>NW_026889795.1:8267500-8475000 GCF_033153115.1 Saccostrea echinata | reverse complement strand
AAAGATGCTTTGTGGCAGGGTTGGTTGAAATTGGCCCGGCGGTTCTAGTGAAGAAGACAAAAATGTGAAAAGTTTACAGATGGACAGATGAATGACAAACAAAATGTGATCAGAAAACCAGAAAAACTCAAGTGAGCTAAAAACTGATGATCACAAGTACTTGGAAAGAGTTACAGTATTTGAAAAGCAGTTTTTTTTTCATGCATTAATTGTTTTCAGAAGCTGAAAAGGTATGACTTGTATCCATGTTGAAAAAACTTCACATTTCAGAAAACAGTATGATTAAAAATAGTTAATCAAGGTGCTTTGAGTAGCAAAATAAGCTAAACTGGTATAGCTAATTCAACCACAGAGCTTAGTGAATTTTAAAATGCACAACCTTTTCAACTCTTAATCATTCTTAAAATATTTATATCATCATTTCTGATTCAAGGGAGAACTAGAGATATGATCAGAAGTATATCCATTGACTAATAAACATGTACATGTATATTGTGTTTTTTAAGTCATTAATGTTTGTTTGTTGTTAAATGTCCCTCTTGGGAATTTTTCACTCATATGGAGACACCACCACTTAAAAATAATGAAGACGTACAAGTCGGATTTAAGGTTAACATTCATTTTAGGAATTTTCAACAATTAATTAAGACGTAAAGAGATAACTCCTTCCCCTTGCCCCTTCCCCTTCCCAGACCCCAGTTTGTTCATGTATGCAAACTAGTCTAATACTTTGGTTTGACATAAAAAAAATGTGAATACATACAAATAGTTTAATGGTCCATCTCTTTGAATGATTTTCATTCCTAATTCTAGGTTGACCCAAATTCATGAATGAAATGTCAAGTAATCTTATCATTGATGCACTTCTATTTAATTTGATGTAGTCATATTATGAACAAGAGAGTGGGGATGACCTCAAGGGTTCATAACCTTAAACCATTAGATGTACATAACATAATAACACAAGAAACAAAATTATGTCTAGTCAAATGGAAAAATTTTCTACTATTTAGGAGTCGCATGATCATTTGTCATTTCAGGGACAGGGAGCGGCTAGGGAGATTGGAACCCCCCCCCCCCCCCCCCCGGAATTTGCAGAGTTATTTAAATAGGACTATATACTGATTTACAGAAGCAAATAAAAAATGACTTTGGATGCCCTCCCCCTTTAAAAACATGGACCCCACCATCATTGTTTTTATTTTGTTTGTTTGTTTGTTTGTTTTTTATTTTGCTCCTCAGGAAATTCTGGGCTGGAATTTTTTTGGACCGAGGTGTGGACCCCCCTCCCCCCCGGAAAAAAATTCCCGGATCTATGCCTGTAACTGAATGTAATGTCGACAACGGGAGATAACTCTTCAGAATGTGAAATTCGTCTATTGTGGCATCGATGATCCACTCTCTACGATCGGCTCATACATTCAGTGTCTGAGAGAGAAACGAACGACAACTCTGCATAGGAGATTGCCGATGATCTTTGATCCTTTTTAAACTTTAACCTAACCATTTGCATTTTGGTTTATTTTACCCCAATCTATACTTAAACTTGTACTTACCGACTGTCATAGGTCCTGTCAACTTCATGAAATATAATCCAATTAAAACACAAAATGAATTAATTTCCACTGATATACATGTAACACTACACCATGTCACATGGCATGTGCAATCTAAAAATGATAATGGTAAAACTAGTACTAGTACTGGTAGGGTGACGCAAGCCCAATGTGATGTAGAAATTTTCAAAAAGGTGTTCACATACATGTACAGTACAAGAACAAATTTTAAATTATCATAACAAACGATGTTTTAACATAACTTTACCATCTAGGCCTATTTCCAAAAACAGGCAAATTGTGTGTGTGTGTATTTGGGGGGGGGGGGGGGGGGGGCACATATAAATTGATTGGGTATGGCTTTTCAAGGAGGTTTTTGCCTAATCAAATACTAAAAAAGGTTTGCACATTTTGATAAATTCATCAAAAACGCTTTGTACTAAAATAATATTATTTGTTGTTGAGAAGATAAATTTAATTTAAAAAGTTCCAATTATGGGCCAAAAATTTATATCCCCCCCCCTTTTTATTAAAACCTAATTTACAACATTAATTAAATTCTGATATTTCAGACTGGTAATGAATTAAGTATATGAAATGCGTATAAGAGGTTCATGGGTCACATGGTCACCTGAGCATTTTATGCTCGATTTGACGAATACATGTACTGTGTAAATTATAGAATTATTTGGACTTTTTCCTTGGTAAGCCCAATATGAAGGAGTGTGCATTTAGAGGCAAACACCTTAGTGCGGGTATTACTGTCTCATGACAGCATCTAGTTTACATTTGAGTTTATATAGACTTCGAGATATCCAAAGATTCAAGATAACGATGGTAAAATACATAAAAGAATAAGTGGGTGGGACCTCCAAATCACTTATATCCGGGGTATTCGAGATATCAGTGTTCGAGATGCGGAAGTTCAACTGTATTTAATCTGGAAGTATTGATTCAAATTTTATCTCTTTTATTGACAGAATACATTATTAAATCATTCTCTTTAGAGTCATAATGTTGCACAATAATATCATTAGGACATAAGGTAAGCCTACCTGTGCCACTTGCACTTGTTGAAAGCATACAATCATTTTTCATGGGATAAATTTCTTCAGGTAGAACTGTTAAAATTACTAAAAATAATCATAACATGTAACTGTTTTTATGATTATAAAGAAGTACATATAATTATACATACATGTACTTCAACATTTAACACAGCACGGTATTATAAAATCTACATTTTTTATTCATTGACGTTAAAAATGAAATCTATTATGTCTTTCTAATTTCAATATAATCATCAGTTGTTTAATTGACTGCCCTATCTTTCTGGCCTTCCAAAAATTTATATAATCAATAATTATATGAACCTTCCTCTGTGTCGTGTCCAGTGGACAGACCACACAGGGTTGGCTTGTCTTCAAGGTGGCTAAGGAGCTCTGCTTCTACAGGGGTAGGAGAGGGGGGTTTAGGGCCACCACCTGTAACAGGTCTTCTGGTGGCATCAGACTTCTCTTTTGCTGTCATAAAACATTAAGTACATGGTTTATTTTATTTCATTGTTCGATCTATATGTCCCATTTGCTGTAGTATATGTCACCTAATATTATTTATATTTTAGGCCATATAAAAGTTTATCATATCTGTAATTTCTTAAATTATTCATAAATACTTAAAGAAATAATGTACAAATATAATATAAATATGTGATTAAGCCATTTTTTTTTTCTTGCCCTCTTCTGACTTGGGATAAAAATATTGGGTTAAATTATAAAAAGATTTTACTTCTATAAATGTATTATGAATACACACTGCATGCCCCTTGACATATTTCTGTGTCTTTTTGAGACATTTAAGATTTGATAATTTGATACAGTATTACATAAATGGATGTTGGATATCAATATATATATATATATATATATATATATATATATATATATATATATATATATATATATATATATATATATATATATATATTGATTTACAATAGAAAACAATGCTAATTTACAACTGTCCCTCCTTATCTCTCAATACTTCTGTCATTACATGTACATGCCCCATTTAACAGAAAACAAGTATATGCTTGTTCCCCTCAAAAATTTTAAGGATGGATTCTTGTCAGCATTTTACGTCGTCAATGGGTCTCCATAAATTATGCAAGTCGTAAAATGCAAAATTCATATTTAATTATACTGAAGGAAAAACTATTGGTTAATTTGTCAGTTTAAGTAATGTTGAATCTATTTCTTTTGAAATTAATAAATTTTTCGTAATAATTTCTTTGATTTGCGACAATCGCCATAATATTCGCAGTTCGGTAGCGAATGTCAACATGTCCAGATCATTTTCCGTAGAAAACCCCGAGAGGGTTGTTTTGTAAAACCTACAAACTGTGAACATTATCGAAGCATTGCAGAAGCCCAGGGACAGTTATGACAAATTAAATCATAGTTATTTATGCCGGGGGCATTCCGATCAACCAAAAGGGAAGCTTGAACCTGAAGGTCACGAACATGTGCAAGATTGCAGATCCACATTGCCTCGTCTGATGTCATGTCGTGTGCAGTGAGCATGTAAGTTAGTTATATATATGTCTGAAGATTTTTATAATTTTGAAATCGAATTCAATTACATGCTGGTTTGTATTGATTTATGGGAATTTGCACGGAAATTAAAGTCCTGTTATTAATATTTCGTCTGCTTATTCCTGCGACTTGTCAACATTTGAAGAGGATATATTTCGTGTGTTCGTCAGGCTTAGGAATAATAATTCACAAAAATAGCATTTTTTGTATATGATTACAACAAATTTTATATTTTTAACTAGCCTACTTTGTTCAAGACACAACAATCATCAAGTTATTAGAAAAGTAAGGTGTTCCGCTTGGGTACAAATCAAAAGGAAAAATAACTTGATATTGTATGTGGAAATATCAATAATATTGAAACACACAATTGTCTAATAAATAGAGCAAAATGAAACATTATTGTTAAAAAACTATTTATATTATTATTTTTTTTTTTACTTTTCTGTACTTTTAGGATAAAAAATGTCTATTTATTTATATCCAATACACTATAATATAAGACATTATGCATGTGGTAGAATCTATTAAAATATTTTCATTCATTTAAATCAATAAATGAAATACAGATGAGATAAGTTGTTTAATCTTATAATCAATTTCCATGAATTTAAAAAAAATAGTCTAAGAGATGTTCATGTTTAATTCTTGGGAGAAAAACAACCCTACTTTACCCTAGACTAGAAAAAAAGACTGGAGGTCAGAATGCAGGATGATTGAGCAAGGAGTGCTGGCAGATGGACTATTGAGGTACATGTATAAGAAACATGGATACAACTTTATCTAACTATCATATAATGCAGCATCTGTGCTGCTATGTAAAATATATTATTTTTTTTTAAATTATAGGTCAACAAAAAATTTGGACTTTCACCAGGTGGACACATGTTCAGCAAGAAATTCTCACATAAAATGAATGATGGCTGTCTGTGGAAAAGAGATTTTCTCAGAATATATCATGTCAGAAGCAGGAATTACATATTTATCTGATCAAAGAAATGTTTTTCTAGAAATGTGGAAGTCAATACATGTTATCAAAGTCAGTGCTGCTTGTTGCATGATTCCATTCTTGATTTTTTTTTCAGAAACTTTTAGTCAAAAATAGTTTTATTTATAATTATGTAATGTTTAATTATTTGATTCCAAAGCACCCGATACAGCGCACGCTTTGTAGAATGTGATTACTTTACAAAATCTTTGATTCAGATTTGAAATCTTACTCCCAGAGTGAATTTTTCAAGCATTATCTTTCATTAGATTACAATGTGAAGATTTACATGTACTGGCATTACAACAACTTGTAAATGATATATACCTAGCTCTATGTATTCAGTTGCTTTACATTTTCAGATACAGTTAAAATCTTAAAATACAGTTCTGGAATACATAAAAATGTGCCTGCTTTAGATCATTTAGTTAAAGGGTGATTTTAAGCAAGAACATGCCGAACAAAATTGGTGGTAGTGGCCGGGTTAAAATTTAGATTTTCACAAATGAACTACATATACATGTACTTGCAGTAGAAACCCACAAGAGGTAATTTTTAATTCAATTTCAATACATGTTATTGACACTGATCAATAAATGTTTGTGCTACAAATTCTCAAAAAGAAATGTCATCCTTGAATAAGTATTTTGCACCTAAATGTGAAATTAAGTTTGATAGCTGCATGCATATTATTGTTACAAAGTTCAAGGATATCATATTCAGGCAAAGATGGCAAAGGGCATTTGATTGTCATAGATGGCTTTTTTGTTATCTTAAAACTCCAGCAAATTTTATGCAATATATGATCACATTGAGGAGTTATATTTATTGGTGCTGAACAAACTATATACTTACATTGTATAAATGTGTGTAGGTATTTATTGTCCCTCGCTTTCACGAAAGAGAGGGGACATTAAATCTCATTTGTCTGTCAGTCTGCCTGTCACAAAAACTTTAACCTTGGCCATAACTTTTGAGTGAGAAGAGATTGGGCTTTTATATTTCACATGTATATTACCTGTAACAAGACCTTTCCAAATATACTGTGAATTTTGATCCCTTGGCTTTGCCTTGAAGTTTGACCTACTTTTCAAAAAAATTAACAATACCTTAAATTTGTCATTAAATTTAAATGAGAAAAGATAGGGCTCTCATATTAAATATGAACATTACCTGTAAGAATACCTTTCCAAATGTACTATGATTTTTGACCCCATGACCATTACCTTGAAGTTTGACCTACTTTCAAAATTTTTATCTTTGCTTATAACTTTTGATTTAGAATAGTTAGGGCTTTCATATTTGACATGTGCATTAGTAGTGACAAAGTGTTTCCGAGCATGCTATAATTTTTTACCCTTTTACCTTGACCTTCATGTTTGTTTGTTTGTTTGTATGTTGTTTAACGCCCCTCTCGAGAATTTTTCACTCATATGGAGACGCCACCACTTGCTGGTGGAGAGCTGCAAATTTTGTCCTATGATCGGCACTTACGGCCATTGAGCAGTGAGGGATCTTTTTCGTGCCAGCATCTACTGCGACACGGGACCTTGGTTTATACGGTCTCATCTGAAGGACCGGTCACCACGTCCCACAGTAGGATTCGAACCCGCGACATAAGGATCGACTCCTTACTTCGCGACTCTAGAGCAGACGCTCTTACCACTGCGCCACGCGGGCGACCCTTCATGTTTGACCTAAATTTCAAAAAAAAATTGTATTTGGTGATTACTTTTGAATGACATATGATATGGTGTTCATATTTGACAAGTGCATTACCTGTGTCAAAATGTTTCTGAATATGCTATGATATTTGACCCTGGGACCTTGACCTTCCAGTTTGACCTAATATTCAAACATTTCATCAGTTTGCTAACTTTTGAAGGAGCAAAGATAGGGCATTCATATTTGACAAGTGCATTACCTGTGACAAGCATTTCCAAATGTACTATGATTTTTAATCCCATGACCTTGACCTTGAAGTTTGACCTAATTTTTAAAGTTTATCATTGCTAATAACGTTTGATTGAGAGAAGATATGGTACGTATTTACATTTGACATGTGCATTACCTGTTTCAAGACCTTTCTGATTGTATACTCTGGTTTCTGATATTTTTTTTTTTACATGTGCATCACTTGTGAGAAGATCTTTTGGATTTTATTATGATATTTGACCTCATGACCTTGATTTTGAATTCTTTGCCATAACTGTTATTAATTCAATAATTTATGTCTTTTTGTATGATGCACAGATAAGACAGGACAAACAAACAAGACAGTTACAATATGCCATAAATAATGGTCTCCCATCCACTAAGACATCGAAAGCGGGGGACCACCATTCTTTGAATTTGCTTGTTGTTTTCAAAACTCAGTTTACAAATGTAAAATATCCAATAATAACATAATACCAGGGACTTATATGTATATAACTACATATACATGTATAGGCATATATATTAGTCCCTCTGATATTCATATATTAAGCATTGAATGGCATTTAAAACACTCTGTAAATTGAAGATTTCATAAAGTATAGAGCAAATTCGGGCTAATTTTTTTTTCAATAATTTGCCTGATTACTATATCTTTTTTACCTTGTAAATTAATCTTGAACCTTTGAATATTCATCAGACAAAAATCTAAATATTTGACATTATATGGTCAACTGTAAAAATTGAGATGAAATTTCATGTCAATTCATGAAAACTGAGAATTTTGAAAAAATATCGAGAAAATTCGGATTAAATGTATTCATTGAATATAAAGGATTTCATGTTATCTTTTCACCAGCTCATTTCATATGAATTAGTCATCAAAAATAAGTAACAACTTTAATTTTATGGTGAAAGATATTTTTTCAGTCAGCAAAATTTATTCATATGCATAAATTTCAAAACTTCTCTGTGTAAAAGTACTATTTTTAGGTCTGACTTTCAAATGACCTTGACTGAAAATCAAGGCCGATGACACCAAAGTGTTTGGATGTTAAAATAGTGTAAACAGTCTGAATATTGAGTGTTCAGAAAATCAAGATTCTGCCATTATAAGAAATATGAGAAGAATCCATCCTTAACACTGGTTAAGATTTGTGTTATGCTATGACCCTCATCTCTTGTTTTTTTTTGGGCCCATGTTTAAACAATAAGAAGAAACGTATATTTTTATGATCTACACTTGTAAACCATATATACTGCTGCACAGTCCACTACCAGTACCATCTTTCATAAAGGAATTACTAATTATTAATATTTTAATCCACATCTGTATGCTCAACAATTTATGTCGATCCCAAAATTTTGGAATTCCCCTTTATGCGTATGTACTCTAATTATAGCAAGTAAGAGGGGTAACTCCATTTTCTTACACACGAGTCGTTTTTTTTTTAAGAAAATTCAAGCGACATAGATCTATTGATTCTGCATATACATGTACATGATTGTAATGCATGCAGAAGTGTTGATACTTACGCATTTACTGCCTCCGCTACTTCCACCCATGCCTCCTCTTTAATTTTCGCATTCTTGACACCCCCCGGCCCTCTCATCTTCCCGAAGAGGCGGTCCTCACGCTGTCGGACCGCCTCAACCAAAACGATTTTTTCTTTCTCTGTCCAATTGGGCCGGCGAGGTGTCTTAGCTACCCTCTCTTCCATTTTTTTGCATTTGTTGGTGTTGCAGACGATTATTTACATTGGATACTATAACCGGAAGTAAGGAGTGTAGTAGATTTCACTTTTGGCTTTCCATAATATTAAAGGTATTCAGATTAATACAGCTCTATCGAGAGATATATTTTGGCTATCGGTGTTCTATTATCAGTCAAGCATGAAAAGTATCTATTGGTCACTTTCACTTCTTTTATTCTTTTGGCTATTTAAATCATGACAAACCTTTATATTATCAGTAGTGTATCTACTCATTGACTAGGTCTAGGGTTGACACCTTTTCCACCTGAATCAGGTATTACATGTTTTTTCATTATTGCATTTTTTTTTGTATAATAAATTGTTGAAACTTTACAAGTTGTTTTATTTAGGGAAAGTTAATCTTGGTCCAGAACAATAATATTTCGGAACGAACCTGGGTAAAAGTGAAAATATTTTAGAGTGTGAAATACAACTCCTACAGGAGTAAGGCCGCTTATGTGACGTTGAAAAAACTCAGTTGAGAAAGAAAATAAACTTAGCTGAGAATTGACTGAGTTTGTTTCGAGAAACGCGATTTGAGAAAAATCTTAGCTGAGTTTTTTCTCAGGATTTGAGATCGAACTTGAGTAAAAACTTAAGATTTTTTCGAGAAATCCAAGCCAGGTGAGCTAACTAGACACCATGTGATATGTTAACTATACAAATAATTGAAGATATTTTGATACATGTCATTGTGATTTAAAAAAAAAAATTAGTCATGCTTTGACTTAAATTAAAACGAAATCTATTGAAATTCACTGTAAAATTTAACAAAAAAAAAAAAAAAAAAAAAAAAAAAAAAAAAAGACTCACAATATGTATTTGTACTTTAAAATTAAGAAAACAAACTCAGCCAATGAAAAGTACTTTTATATCCAGGACCATGAATACATACCCTGTTTTGTCGGAAAACGGCATTCTTTCTTTCTTAATTTCGACTATTCTTTGGAATCTATAGATACTCTTTTGGAATACTGGCACTCTTTGCACTACACCTTGGACTCTAATTTTTCGGACCTCACCTTATAATTATTACTTTTAAGTTTTAGTTCTACGCTCTTTTTAAATATTTGGGACGGATCTTAAACACTTTTGCTATATCAAAGTGTATTTTTCTGTTCTGATGAGATTTCAGAAACTTAGCATTTAAAATCTATACGATCACGGTGGATTAATAAACTTTTTGAAAAAGATACAAACTTTGTCATTGGCTTACAAAAGTTCTCTGAAGCTTAATTTCAGGAATTTTGATCATGAAATATCATAAAATGTCAGATTGGGAATCAATAACATAATTCCACGGGTTTTACTATTATAAATCAAAGTATCAAAGTTTATACTATAGTAAATCAAAGTTTTTACTTTCATACTACAGTTATAACTATAGTAAACTATAGATAACTATAGTATTTTTATTAGGAATGCTCCGCTTTGCGGTCCCCTTGTTGAATCTATACTTATCAATGTAATGAAGTTTTAACATAAGTTTCAACTGTTCTGGTCCAGTGGTTCTTGAAAAGAAGATTTTTTTTCTACATACATATGACATAATATTCCGATATAAAACCTTGAACGCCAGTCCTGGCTCCATGCTACATGTACCCCCCCCCCCCCCGGGGGGGGGGTTCAGGATTTTAACAAATTTGAACCTATACTATTTAATAAAGCTTTCATATAGAATTCACTCCTCTGTCACTGTAGTTCTTTTAAGAATACAATTTTAAAGGTTTTATTCGCATATATTCCTGTGTAAATCTTTGATCACCTGTTAGTAATGGTTTCACCCTATCCACGATTGTCATGGTTTACACAAACTTGAACTATTTTTGGACTTGAATTGTTCTAGCTTTATGCAAAATTTCAGGTGAGTTAAGGCGGTGGAATTTTTCACATCAATTTTTATGCTACAAAGTAATATGTGTACACTAGCGCTTGCAGGGTGGCGGACAGGTCACAGGAGCTGTATCTCCATAAGTACGTACGAGTTACCTCGCGTAACAGCTGTGATATACATGACCCCCCCCCCCCCAACCCGCACCTATCCTCCCCGCCAAAAAAAAGGAACTTTTCACATACCACGGTGTATATAACCTTACAAAAAAACTAAAAGTATTTAAGAAGTTTAATTTAGATAATATCTATCTATTTTAGAATTTACACAAATTATCTACCAATTCCGTTAATGGCGCACAAAAAATAGCTTCCGGTTTTACTTTCATTTTCTAGTCGACATGGCCGCTAAGAGAATCACTTTGCCAGGGACGGATTTGAATGTGTCCAGAATTTGTCTGGGGTGTTGGCAGTTTAATGGGGGTAAAAATACCATCAACTGGGATGCTCAAACACCCGAGGTAGGTGATGCCATCGCCCGGGTTTGTTTAATAATGCTTTAAAATGCAAGTCAAAGAAGATGAACAGTGTCGCCTGGGGCTCGCTAAGGGGGGTTAAAATTGTACAAGGATATTGCTGATAATTTGTTATGTTTTGTTGTAGTTGTCAGCTGTTTATGTCTTAACATAAAAAGTACTCGATTACGTGTAAATCTATCATCAGTAGATAGACTGGTAGAAGGAATATGCTGTGTTTAAATATAATCTTTATTTGAGCACTAATGCTGTTTTGATATAGGTCGAGAAAGTATTTCGCCGTGAACCTCTAACATGCCGGAGCATTTAGTTTCTATATTTAAAACCCTTATTTATGCATATTTTTTTTTGTGCATACAAGAAATTTAAATGTGCATTTGCCCTACATGATTTGACCTAGAAAAGAATGTGACGTTAGGACACTGATAAATGTTGGGCCTGGTTTAAAGGGACAGTCTACATCGGAAGATTGTGTTGTGGCACAGTTACATGTATAATGTATTTCACCTGAGGGGGACTAACAAATGAATATATCAATATATTGAACATGTTGAATATTAATCGAAAGAGTAAGTCACAGTTGAACATGTTGAATTCACTGCTCCTTCAAAATTTTGAACAAAAATATTAAGCATTTGACACAAGTAATTACTTAATTAGTAATTTAAGTAATACATAATTAGTAATTTAAGCAGGAAACGTTAAGGTTTCAATCCATATCCTCCTCATATTTATTGCTTTTGAAATCATAACCTGGTCATGTTCAATATTGATAATAGCAGAAATAAAGTTGATTGTATATTTATCCAAATGGCCTTGAAGTAATGGTTTTGGCTGTGGATATCAGCCTGGGTAGCGCAGTCAGTAGAGCACTTAACTAGTGATGCAGGGGACCTGGGTTTGATTTCAGGTCCAGCCATACATTTTCTCCTTTCCAGTTACAGAGTACAATATTAAACATGCTGAAAATGCACTAAAATTTTTATGCTGTAATCAAGTTGTGCATGTACTGTATGTAGTTTGACAGAATATTATAAACTTATATTTATCATGTTCATAATGTATCAGTCTTATTCCACATGTTCCTAGGCTTATTCTGTACATTTCACCATGTAGAAAATAGATAAATTATCTTGCCCTGTCATATCTCTGAACATACAGAAATAAATCTTGAGATGTGTAAATATTTAACTTGGATGATCCCTTGAGAGGGGTCTCTTTGCAGCCTTTTGACATATCAAATTAGGTCAGTGTTAAGATTAATGTACACATAGTGGTCAGTCATTCACAAAACCTAGAGATAGCAATGCTCAGCAGAATGTTCAAATAGGAAAAAATTGTCAAGTTTCAATGATGTCGATCAATCTCCTAAAATTAAGAGATTAGAACTATTATTTCAATCATTAAAACCTAAGCTTAGTTAAAAATTATTATTATTTAAATATTTTATCATGTTTGAAAAAAAAATTTATTTTTTAAGCAAATAAAAGTGCCTGGTTGTTTGATATTATAATAAATAAAGGCAAAAAGTAAAGATTGAAATTTCAAATACTAATACATGTATCTTAATCATGTTTTTCATGTCTACCAAAAATAACTTCAGATCATATCCTTATCCATATCCTGATGCTGTTTTATAATTAGGTCAATGCTACCAGAAGTAGATATCTGAATTTCAGCATTGCAGTTTAAAGCAATAAAAATGCCTTATGTAATCATTTGATCATAATATTTCATTTATATGTATAATTTGAATAATTTAACCAATTTTCCTTGCTCATTTTTCAATTTTTTTACTGAATAGAACCTCATTGACACTCTGATGCTAGTAGGTCAACACATGGTCAATGGCTCAATGCTGATTTTAAGTAGATCAATGCTAGTTTTATCCTTTGCTGATGCTGATCCTGGCAATGCTGTTTTTCGCTCACCTGAGCCGATGGCTAAAGTGAGCTTTTCTGATCGAAATTTGCCCGTTGTCGGTTGTTGTCGTCGTTGTAAACTTTTCACATTTTCATCTTCTTCTCAAGAACCACTGGGCCAATTTCAACCAAACTTGACACAAAGTATCCTTGGTTGATGGGGATTCAAATTTGTTCAAAGGAAGGCCCACACCCTCTTCCAAGGGGAGATAATTGCGAATTTGTGAAAAATTTATGGCATCTTTTAAAAATATTCTTCTCAAGAACCACTGTGCTAGAAAATATGAAACTTATGTGGAAGCATCCTCAGGTAGTGTAGATTTAAGTTTGTTCAAATCATGACTCTCGGAGGTAGGGTGGGGCCACAGTGGGCGATCAAAGGTTAACTTTACATAGCAATACATAGGGAAAATCATTAAAAATTTTCTTCTCAAGAACAGCAAAGCCTTGATTGGTCATATTTATATGGAAGCATCCTCAGGTAGTGTAGATTCAAATTTGTTCAAATCATGACCGCCGGGAGTAGGGTGGGGCCACAGTGGGCGATCAAAGTTTTACATAGCAATACATAAGGAAAATCTTTAAAAATCTTCTTCTCAAGAACAGCTCAACCTTGATTGGTCATATTTATATGGAAGCATCCTGATAGATACAGGTGAGCCTCATTACTCTGGACAAATCTGAGCAAATTGTCTGGAATAATGAAGCATCCTGATGGTGGAAAGAAATTTCTGCTGATTCAAGTACCGGTACATAGCAATACTTTTTAAAATGTCTTGCATATACATATATATTAGTGATGGGAAATCAGGATTTTTTTCATAATCGATTATCGGAAAAATCTGATTCACTATATTCGATTAAAAATTGATCAATTTCAAATAGTATATTTGTTCATTTTGGAATGAAGAATAAATTGGTTAGAAATTCTGCAGTGATTTCTAAATTATATTTTTGAAATATTTTGTATCATTGGGTTCATTTGTAAGGTTATTATTTAGGATTTAGTTAGATTCAAAGAAGAATGAATCAAAAATCAAAGGAATAATTTGCTTTTAACTAATATTTTGAGTAATCGATTATCAAAAGTATAATCAATAATCTATAATCGGGGACCATTTCAATTAGATAATGGATTTAATCCATTAATCGGTACATCACTAATATATATAAATAAAAACTAAGGAACATTAAGAAATGTGCTAAATCAAATCTTCGCCAACTTGTTAAAAATCAATTTCCACCATATATAGGACATGCTAAATATTATTAAATTACAGTATTACTTATATAATTATATGTATATGTGTTCTTTTGTTTTAGGAATCTAGAGCAATAGTGGACAAATGTTTTGAGATTGGTGTAAACTTCTTTGACACAGCAGAGGTGAGGGGCTTAGTAATTAAATTCAGCAGTTATATTTTTTTTAGGTTTCAAGAAGAGATCTGCCTTATCAGTATATTATGTATACATACAGTAATCATCATGGTAAAATAAGCTTTTTCATGTTTATAATGAAGTGCCAGGAACCAGCAATATTGATTTGTTATAAACCTAATTTGTTCAGTTTGTATCTGTTAAATTCATAATAGGTTTTGAAAATAAGGGAAATAAAAATGGCTTCGCTTTAAGTGTGATTTCATTATAAGCGTGTTTGCTATAATGGTATTGCTCATCTGACATCATAAACTAGCACAATCAATTACTTCTTTCATTTTTTGATGTACCCTTATTTTATAATATTATACTTTCATGTAAATTAGTTGAATCTGATTCGTCACGAAACATTTGTTAAAAAACACTATTACCCGCTGAATGATGAAGCCACGCTCTCCAGCGTAGCAACAATCAACGTTGCTTGACGACGGGTGATATTCCCAAAAATAGTGACTGCCCAGAATTTATGCGTGCATGGTTCACTGTTATATGTATTTATATAAAACATTCAGTATAATATAATAATTATTGCATGTAGTTGAGTGTAACATTGAAAATTTTCACCCCACGAAAACCTTTGTCAATCCGAGGCGCAGCTTTAAATGAATCAGGTACACTAAGACTGGGTACTCGGTGATTTAGTTTCTATATAATTTAACAAAATATTCCAGAATATGAAATTGTTGTACGACAAAGCTAGTAAAGCTACAATTATTGCACAAATATTGGTATCACAGTAACAGTAGTTAAATTTAAAATTTTTTTAAATCTGACAAAAAATCATATCTTGACTGAATTTATTTTGTATATATTTTTGAGTTTTTTTATGTAAAGAATGAATCCATTTTACTGCAATATTATAATGCATATAACAGCTGTATAATGAAGTATGGTACAAAGTATTTCAATTTGATTCTTAGACTAACAGTCTTCCACTCTTCTCCAATGTTAGGACAAAATAGGACTTTCATGCAACTGCATGCAATGAATGTACATCAACTATTAAAATCCTACAAAAATGGCTTTAGCTTAAAAGTTTTTACAATTTTTAGCTCACCTGAGCCGAAGGCTCAAGTGAGCTTCTCTGATAGAAATTTGTCCTTTGTCATCATTGTAAACTTTTCACATTTTCATCTTCTTCTCAAGAACCACTGGGCCAATTTCAACCAAACCTGACACAAAGTATCCTTTGGTGAAGGAGAGTCAAGTTTGTTCAAATGAAGGGCAACGCCTTCTTCCAAGGGGAGAAAATTACGAATTAGTGAAAAATTAATAGCATCATTTAGAAATCTTCTCAAGAACCACTGTGCTAGAAAATATGAAACTTATGTGGAATCATCCTCAGGCAGTGTAGATTAAAGTTTGTTCAAATCATGACCCCCAAGGGGCAGGGGACGGGTAGGGTGGGGCCACAGTGGGCAATCAAAGATTTACATAGGAAAACATGGGAAAAATCTTCTCAAGAACAGCAAGGCAGTGATTGGTCATAATAAAATAAAAACATCCTCAGGTAATGTAGATTCAAATTTGTTCAAATCATGACCCCTCAGGAGTATAAAGGGGCCATAACAGGGGATCATAGTTATACAAAGGAATATAAAGGATATATCAATAAAATTTTTTTCTTAAGAACAGCAAAGCCATTAGTCATATTAATTCAAAAGCATCCTTAGGTGGTGTAGATCGATTCAAGTTCGTTCAAATCAGCATTCCCCTCCCCCATCCCCCCTGAAACCACTTTTATATTTTATATTTAAACTTCAATACTGAACTGATTTCTGCTTTTTCCTAGTGAAAGTGCTCAGGTGAGCGTGATGTGTCCCATGGGCCTCTTGTTAAATTTGAAATAAAAGACACTTGTTTTACAAAGATGGCTGTGCTAATGTACTGCAGATGTATTCATTTTTGCCTGGAATTAACTGATCCAAATTTTGTCATCGTACTGTGGACATTCCCATCATGTTGATAAATTTTTCATATTGGAAATATGTAAATGTAGTATTTCCCAAACACTAATTTACAATATTGAATTACAGTAATCTATAAGATTTTTATGTGACTTAATGGTTAAGTTAAAATATAATGAATTTTAAATTTTTAAAATTTTTATGTGACATAGGGGTATGCTGGTTCAGAGGAGGTCCTGGGGGCGTGTCTGGAGGGACGTCGACAGGATGCAGTCATTGCTACTAAGTTTGGATTCCGGGAGGGACCCAATACTCCTCCTTACTCCCCCCAGCAGATCGACGAAGCTGTCACGCGGAGTTTAAATAAACTGAAGACATCTTATGTTGACCTGCTGCAGGTAACAACAAAAGTTTATTATACATAAGAATGGCATACAGTACATATTTATACTGTCTTTAAGACTATTTCTATCATTCTTCCTAATTATATCATTTTTTTTTAAAAATTGAAGGGGGTGTAAGATTTTTTTTACTTTGCTTTAAGATCTATCCTTAGACAGACAGATCTCTCTGGGTCGTATCAAGTATTATGGAGATCTATCCTTACTCTGCTCTTTCATTTAACAATGAACTTTTCACTAATGATTTTTCCTCAGTATACAGATGTACAGTATCAGACATACATCTCATTCATTATTAAAATGCATACAATTTCAAGATACATGTATCCTAAAAAAATGATAGAAATTGCCTTTTATCTTGTCAATTAAAAAAAAAAAATAGTCATTCATCCATGTAAGATCTAGAGTTATCTCTCTTTTCAAAGTGTCATTGAACCTTAATAACCAAGATTATGAGCTGATTGAAAAAAAGTGTCTCAGAAGAGCAATTGGATTTTTGTTTTGTTCAAGTCCTTGTTCA
This sequence comes from Saccostrea echinata, assembly GCF_033153115.1. Lineage (NCBI taxonomy): Eukaryota > Metazoa > Mollusca > Bivalvia > Ostreida > Ostreidae > Saccostrea > Saccostrea echinata. The sequence goes on along the minus strand of NW_026889795.1, from coordinate 8,457,620 downwards.
AGTCCTTGTTCAAGTCCTTGGTCAAGTCATTGTTCAAGTCCTTGTTCAAGTCATTGTTCAAGTCCTTGTTCAAGTCCTTGTTCAAGTCATTGTTCAAGTCATAGCAGAGATTGTAAGAAGCTAACCTGTACTCTTGTAAGTTGCATCATAAGGATGTCATGCTAATATTTAAAATCCACTCATTGAAGGTTACATGTACCTTGAATGGCAGTTTTAGTTCATTTGTGATTTCATCTGAGTATTTTGTTGATTAGGAACAAGTCCCTTTTTGCCAGTTTTTAGCTCACCTCAACGAAGTTGAGGGGAGCTAATGTGATATCCTTGTCACCAGCGTCCCAAGTTAAAGTTTTTGGTGTAGTTTTCTTTTCTAAGTACTTTATGCCCTACATTAATCAGAGATGCATGGAAGATGCTTCTAGTGTGTTTCATTGTACCAGTCAAGGTTTCAGATGGTGCAATTTCAGCTAAGGAATGACCAGGTCAATGTTTTTGGAGCAGGTTAAAGTTTTTGGAGCAGGTTCATTCCCAAGTAACTTATAAGCCCTATGTTGACCAAACTTGCATTGATGATGCATCTAAGGATGCACACTGACACGCTTGCTCAGATGCTGGATCTGACCTAAGATTCCAGATGAGTGAACAAGTTAAAGTTTTGGATGTAGGTCTTTTACTATTAAACTATAAGGCCTATCTGAACCAAATTTGCTTGGATGATTCATTAAGGGATGAACACACTGAAACTTTTTTAAGATGCTGGATTTTAATTATATTTTCTAGATGAGTGACTAGTTTGAAGTTTTTGGTTAAGTTGCATCCTGGGATGTACTCTACTAGATTATTAGTCTTTTGTGGCCGGGACTTTGCCTTACTTAAAGACAACATTCGTTGAAGTGAGCTCTGTAATCTCTGATAACCTATTAGGGATGCATGAGTATCACCAAAGGTTTCATTTCGCTATATATCACAATTTTTTTACCACGATAATATCATGATATTTTTACAAGCAACTTTTACAATGATTTTAGATGAATATTCATAATTTTTCCAAAAAAAAAATGCAGGAAAAACATAACTGCACTCTTTTCATTTTTCTTATTTACATAATATCAAGCAATTTTGGATGCTAGCTAGGATTCTGTTCTTTTACAGTTTTCAACATTTTCTACACTTCCTGTAAATGTAATTTGAAAGATTAAACAAATAAATGAATAATTTCTGGAAATTTTAACTACGGAAATACCGGTATTTTAGTCTCTGTATCATGATACCTATCACGCAATTTAAAGTCACGATATACTGGTATACATGTACCGATAAAATCGCACATCCCTATTACCAATGGTTTGTTGATTATGAGCAGGTTCACTTTGCCAGTTTCTTAGAGAACATGGAAGAATCTGTTAAAGAACTAAACAGACAGATCTCTCTGGGTCGTATCAAGTATTATGGAGTATCTAACTTTGGACCCATCAACATGAAGAACTTTGTGGAAGCCGGAGGAAAACCAGTCACAAACCAGGTTAGTGTGTCAATATTTAAACCAGTCACAAACCAGGTCAGTGTGTCAATATTTAAACCAGTCGTCAACCAGGTTAGTGTGTCAATATTTAAACCAGTCACAAACCAAGTTAGTGGGTCAATATGTAAACCAGTCATAAACCACTTTAGTCTGTCAATATTAAACTGTTCACAAACCAGGTTAGTGTTTCAAATGATCCCATATTTCCAACTGTTGTTAATGTCCAGGCATATCCAACATATTAAACAGTGATTTCTGACATTTGTAGATCAGTTACAGTTTATTTTGGAGGTTGGTGTATATTTATACATGTATCAGTGATTTCTTTCATCGTTTATTGTAGATCGGTTATAATTTGCTGTGGAGGTCGGTGGAAAATGAAGTGATCCCCACCTGTAAGAAGTATGGAGTCAGTATCCTGGCTTATTCCCCTTTACAGCAGGGATTGCTCTCTGGGAGGTTCCTTAAGGTGGACGACGTCCCCCTCGGAAGACGAAGAGGGAAACTCTTCTCTCCAGAGAGGTAGATTTAGTCAGCTCTAGGGTTTATTTAATGTACGATTTCCTGAATGGTTAGCGTAGCTCTGCATATGTACTTACTTCAATCAAAAGAATTCAGATTTTTCAAGAAAAGCAAATTACTTAATACAAGTATATAAGAATTTTCAACCAAACTGTGACGGAAAACAGTAGAAATTAGAAGTTAATGTTAAATCCTTTTGATGATTTTATTTCGAGTTTCTTTTTAAAAATTAAATTTTTAAATATCTTTCTGTCAATCTCCTTCTATTGACAAGCCTATAAGGCATGTAAAAAATTTTTTAAACAAATTCTATGATTTCATAATTTTTTTTTCAAATTTAGTGAAAATAATATTCAGTCAATGATGTGTGTATTTTTCAGTTGTCATCTAGCAAGACATGGACAAGAGGGTGCTGAAAAAGAAGTATTTGAGGTATTTAGACTGACCACTCATGTTAGAATGGATGAAATTTGACTGAGTAGTAGATATAATTTACAGATACTATAATTATACATTCTGTCATACATCTAAAGAGCTTTCTGAAGGTCATTCATTTACTGAACATTTACTGTAAGCCAACTTTTATTCATGTGTGAGAAGTATAATTGAGGTTCGCAACTTTGATTTACTCACAAATATTTCTCGTCACAAACTAATTATTCCTTCATTATTTATATAGAATATTTCCTTAGTTGCAAAAATTAGTCGTCACTGATAGATAATGATTTCAAATGGAAGATCACAAATAAAAAGCTTTGCATATAATACTTGGGTTTACATTATTCATATTACCAAAAATAAAAAAAAAATGTTCATAAAAATGCACAATGGGTGTTTAAAATTACATAGAAACAAGACATACTGACAGAAATGCATGATTTTCATTGGTTAAGTAAAATGGTGAGTAAATTTCACCAGTCAAACTCAATAAACTGTATAAACACATCTTTTAATATCCATCTGATTAGGGTCTGGGTCAAGGTACATTACATTATTTTCATATTTTCAGGCAATAGCTAAGATGAATGATATATGTAAAAAGGCCAACGTTCCTATGTCTAAGGCTGCATTATCCTGGCTGCTTAACCAGCCGAATGTCCCTGTAGCCATAGTGGGAGCTAGGACTCCAGAACAAATGGTGGAAAACTGTGAAATTATTGACCTACCTCAGGTAAATTACAGCCTTACCCTCCAGATAGGAAATACATAAAATTGTCCATCTCCCCAAGGTAGTAGTGAAACCATTGTCCTACCTCAGGTACAGCCCCACCCCCCAGACAGGTAATGCATAAAATTGTCAATCTCCTTAAGGTAGTACATGTAATGAAATTATTGACCTACAATAGATAAATTACAGCCCACCCCCCAGACCGGTAATGCATAACATTGTTCATCTCCCCAAGTTACAATGTAGTAGTGAACTCATTAACTTGAATTTCTCCATCCTCTTTCAAATGTCCATCTTTCAGGTAGTGCATAAAAATCGTCCATCTCTGCACAGTAGTAGTGAAATTATTGAATTACATCAAGTAAATTACTTCAAATTCTCCATCCTCTTTAAATTGTCCATCCCTCAGACATAATACTAGTGATTGATCCACCTCAGTATAATTACATCAAAATTGTCCATATCCCAAAGATAATCCCAGTGAAATTTTAGATTAACAAATTAAATTTCAGATTTTCATTCAATTTATTTTTTTAATGAACTTGTTTTAAAATTGCATATTTGAATAATGTCCAAAAATAGACAATGTGATGAAAATTTTGTTTTTGTATTCAGTGTTATATTTATTCAAATATTATTTTGATAAGTCTATTTTTAAATCAAGGTCCTTATAGATGGAGACGTCGTGTTTCACCGTAACTGTTTTGCGTCTCCATCAAAATGTTGAATTTACTTAATATACTGTACATGTACCCTCACAGTTACAACAAAAAGAGATGAAGTTTATGTATAGCTTATTCTTTGTGGATTTAACTCAGATTATTAATTGTTTTTAAGAATTAACAGAAATTATTGTCTTATAGAATTAATATTATAAAATATTTATTATTAATTATTAATATAATAAAGTTAATATTATTATTTGTCTTGAATAATTAATCAAAATTATTAACAATTAACAAAAACTATTAATTATCTTGTAGAATTAACTAGAATTATTAATTATCTTGTAGAATTAATTCAATTTATTAATTATCTTGTTGAATTAACTTGAATTATTAATTATCTTGTAGAATTAATTCAATTTATTAATTATCTTGTAGAATGTCATCCAGGAGCTGACTGATGCTACAGAGGCTGTGAAGAAGAAGATAGGGAACTCCATCGACCAATGGGCTCACCCCGACCGCTGTGAATGATTGGACTCTATATATAGTCTAGCACTCGGGAAATTCTTAATCATTTTATGTTTACGCAGTTTAGTTGTATAGGTAGAGGGAATTCTGAATGGCATTTGAGTTGTAATGAGCAGTATTATTTACATCTGATTGTTAAACCAGTAAATTTAAGATTTGTGATTAAGAATTTATATTTTAATTTTTTTTTACAATATACATGTAGTAATTGGACTCAACTTGTGCACTTGTACATGTTAATGTAGAAAACTGAATCATGAAGAAATTGGGTTTTCTAATTTTTAAGAATGAAAAAAATTGTTTCCTTTTAATAAGTAGGCTAATTAGCTGGGAATCATTCATTGATTTTGGTGATGTTATAAATGGATTGTAATTTTTCAATGTTGATCATTAAGAATATTGAAATGAATAAATGTGATTTAATTGTCAAGTGAAGTGTTCATATCGAATTATGTGAATCCCTCAACAAGGGACAGTAACTCTTGATACACTGAATACTTATTTTAATTAGTCCCAAAATGGCTAGATTTACTTGTATAAAAAAATTATTTTATGCATACTTTTAATAGGGTCCATATTAATCTCAACACTTTTAAACATTTTTAGTTTGAGTTTACTCAGGTGACCTATTGCTATCCGTTTTTGTCTGTCGTCGTACGTCGTTCGTCGGTCGTAAACTTTTGGACATTTTTAGCTTCTTCTCTGGAACCGCTCAACCAATTTCAGCCAAATTTGGTATATAGCATCTATGGGTGAAGGGGGACAAAAATTTTGAATTTCATGGTCCCTGCCCCCCTGGGGCCTGAGGGGTGGGGCTAAAACCACCAAAAATAATGCAATCTTTAAAAATCTTCTTCTGTACTCCTGGACATCAAGCAGTCAAACTGTTGACATCATTGTAATAAGCATTGAGCCTTCTACCAAAATTGTGAAATTCATGGCCCCAGGGTCAGGGGTTCTGGCCCCAGGGTGGGGCTATATAGATCATATAGTGAAAGTGCATTATTTCTTTGAAAATCTTCTTCTCTGCTCCTGGGTATTAAATAAAGTTACTAAGTAAATTAATGTACATAGTTATGATGAGCAAGAGTGCCTCTTCCAAAATTGTGAAATTCATGGCCCCAGGGTCAGGGGTTCTGGTGTTAGGGCGGGGCTCTATTGATTATATAGTGAAAATGCATTATTTCTTTGAAAATCTTCTTCTCTGCTCCTGGGTATTAAATAAAGGAACTAAGTACATAGTTATGATGAGCAGGAGTGCTTCTTCCAAAATTGTGAAATTCATGGCCCCAGGGTCAGGGGTTCTGGTGTTAGGGCGGGGCTCTATAGATTATATAGCGAAAAAGCATTAATTCTTTGAAAATCTTCTTCTTTGCTCCTGGGTATTAAATAAAGTAACTAAGTACATAGTTATGATGAGCAAAAGTGCCTTTTCAAAAATTGTGAATTTCATGGCCCCAGGGTCAGGGGTTCTGGTGTTAGGGCGGGGCTCTATAGATTATATAGTGAAAATGCATTAATTCTTTGAAAATCTTCTTCTCTGCTTCTGGATATTAAATAAAGTAACTAAGTACATAGTTATGATGAGCAAGAGTACCTCTTTCAAAATTGTGAATTTCATGGCCCCAGGGTTAGGGGTTCTGGTGTTAGGGCAGGGCTCTTTCGACTATATGGTGAAAATGCATTAATTCTTTGAAAATCTTCTCCTCTGCTCCTGGGCATTAAGGTGATAAACTAAGTACATGGTTATGATGAGGAGGTGGGCCTCCTCCAGAATTGTGAAAGCCATGGCCCCTGGGACAGGGGTTCTGGAGTTAGGGCGGGGCTATATTGATTATATAGGGAAAATGCTTTAATTCTTTGAAAATCTTCTCTGCTCCTGGGTATTATTTAAACAAACTAAGTACATGGTTATGATGCATAAGGATGCCTTTTCAAAAATTGTGAATTTCTTGGCCCCAGGGTCAGGGGTTCTGGTGTTAGGGCGGGGCTCTATTGATTATATAGTGAAAATGCACTGATTCTTTGAAAATCTTCTCTGCTACTGGAGATTATATAAACAAACTAAGTGCATGATTATGATAGACAAGGATGCCTCTTCCAAAATTTTTAAATATATGGCCTCAGTTTTTGGGGTTCTTGGGGGGGGGGGGGGGGGCTCTATTGATTATATAGTGAAAAAGCATTAATTCTATTAATCATTAATTAATCCTGTCTGCTCCTTAGTGTTGAGCTGATAAATAAATTGCTTAGCTATGATGAAAATGGGAGCTTCGAACAGAATTTTTAAATCTTGTGGTCCTAGGGTCAGGGGTTCTGGCATAACGAAGGGGGGGGGGGGGCTTTTGATAATATAGTGGAAAATTGTTCATTCTTTGAAGTCCATAGTTATGATGATGAGGGTAACTCTTCCAAATTTGTAAATTTCTTGACCCTTGGTCTTGGGTTCTGGTGTTAGGGTAAGGCTTTGTTGAATCTGTAGTGAAAATGCATTGTACCTGTGAAATTCTTCTCTGCTTCTGGGCATATTGGAAGCAAACTGAGTAAAAGTTTAAATGATATGAGTAAGCGTATTTCTACCAGATTTTTAAACATCTGGACCATTGGTCTAAGCATTCTGGTCCTGGGCAGGGCTCTATTAATTTGTATTCTACTGAGAGAAGTTATTCCCCTTTTCCATTCACCTTTGATAATTAATCATTGTAAATAATGTATTTGAAAGGTTAATAGAATAAGATAATTATGCAAGAATGTTTATCGTATAATTAAAAAAGTACTTTCTTAGATTTAATAAACAGGTGGACCTGTAAGTAATAGATAAATAAAAATGAGACAAAAATAACTTATCTTATTAAAAGTTCTTCAAAGACCATAAGAGAGGTCAATGCTAGGGGTCTTAATATGGGTTTATAAATAGTACAGAAGCACTAGTCAAATAGTTTGTTAATAGTCTGCATAGTGTTAAGTGGGGGACAGATTAGAACTTAATTTATGAGTTGATACTGAATACTTTCTACTTCTCTTGCTTTAGGGCAACATTAAGCTTCAACTATCAGTGTATTTAACTTCTAAATTGTTGTATCATACTCAGGTGACCATTAAGGCCTTTGGGCCTCTTGTTGTAAAATAAGGTTTATATTTGAAAATCAAATTTAAAATTTCCCTTTAGGTCGTCTTTTTTTTTTAAAAAAATTTAAAGCTTCAATTCTTATTTTTGTGAATCACTCGCTTGACCCATCTGTTTTTGTCAAACTAAATCATGTACATTGTACATAATACATTACAGTCGCCCGCGTGGCGCAGTGGTTAGAGCGTCTGCTCTAGAGTCGCGGAGTAAGGAGTTGATCCTTACGTCGCGGGTTCGAATCCCACTGTGGGACGTGGAGACCGGTCCTTCGGATGAGACCGTATAAACCGAGGTCCCGTGCCAGCAGTAGGTGCTGGCACGAAAAAGATCCCTCACTGCTCAATGGCCGTAAGTGCCGAGTATAGGACAAAATTTGCAGCTCTCCATCGGCAAGTTGTGGCGTCTCCATATGAGTGAAAAATTCTCGAGAGGGACGTTAAACAACATACAAACAAACAAACATTACAGTCAGCAGGCGCGGATCCAGGAATTAAAGTCAGTATGTACGTTCATTTCTCATCATTGACAACTAATGCTAGCTGAAAGGAGAATAATATTATATGGGAGATCACACGTTACAAAATACCTTTACGACCCACTTATTGCACAGGCACTTGTTTCGGTAATAATTTTATAACCCATAGTATAATAATAAGACAAGGTATCCAACTCCGAATTACATGGAGTAACCCTCCCCCTCCCCAGTTTCGCACTCATTTACGCTTTAGAGGAAATGCACTGGTATACTTGTATTACCATTGTCTTCTACGATAATTTATCTACACAACCATATATGGCATGCTTGTATTTATTTTCTTTTATCTCGGTAAACAGCGTCAAAACTCTGCTAGCCTTGTGAAAAGCCGAGTTGGTACAAAGCACCCTTGGGTAAAGGGGAGTTTAAATTGTTAAAATGAAGGGTCTAGCCCCCTTACAAGGGGAGATAATCAAGAAAGGACAAAAATAGGGTAGGATCATTAAACAAGATGCCCATGGGCCACATCGCGCACCTGAGCACTGTGGCTAGGAAAAAATCCCATGGGCCTCTTGTTTCTAAAAATCTTTCTGGATTGATGTAAAGGAGTTGTGCTGGTGCAGACACCGCTTGAGAAGTTTTTTTAACATAATTACCGTTGGATAAAGGGAGCACACCTTAAAGCTTTAAGGTCGCCTGTAACAATCCAAATGTCCGTATATGTTTAAGGATGAAATCAAGGATAATCCTTTTTTTTATTGAAAATGTTCGTGAAACAGAGTTTGAAATGGAACTACATTTTAAGAAGACAAAAAGTTGATAAAAAAAGATATTGGCGTTTCTTGTTTCATGCTCTGAAATAATAATAAAAAAAAAGATAAATAAAAAATTGAAATGACGTGGTTTACGTGGAGTTTTTTCTCTCATCAAAGGTTGGAACTACGGATCTTGACTATTTTGAGTCGTTTTAAGGAAAACTTCAATATTGATAATTTTAAACACCCTATAACAGCCAAAATCTATATTAACTGGGTTATGCGTATAGTTTAGACTTAATTGTTTTAGCCGTGATTATTATGACCTCCATTGCAGTGAATAAGAGGTAAATCATTGTTCGGCGGGAAAAAAAATAGATGTATGTCCTTAAAATTCAAACACAGAGTAATGTAATGATAAATAGTTTTAATTTATTATTATATATAACAATATGAAAGACAGGCGTTTTTAATTTCTTTTTTAAGTTTGTCAACATCAACAATCCTTTTTAAGTTACTTAAAATATTATTACATGTAACTTAGATCGCTTTCTCCCCTTGTATCCATAGGTACATTAAGATTGAGATCACGTGATCACTGAGTTGATAGTGATTGGTTCTCTGTCATGTATTTAAATTTAATCCAGTCCTCCTCGTTATAAAACATCAGAGATTCCCGCGGAATAGCTGGCGAGTCTTGATCGTGAAACCATTTGTTTCCCGCTGGCAGGAAGTACCCAGAACCCGACCACTTCTTGGTCCAGGCATTTTCGCGCCACGGAAGTAGTGTGGGGACCGGAACTCCCGTAAAAGCTTCCGGTTTACCAGACATAGTGATTCCTGAAATAGAAATTAATAGTAAGCCTTGCTCAAAATCAGTCCATTTTCTTTTTAAACCTGCCACACATAGAGGTAAAATTACAACACATGTTACACAGGTCAACGTACTTTTTCAAAGCTCAAGTTTTTGCGTACAAAAGAAACTGGTTATACTTTTAATTAGTTTGAGCAACATAGTGTAAAAACTTAAGCAAAGCTTCATGTTAATCTCAATTATGTCTACTAGACTAAGTGTAATATCATGATAAAAGAGCGCGCCTTAATTCCTTTTGTTCAAGATGCGTGGCAATCCATTTTTTAGGACAGACATGCCTTTAATTTAATTGTACATAGCTGATATAGTCTTCGGCGACAATGGTGAATGTCATTTCCAACTTTTGGATCACCATAAGATTTTTAAGCTTTTGCTTTATTCTGTGATAATTATGATTTAACTGTAAATTTTACCACAATTTTCTATCGAGCTATATGTAAGAAATCTAAAAGAAACACGTGTACCCTGATCAGATTCTTTTTGACAACTTTAAAACCTTTGCAGCAGTTTGTTATATACATTTATCGATGTATTAACATAAAAAGAACAGATAATAAGAGACTGTTATCCCCGTCACCATGTTCACTGTTCTGGATTAACTGGATTCTGGATTAACTGACTGGCGACCTAATGACCAAGCATAATTGTATGTATAAACTTTGAAAACGTGATTTTTTAGGTTTGAGTATTTTCTTTTCTAGAATATTTAACAAAAAGCTAGTTTCTTTTTTGGAGAAGGGGGGATTTTCAAAACACTGTATCAACATATTTTATATCCTTTGCCTTACCCCCGGGCTGGGTTTCCCTGTCCCTCTGTCTTTGGTACGCTACCCATTGCTCTTCAGACTCCATTAGGATAGCGTCCCTCTTTGTTTCTCGGGGGAGTGAGCGATATTCATGGAATTTTATCCAGCGGTTCTCTGACGGGACGTAGTAGGCGGGGCCTCTGTACACGTGAGACTTTCCGTCCCCCGCCAGGTAGTTGTGGAGGGGCGTGGCGTTATATGGACCTCTTAGTCTGACCTCAGTTCCCGCGCTTGTCCCATACTCAGGTCGGTACATCGCGGCTGATCCTGACAAAAAATAAATAAATAAATAAAATTGATCAGAAATGAAATAACAAAATGAACTTAAAGATATCCGATCCTCAGCCAGGAAGGATAACTCTTAAAATTATTATTTAATTAAAAAAGTCTCAAGCTTGAAATTGAAAAAAAATCATGCAATAATTTTCATTGTATGCGTCTTAATATGATTCAATGTTCTTTGAAGTCCTAAAAAGGGACTTGTAAAAAAAAGTTACATAAATTTACCCTATAATAGTAAAAAATAAACATGATAAATATACAGTTTTGGAGAAATTGGATTTTTTTAAATCTAGCCTTAGAAATCAATTTAATGCTTATTAGCAAGATATGAAATTAGACGTGATATGTGATGTGATGTCTTGCAGTGATAGCACAAGCTTTTTACACTATGTATTATAAAATAATTGAAGGAAGTACAAAATCTAGAATACTAAATAAATATACAAAACATGCCAATTTCTACGAAATCAATGCCTTGATGCCTATTGATAGATTTTTAATTTAAAATATATTCGTCGATCAATTTTCAATTAGAAAATGCATAGTTGATGGTTCTATACACTTTTCTTGAATATATATATGGGAGATTTCATAATTTTTCCCTTTATCATATGATTAACTATAATGATTATTTTTGAAGAAATACTGTGGGTAAATATACATTACTTTGTGAATTCAGAGATATTTTTGTGAGAATTTTCAATTACTTAAAACTTTTTGATTTTATGAACCTGAGGATCGGACTACCTCAAAGTTGACAATTAATTCCTCATTAGTAGTATAGAACTATCTCGAGTACTTATTATGTTAACCTCTGCGGTGCCCATTTAAAATACCATTCTTTATTTATAAACTACCGGTATATATACAATCATGAATATTGTAACGATGATTAATCAGTAATATCATAATGTGAACAAAGTTAATTACATCTACCATACACGGTGAAAAAAAAATGCCAAAGCTGCTCTTTCAGTGTATAAATATTTCAACACTTTTTTTTTAAATTGGTTGATGCAGTTCATTTTTTTTTTTATTATTATTATTATTATGGAGCACTGAAGTGTCAAAAATGAAACGATCAACCCCTCTTTTTTCAAAGTATACACTTCATAATGACCATGTAAATACCACAAGATCACATAATTAACTGTATAGATGATATCAGTTAATTAAACAGTATAAGAAGATAAGACAAAGTAAGACATATTCACCGTTTTAAATGCAATGGTGTTTCGGTTGTGTCAATATCGCATTACGCACTTGGACATAACCGGATGTTTACATCTAGATACACGCTTGGTAACCGGATCAATACACCTGTGTATTTATTTACGTCCATCTCAGGTAGGAATTTTAAACGGACACTTTGTCCTGTATGTTAATTGGTACTTATAAGATTTCTGTATATGACACTCATGAGTTCATTTCCATTTTTCTTGTTAATTTTCATTTTAGACTTCCTGTAACTTTTCCCAGTACATCGTTTACCTGGGAAGTACCGTAACTCTGATACTCTAGATACATATTTTTCATATCACAACAAAGTTAATTGTTGGAACGTTGAGTACATTTGTTTAAGGAATATGGAAAGGCGGCACTGAAGATCAGGGATCATGTACGAATTCGTACTTTAACTACTGGACAATTTCTAAATCATGGACCAGTTAAGATTCCGAAAGAGGGGTCGGGAGGGGGTGTTTGACTATTTTCTTTTAAATACATGAAGCTGTGTCAAAGCATGGAAAGAACTTTATAACCCCCCCCCCCCATTGATGTGCAAAATAAATGTAATGATATTCAGAAATTTAATATGAAAGACGTAGGTTTACAGGAGCACCATAATACACTCCCTTTCTTTTAAATAAACACAGAGGTTTTGAATTCATTTCTGCTATTTTTTTTTTCATTAATGACTAACAATTAATATGAATTAGAACAACAAAATTAACATTCTATATATATATATATATATATATATATATATATATATATATATATATATATATATATATATATATATATATATATATATATATATACTGTAAATCATATATCCGACTGACTCAGTTTGATGTGTTCACGGTACAATATAATTGTTTCTTATCTTGATCCCCACACATCCCATCCCACATACTCAAAAATAAACGATCACACATTCTAAATTAGAAGTTCTGGTCCAGTTGTTACCTTGGTTGCTTCCAAAATTCAAAGGGAGAAGGAGATCTTATATATATAAGAAAGTAAGGGTCTGGGCAGATTTTAGGAGTCTACTGAATCATTATAGGGGGTTGTCATAATATAAAAGTTGGTATTTTTACGACCATCCGCTAAATTCAAAATTGAAAATTTGCTTCAAGACGTAGAGATCACTTGTAGAAAGTCCAAGAAAAAGTGGTGTAGGGAAATTATTAATCAGAGTGATAGCCCTGTTGTTTTCCAGAATTTAGAATAATCCCAAAAATTTTCCTACATAATTAATCTATGATCCCTTATCGTTGTTTTACCCTATTCCTGGGCCCAAGGATTGAAACAAAGTTTACTATATTATGCATTGCCCTACAGTAGTTACGTTTTAGTATCCCTGATGACTGCCCTGTTGTAGTTTGGAAGAAAATAGCCGTCTGTAACCTGGGTATGTCAGTTAAAAAAAATTGAAATCCGACATTTATGTTGCGGTTATGTTTTTTTTAATCGTTGAAAGATAAATAAAGAATCAAAACAATGAGTAATAATATTTTGTTAATTAACGGATACCATGCTTTTAGAGGGGGACCTATATGCATGTAATACAAGAAACAATACTCGAAGCGTGCAACAAAACTGTCAGAATTTTCTCAACCAGAGCGATTTCCTCAGCTACACCATCTACGGATGCGTGTATATTAATATCACAAATGACTGCCCTGCTCTTCTTGGGATTTATAAAAAAAATTACCATATGTATTCAAATATTCCTATATGCACAGTGTAAACCTTTGGTCTCCTATTGTGGCTCCAACGTATCCCGGGGGCCTAGAACAAATTTGAATTTGCTCTACCTGAAGATGCTTACATATCAATATCATTAATCATGGCATTGCTGTTCTTGAGAAGATTTTTTTCATGTGTATTCCTATGTAAACCTTATAGTGGTACCACCTTCCCTCGGGGGCCATGATTAAATAAGCACAAAGGATGTTTTCATACTTGTTTCATGTTTTCTGGCCTAGCTGATGGCTGGCTCTTCTGTTAAACCCAAAGGCTATTTGAGGTAAATTTGTTGAAATTGGTAAAGTGGTTCTGGAGAAGAAGTTGAAAATGTGGAGAGGTTGCAGACAACACATGACAGACTGACAGACGAACGGACACTGGATTCCTTTAATCATATAACCTAACTTGAGCCTTTGGCTCACATGAGTTAAAAATGTTTACAGCATTATGGAATAAAACGAAATTTTTAATAACTAGTCAGTTTACTTGATGTAAGGGAAATATTTGTTTGCATCTATTTTTTCATATCTCACAGAATGACCAATACTCAGTAATCATGTTTTTTGAAAGGGATAAATCCAAGTTGATTCATTTATATTTTACAGCCCTGTCATGCATCGTCCGGATTACGGTATAAGTGCTGGTACCAGGCTGTTTGACCGAGGGCCTCACAACCCCATCCCCACCCACAATTATCTCAGTGGAGATGGAAAGTCTCTCATCTGGAAAGGCCCCTCCCACTACGTCCCGTCGGAGAGGACCTGGATAGACCAACACCATTACCGATCGTTGCCTAGAGACACAAAACGTGACGCCAAGGAGATGCAGAGCGAGGACCAATGGGTGGACTTCATGAGACAGAGGGACACGCCTTCTGGTAATTTTGTGTTTTGGGTATAGGGAATCTGTTCATTGCAAAAAAGCTGCAAGCAGCGAAAGTAAATTAGTGCAATGTTCTTTTTTGGGTTGTAATCTAATGGAAACTTGAGGGAAAAGGAAATTGGAGGATAGGGAAAATGGAAGCGTAAAACCAATCGGTAATGTCCCCCTTCTTTTCCGGTTCTTTCATCAGTTTATTTCCAGCATTGTTCCCACGGTCACCCATGCTAGGATTGTTAATGTTCTCCATAAACAAAGGACTGAAGTTTAACTTCTCCACTTCATAAAAATAGGTCACCAGGACCTAATGGGAAAATTCCGATGAATATCAATTTGATAATTTAAAAAATACACCAAAAGTGTTATAAAGATGGCTCCGGGGTTTGGTTTAGGTTGGGAGATATACTATATTTTCGTAATAAGTGGACTGTGTAATTACTTAAAAGTATCGTCATGACCACAAAATACAATAATTTACTTTTTATTTCAGGATACTACCACAAAGACATAGGTGTGTTGCAAACTGGAGTACCCGAATGTCGCCTGTTCGGATACACTCGGGATTTACCTAGCATGCCCCCACGAGACCTCCAAGACATCTCCTGGCCGAAATCTGATGCCTTTGTTCCACTAGAAAGAGCTGACCGAGGGAAATATTACGGTTATTATCACGAGGCTATTGAGCGGGAAAGAGAACGAAGAAAGAAGGAGCTTCCCGAAAGTATGAGAGTGGAAGCCAGAGACATTCCGATGTTATAGAAATTTGTGCAATTCCAGGAAGTTAAATATAAATGTGTGTATTTATTCGTGCAGTATTATACCTGTGTAATTATTGTAAACATGTCAAGAATACTTGGACTATTCTCGTATAACTGGATGTTTATCTGGCTTGTTTTGTTGTGTGTTTTTTTTTAAATTTTTTCCTTTTAGTAACATATATTTTTTGTGTTATAAATGTCCCAGCAGGCATTTCAACGTTGATTCAACGTTGAATCAACGTTACACTACGTTGAATTTTAGTTGCATATGAAAGTTGAGCAACGCTGTTTCAACGTCAATTTTCAATGTTGAATAGACGTTGAAAATGGGTTGAACCTTGGTTGATTTATAATTGAATTTTGGTTGCAAACGAAAATTGAGGCAACGTTAAAACTTCAACGTTGTTTCAACGTCAAATATCAACATTGAGACAAGGTTGAACATTAGTTGAAAGTAGGTTGACTTTTGGTTGAAATTTTTTGGTTGTACAAATGTTGATATTTGGTTGAAATATCACGTTGAATTCATATTGAGTTTTGCTTTATAAACAAATACATTTCAAATTCTAATAAAAGTTTTTATTCAAGCTGTGAAATATGTAAGTTGTTATTCAAAGTGAATTTATTTTAAACTGTATTTTAAAGACAAACATAAATCCAGAATCCAATCACCAAATCTCAAAAATCAGTGTTTATCAAAATTTATCTTCCTAGTGAAAAGGGAGTCACAGTAAACATATCCAGGTTCATCATATCACGCATCTGTATAAAACTAAGTTCAACAAAGTGGCGGATCCATTGATTTTTACATCAGGCGCATAGTTAAGTCCCACAAAAGGACTCGTCGGTCGGAAAGAAATGAACAGGATGCTCAATCCTCCAATGAAAAACCTATTAATAAAATATATAATGATGTGTTGTCATTTATTTGATAACGTTATTTCAAATGATAAAAATATACATGAATAATTAACAACAACAACAACAACAAAAAAAAAATACAAAAGTACATGTTCTTATACTTGGAATTAATGAAAAGAATTATATTTGTCCTCGTGTTAAAATTCATAACAGTATGATTATAAATAATTATTTCTGAAGAAAAATGTTAAAAGCATGGAGGTGTACATACAAAATGTTGCATTTCTTTGTAATTTTCACGGGCAAAGGATCTGATCCAATCATGGCATCAGTTACGTCTCAAAGCCGCCAGTGGTTGATGGAACCTTACGGCCAACTGCAATTAAATTGTACATGTATACTTACTATACTATATTTTAAATGTGCAAATGAATATCAACAAAACACATAAATACACAAACCAAGGATGTGCATTTCATGCAGATTAAAAATATGCTTACATATTTACAATTACTTGTAATTGTAATTTAATTAATTACACTGAAAAAATACCATGTAATTTCAATTACTTTTTCAATTACATTCAATTACTTTATATAATACACATTCATAATATATTCATGATATATCGTCACCACTACCTCCCCCTTTTACTGGTTTTTATTTTATTGTTAAAATATCTTCAATCCTTCAATTATACAAAATCTTAGGTTAATGCTTTTAAAAAAAAAAATTAAATGATTGGCTTGATAATAATAAACTAGTTTCTTTCTAATCATTATGTAAATTTTGAATTTTTTGATCTATGTTTATAAACATAAATTTTGAACCACCCTTCTTAGGTCTATTCAGCTATGAAACACACATTTATTATATTTCAATCTTTGTTGTTTGATCAATAATAAAGGAAAAGAAGGTGTGTGTCACTAATTAAGTTCTCTCTTGTTGGGAAGAGATAATTGCCTTCTAGATCACAGCTTTAAATTGCAATCAAAACAAATCGACTCCTCTAAAGAGATATTCATTCCATGATTTAGAAGACAAAGCAAATGGAGATAGTTATTTCAATTTAAAATGCTTCGCTTGCTTTTGAAAAAGAAAAACTTTCAATTTGATAATTATTTTAACATCTAAACAGATTTTTATGAATGAATTTTCTATCTGTACAATTCTGATTTATGAAGTAAAATTGTTCAACATAAATAGCAATTTAGGATGTTCATGTTACCTTCAAAGGAAATATTTAATTTGAGGGGTTACTGTTGCGAATCATTTCACTCTATTAAAATACTCACTTTTAATCAAATATCATAAGCCATGCAATTTGTGTACATGTAGGTTTTGTGTGGTGGAAACTGCATCAAACTGATCTCGGATAGTTCTTTAAGAGATTCTTATTGTTTTGTAAATAAATATAATTAATAAATTAAACCACAATGATACACAATGCCTATAGCATATTATTTCTTGTATTGTTTGTGCAGAGGCTGGGCTTATATACAAATAAATGATGTTCTGTATATTCATTGACAAGGATTATAAAAATTTTCAAAAAAATTAAAAATGTAATTTGTAATTTAATTAATTACTTTTGCAAAGTAATTGTAATTTAATTAATTACATGTCTTAGAAAGCCTGTAATTTAATTGTAATTTAATTGAAGAAAAAGTCAAAGTAATTGTACAATGTAATTTAATTAATTACTTTTTAAAGTAATTGGCCCCATCCCTGTTCACAATTAATTTACAAATTAACTTTTTTTGGAAACATGCGATTGCAGTGGAGAGTTGAATGTAGATGTTATACTTCATTATTAACTCACATTAAACATTTTATTACAGTACTGTAAGCATAATTCTTTTGAAAGAAATTTAAATTAATTAATTCATAATGCATTTCATTTATTGTGAATAATCATATTTTCTAAAACTGCATATATATTGCAAAACATTACATTGTTTTACCGTTAAATAACCCTTTAAGTTACTATTTTGACCTTGAAAAATAAGGTGCTCAATACCCGTTGTTTCAACGTTAAAGTTTCCTCACTTTTTCAACGTTGAAAATATGTTGCATCCTCCACGTTTATTCAACATTGAAATACCGGTATCAACGAACATTCAACGTTGAAAATATGCTGCATTTTAAACATTGTTTCAACCTTAATATAACAGCAAATATTCAACGTTGAAAATATGTTGAATCTTCAACGTTATTTCAACATTGAAATAACACCAAACATTCAACGTTGAAAAAATGTTGAATTTTCAAGATTGTTTGAACGTTGAAATATCGACGAATATTCAACGTTAAAGACATGCTGCAGCTTCAACGTTGTTTCAACATTGAAATAACACCAATCATTCAAAGTTGAAAATATGTTGAATTTTCAACGTTGAAATATTGACGAACATTCAACGTTGTAAAAAGGTTGAGGATTCAACATTGAAACCTCAACGTTGAAGCAACGTTGAACTATAGTTGCTCAACGTTGCAACTTATATTCCACCTACTTTCAACTTTGAAACAACGTTGCGTGCCTGCTGGGGTTATATTCAGAATAGCATACATGTAGCTTTTTGAAAAAAATCACGAAATTTCTATTGTTAGTAATCATGGCATATGATTCGCCAAATATGAAAACCGAAAAAAAGAATTGGGTATCTTAGTGTAGTCTTTTAGTGTGCCAAGTTATTGTAGGAGAAGTACAGTTTTAAAAAAAATCAAAACCAGATCATTGTGGTGGCCACAAAGTTTTTTCATATGAATGTATAGTCTAAAATGGTGATATAAATAGAAACAGGAATCCCCTTCAACCATTGTGCATTCCAGCTATTGTTGTCCAGTTTCTGCAATTATCATCGTAATTTTTTTTTACAGTATACTTACTAATTATATAGCATTGAAAGATCTGGCTTCATATGTATTCTTTAACAGATATGTATTCTTTTTCGAGAAGAACAACACTAGTAAAAACTTGACAATATTATAAAATCTAAACATGAGCAAAACAGTATATATGTGGGTATTTGTGATAAATGGATGTCCCCATATAAAGGTTAAAGTTACATACTGTAAACTATAGATAATTTCATCAGAACGTTGTTACAGTTCTAGCAAGTAGGCCTAGACCATAAAGTTTAATTATAATTAAAAATTACATGTTTCAAAATGGAAGAAATCTTTTTTGTAACATGTATTTAATTAAAACCCAGAACTTCTATTAAATTTCTGGTAGAAACACAGACCTGTAGTCCACGCATTGCAGTCATTTTTTTTTAAAGGACAGCAACTTGTTCCTATATAACCATTTGTAAAACTTTGATCCCCCATTGTGGCCCCACCCTACCATCGGGGTTCATGATTTAAAAAAAAAAATTTACACTACACTACCTGAATTTACATCCATATTAATATGACTAATCAAAGATTTGCTGTTCTTGAGATTTCAAAGTGATCAGTATAGTGTCATAGTGATCACTATAGTAAATCAAAGTTTTTAAAGTGATCACTATAGTGTCATAGTAAATCAAAGTTTTCATAGTGAAAACTATAGTAAATCAAAGTTTTCATAGTGAAAACTATAGTAAATCAAAGTGTCAAAGTTATCACTATAGTAAATCAAAGTTTTCATAGTGTCAAAGTTATCACTATAGTTAACTACAGTAAACTATAGTTAACTATAGTATTTTTTTGTTAGGGTACCTCCAATTTGAGAATTTTTCACTCATATAGAGACGTCACCATATAACGGCGAAGGGCTTCAAATTTAGACCTTTACTCGGAACCCAGGGCCACTGAGCAGTAAGGGCTCTTTATCATGCCAAAGCCTATCGTTATACAGAACCTCGGTTGTCAAGGTCTCATCCGAAAGACCCACAACTTTCATTTCAAAGTACCAAACGCTTGGCGAAGAGAACAGTTGCTACCTATTTTTGTCGACTTTAGTCAGTCGCAGCCGTGATTCACATACGACCTTCCGATCACGGAGCGAGAGCTCTACCGACTGAGTTATTGTGACGGTCTTGTTCTTGAGAAGATGATTTTTAAGATATATACTCCTCTGTAAACGTTCAACCCCCCATTGAGGCCCAGCCCTACCCATTGGGGTTATGAAATGAACAATCTTGAATTTTAACTACCTAAGGGTGCTTCTATATCAATAAAACTAATCATAGCTTTGCTGTTCTTGAGAAGATTTTTAAAATTTTATTCCTATCCCCCATGGTGACTCACCCAACAACCAAGGGTCATGATTTGAATCTACTCTATGCTTAAGGGTTTCACATGAGTTTCAACATTTTTGGCTCAGTGGTTCTTGAGAACTAGATCTTTTAAAAGTTCCCTAATTCTTAATCATCTCCCTTTGTCAGAGAGCGTGACCCTTTATTTAAAGAAATGCAATCAACTTCACCGAAGGATGCTTCGTGGCAAGTTTGGTTGAAATTAATTGAAATTGGTTCTGGAGAAGTCGAAAATGTTGAAAGTTTACAGACGGCCGGATGACAGAAAAATCTCTTGTGAGCTCTCAGCTCAGATGAGCTAAAAATAAAAAGATCAAACTTGAATCTAAATTTGTTACGCAACCAGAAATGTCTTGTTACAGGCAATGCACGTGTAAAATATAAAACCCTAACTCTTCAGGTGAAAAAGTTAAAGTGAATGTTAATGTTTTTGAAAAATAAGTCAGACATCAACATCAAGGACAAGAGGTGAAAAATAATAAAGGTCTTGTCATAGGCAATGCACTTGTGTAAAATGAGAACCATGCATTGACTTATTAAAAAGCTTTGACAAAACGTAAAATAATTGAAAAGTAGATCAATCTTCCAAGTAGAGGTCATAAGTTTAGGATTACGGTACATGAATTGTCAGAAAATTTTTATCACAGGTAACCCACATATAAAAAATGAAAGCTCTATCTATCCCTTTATGACCAAACATAAGATTTTGTGACAGACTCATGGAAAACTAGACAGAACTTTTAATGACTTCGTCTGTAGCCTACCGTACTTAAACGTTCAATTATTTCGATAAAACAAGAGACTCATGGGCCAAAATGCTCCCCTGAGTCACTTTGGCCATACTATTAAGCATAAGATTTTCCTTCCAATATCAGGGACCTATATACTAACCCTGCCAATATACACTTATTCCTATGCAAAATTGATTGTCTTTTGAGGCCCCACCTTATACACAGGGGCCTTGATAAGAGTAAAAATAAATCAAAACGAGTAGAGGACGCTTCCACATTAATATAATAAATCACAGCTTTGCTGTTCTTGAGTACAGAATTTAAAGATTTTTTTCCATGCAATCCCTATTGCAGCCTAACCCTAACCTTTGGGATTATGATCTGAACAATTTACAATCAACACCTCCCCAGGAATCTTTCGCCTAAGTTTCATCTGTTCTGGTCCAGTGGGTCTTGAAAAGAAGATTTTTTCTATATATTTCAATGTAAAACTTTGATTTCCTATTGTTACCCAACTCTACACCCAGGGGCTACTTTCTGAACAATTTATAATCTATACTACCTCAGGAAGATTTCACATAAGTTTCAGCTTTTCTGGCCCAGTGGTTCTTTAAAGAAAGTGGGCGCTTTAGATGGCGATTCGGCAGGAAACGTGGCTCATAAAAAGAATAGAAAATATCATTGATTTTATACATTTCTTTCACAACCTAGCCATTGGCTGTGTTATAGATGAATGTAAAATGGGCAAATGTTCGGTTGAATGTGTTTGATTTTATCTGAATATGCACCTGAATATAGCCGTACGAATCAAATGATGCAAAAATCGGCTCTTTTAAAGCCGTTTTTCAAGAATTTTATTGTTTCTTGGGTCTTCTGTCCATGAATTTGAAATGCGTTATCAGTGTACTTTTAACCGTAAAATTCATTCCAGGTGTTTGAAAAATGGGGAGACGACCCAGAAATACCAAAATCTAAACTTTTTCCATTTGGTTTCTGGGAGAAAATTGACAAAGTCCAAGTGTAAAGGACTGTGGCTTTAAATAATGATTTAAATACCTAATATGTATAGTGCCCCGGGTAGCTACGTTGGTTGCCGCTGGATTCAAGTCACATCTAAGTAGCATTTAAGGTTTGAATACGCTGGGGTTTTTTTGTTTTGTTTTGTTTTTTGTTTTGTTTTTTTTTTTGTTTGTTTGATTGTTTGTTTGTTTGTTTTTTTTGGTTGAAAGTATTATTTGGTAGTAAATAATTACTCATTGAATAAAGCTGCAAAGTATATTTTATAAATAATTTTACATTGTTTTATTTTTCAATGCGTTTCCATTCCGTCATTTATAGTGTTAACGTTGTCAAATAGAAATAAACATACATGTTCTTGTAACTAAAAGTTACACCTGATGAAAAAAAATATTGAATATATTTCAAAAACTAGCAACTTCGATCGTTCTGTTATATTGAATATTTTCAGTGCATTTGAAAACTGAGCATAAAAATTATTTAGAGTTCGGCTTGTATTATATTTTGTCAAATGTATCCAGCATAAATAATTTATCTTTCAGGGCGCTTTTTAATTAAAACGATTAAAAACAAAGAAACGAACATTAATCCAGAAATCCATTCCCATGAATCATAAAATATGTAAAAGAACAACGTGGTGCTTGGACATTTAAACCTGAATAGTTTCGTGTCAATGATTCCTGCCGACTGCTTATATAGTGTGCCCACTTTCTTTTTAAAATTTTCCCAATTATGTGTCAATGTATATCTTTCATTCCCTCTTATGTCCCCATCCTTCCCCTGGGGGCCATATTGAACAATTTATAATCTACACTATCTCAGGAAGCTTTCACAAAAGTTTCAGCTCATCTGGCCCAGTGGTTCTTGAGAATGAATTTTTAAAGGATTTTTCCTTTATATTTCAATGTGAAAGGCTGATTCGCTATTGTGGCCCTACTCTACATTTACAACCATGCTGCTCTAAACGTGTAAATACCGAAAAGTTCATATCAGTCATATCCCTCCATTCTCGAGATGAATGTTTATAATTTTTTTCTATATATCTGTTAAACTTTGATCTCTTATTATAATCCACCTACCACCAGGACCATATCATGATATTAAAAATCTTGAATCCACACAATTTCAGCCCAGTAGTTCTTTTAAATGTTGCCACCAAATATTAATTCTGAATGGTTGCCCCTTGAAAAAGGCGTGGCTCTTCATTTCAACAAACTTGAATTTCTTTTACCCAAGGATACTTTGTGGTTCTGGGGAAGAGAATGAAAATTTAAAAACATAGGTATTCAAAGATTACAAAGCTCACCTCGTTGAATGTTATCTATAAGCAAGGCAAATCTCATATTATATTTTTATGCCCCCGTAATCGAAGATTTTTTTTTTTTAACCTTGGACATAACTTTTGAACAGTTAGTAATAGGGCCTTCATATTCCATGTGACAAAACCTTCCTCTGAATACAAACAATATTGACTTTTTGACCTTGACCTTGGAGTTTGACCTTCTTTTGAAAAAAATTAACCTTAGCCATAACTTTCGAACAATTGGTGCTAGGGTTTAAATATTTCACATCGTGTATTTCTTATGATAAGTCCTTCCCATGGGTACCTTTAATTTGACCCTTTGACCTTGGCATTTGACCCACATTTAAAAAACTTTAACCTCATATTTCACAGGTATAGTAATTGAAACAAATCCTTTCTTTGGGTAACAACATTTTTCATCCCTTGACCTTGGAGTTTGACTTACATTTGAGAAACTTCAACCTTTACCAAAAGCTGTCATACATGGGCATCAGTGTTTCAAAAACACATCTTGTTTCTGATTAGTATGCATCCCAAGATCAATATCCATGCAAGTTACTTTAAGTAGAACTTATACTTACTGGAAAGGGACCTGCTTTAAAACTTGGACCTATTCACTAATCAAGAAAAGACTTGATGTATCCATTCTTGGATGCATCATACATGCAAATTAATCGTAAGAGGCCATATAATTATAGAGCAACTCCGAAAACATTACCAAGGTCACTCATCTGGAAAATGTAGGTCAGATTCAGCATCCGAGGCAAGTCAGGAAGTGTCCATCATTATATACATCATCCATGCTAATGGATGGTTAGAGAATGGCTAAATGAAATATGAAGATAACGAACAGTATTCAATCTCGAAAGTCCAATGAAACGACACAAATTTGGAGCAGAGCAAACACAGACCTCAAAATTTAGAGGTGGGATTAGATGCCATGGAGGAGTGAGCATCCCCTGCCGACCGGTAACACCCGCTGTGTGCTCCTTGTCATGATCGGGAAACAAAAGGCCGGAAAAATCCGTAGACAGTTCAGTGTTTAAATAATGGCCTAACAATATGCGCAGCACAGTTAAGGCTGCAGTAAGGAGGCGGGGCCTAAATTATACGGGAAATGCTTACTATGACATCACACAAAAATATAAGTTCTTCAAATTGCCACAAAATGAAATGATTTGCTATTTTTCAACTATTAAATAGCTTTAAACTACATCAATACTAACTAGTGCATGCATTATTGCCGTTGGTTTAATCCCACACAGCAATATATAAACAATTCACTGTTCGCAATGCACTTGTCAATGTGACGTCATATCGTAAAATTTGACGTAGTTTGTATGCAGTGAGAGGCGGATCAAGTTATATGTATACAATGAAAAATGTATTTTGTAATTAAATAAAATATAAATTGTAGATATATAAGAGGCCATTAACTTGGATGCGATGTCTATTTTATGATTTTATTCATATACTTCCCGTACATTCCCTAGACAAGCGATACTGTCGTATATTTGTATGCAGATGCATTGAAGAGTAATAGAAGGGTCGTAATAAATCGATTTATTGAAGGGCAAACCCTCAATGAATTATGACAAGCTTTTACACATAAACTCAAGAAGTATGAAGATATTTGAAAATTGCTGCGAACCTGTTGAAATCTTGCAAATGAATTAATTATATCTACATTTAATGTACTTGACCAGCAAAATATTCAACATACGGTCTAACAAATGTAATTTTGGCAATTAGATAGTAGAGTCTATATAAGTTCGCAGCACTTTTCACTAACTACAAAGAGTGTTGAAAATAATCATATGTTAAACAAGTCTAAATAAGAAATATAAAGTCCTCAACATGTCGTTTTCAGCTACATTGCATTTGTCCGATAATAGTAAAGTCCTAAAAAGAAACGCCCATCCTTGTAAAAAATGTATTTTCTATCTAAAAAAAAAATCGCCGATATTTCCATTTGGCACCTTAACTGTACTACGTAAGTATGAGAAACGTCAGTCAGCATTTGACTCAATGATAGGTTGTATGAGCTGACAAGGTCATTGTATCGACCGAAAAACTTGCGAAAAGATGACTTCAAATGAGACTGTTGATATTCTTGTTTCGTCTACTTGTTTGTCAATAACTTGCCTCGTTTTAGAAATTGTTCATACGTAGAGCATGCTCTTGCTCTGAGAGACATAAACACCATATGCAGGTGACAATGGTATATTGCTACATAAATAACGAAGTTGACGATTGAAAAGTTGAAGTCATCACGTTTATCATTCAAGCTTTGTTGGTAGGTTACCATTAACGTCTTTTTCTAGTAAAATATCCAAATATGAAACATATATGTCAGAATCTGTGGTATCTTTTATTTCAAGCTCACTGGGATATATCGAGTTAACATATGAATGAAAGTAACTATTGTTAATTGATAATACGTTATCGATATATCGAAATGTCGAGTTGAAGGCCACAGCAAGTGTTTTCTTCTTCTCATTTAGAAGTTTTTGAATAAATTCTGCTTCATATGAATACAAAAATAGGTCTGCTCATAAGGGGGCGCAATTGGCACCCATGGGAATTCCAACAGATTGTTGAAAGACCTGATATCTAAATACTAAATAGATATTGTCAATCAGAAACTCAGGCATCTTTTTAATATCAACTTCAGAGTACTTGTGTGTACAATCAGGGTGCTTTTTAACAAAATAATTTTGTAAATGACCAATGACAAGGTAAGTATATTTACGATTTCCATTTTTATTGAAAAAGCAGCTGTCTAGGATGTCGAAAAGCCTGGACTTCAATTTATCATGGGGAATAGTGTTGAAAAGTCGTACGTTTTGATGCTATTGATTTTAGTAAAAATTTTTGATTTCAGATTTTCCAAAAGTTTTTTGGAGTTTTTAAGTATCCACATCTGACTTACATCACTGTTGATCAGTACTTTCAATCAACTGGAAAATGTAGGTCAGATCCAGCATCCGAAGCAAGTTTGGTAAAATCCATCCTTGGATGCATTCTCAATACAAGTTTGGTCAAGGTAGAGCTAAAAGTTACTTGGGAATGGACCTGCTCTAAAAACTTTAACCTGGTGACTTATCCGGAAAATGTAGGTCAAATCCAGCATCCGCAGCAAGTCTGGTAGTGTCAATCTCTAGATGCATCATCCATGCAAGTTTGGTCCGAGTAAGCTAATAGTTACTTGGGAATGAACCTGCTCCAAAAACTTTAACCTGGTCATTCATCTGGAAAACGCATATTAGATACAGCATCCAAAACACGTCTAGTAGTGGTCATCCCTAGATGCATCATCCATGCAAGTTTAATTTGGTCCAGGACAGGCTTATAGTTGCTTGGCAATGGAATTGCTCCTTAAACTTTAACCGCGACGCCGACGCTAACGCCGGGGGTATAGCATAAGCTCAACTCGACTTTGTCGACGTGAGCTAAAAGGTTTACAGACAACACACTTCATACAGAAGCCAGACACCTGTAAATCAGAAAAGATTACTAGAGACTTCGCTTCAGGTGACCTAATCATTACATATAATGAATATTTATTCAGCTAAATGTTTTCTATTTACATGTACATGTATATAATAAAAACATAGGTAATCAAAGATTACGAAGCTCACCTCGACGAATGTTATCTTTAAGTAGGGCAAATTTCACATTTCTTTCTTTTTCTTTTTTTAGTTAGTGTACATCCCAAGATCAATACATGTATCCATGCAAGTTTGGTTTAAGTACGACTTATAGATACGTGGAAATAAACCTGTTCAAAAAACGTTTATCCTGTTTACTAAACATGAAAATTTTGGTCAGTTCCAACATCCAAAGTAAGTCTGGAAGTTTTCATCCTTAGATGCACCATCTTTGCAAGTTTAATCATAACAGGCCATAATGTTATATAGCTACTCCAAAAAAAATTATCCTGGTCACTCATCTGGAAAATGTAGGTCAGATTCAGAATCCAAAGCAAGTCTTGAAGTGACCATCCCTAGCTACATCATCCATGCCAATTTGGTTAAAATATGGCTAAAATTCACTCATGTGGAAAATCTAGGTCGAATCCAGCATCCGAAGCAGGTTGGTTGGCGTACATTTGAAGATGCATCATCCATGCAAGTTTGGTCAAGGTAGGGATTATAGTTACTTGGGAATGGACCTGCTCCAAAAACTTTAACCTGGTCACTCAACTGGAAAATGTAGGTCAGATCCAGCATCCGAAGCAAGTGTGGTAGTGTCCATCCCTAGTTGCATCATCCATGCAAGTTTGGTCCAGGTAGGGCTTATAGGTAATTGGGAATGAACCTGCTCCAAAAACTTTAACCTGGTCACTCATCTGGGAAATCTAGGTCAGATCCAGCATCCGAAGCAAGTGTGGTAGTGTCCATCCCTAGTTGCATCATCCATGCAAGTTTGGTCCAGGTAGGGCTTATAGTTGAATGGACCTGCTCCAAAAACTTTAACCTGGTCACTCAACTGGAAAACCTAGGTCAGATCCAGCATCCGAAGCAAGAGCCAAGTGTGGTAATGTCCATCCCTAGATGCATCATCCATGCAAGTTTGGTCTAGGTAGGGCTTATAATTACTTGGGAATGAACTTGCTCCTAAAACTTTAACCGGGACGCCGACGCTAACTCCGACGCCGGGGGTATAGCATAAGCTCGCTTCGTCGAGGTGAGCTAAAAAATCAAAATTCTAGAATAGAAAGCAAAATCTAATCAATGGATACACAATAACATTCAGTTCTAAGGTAAATTGACATATCAAAATAACTGAGTACACATGTAAATATGAGTATTAAAATTTGTACTCTAATGTATCTAAAAATGTTCTGAAATAAATTGACATATCAAAATAATTGTGTACAAAGGTAAATATAAAAGTTTTAAAATTTTTACTCTGATGTATCTTGAAATATGACCTTCCTGTGCCTTTCACTTCGAATATTGATTTCCATTCATGGTATGATAGTATTCTTAGGTCTTTGTAATAAAAGTTTGAATTCATTGTAATCTTTGGCTCCAAAATTCTCATATCAAATTATCTAAAATTCTGGAGCTTGGATCAACTTCTTGATACATCTCATTTCTAAACTCAGATCCTACAAACAAAATCGTTGCTATTTGGTTATGTGTTCAGAGTACAGTAAAACTCGTTTAGTACAAACACGGTTATAGCGAATTTACGGATATAGCGAAGTTTTTTGAAATCCCCGGCTAAATTCTTAACAAATCCTTTTAAAAATTTACGGATTTATCGAACTAAGATATGGCGAATTTACGGCTATGGCGAACTGATTTTGTGTCCCAAATAAGTTAAATATAACAAAATTGACGTCTTTTATAGCGAATTTTTAAAGATCTTAATTTTTAAAAAATTGAACTGATAATAATTTTGTAAGTATAAATACATGAAACTCAATCCATTCTAAAACTTTTGAACTCGGAGATAAATTTTAAAATTTAAACTTCCCTAAATACATTTGATAGTCATGCTTGAAGGAAAAAAAATCATAACGAATTCGCTATGCACACTTTTACGAATTCGATATACTGACACAACGAATTACGGATATAACGAAGTAAATTTGCAGGTCCTCAGAACCTCACTATAATAATTTTGCTGTAGTTTAATGTTATACATGTATTGTAGTTCAATTTCTCCATACATTCTATGAGTAATACTCCTAATTTGGAGTATCCGTGCTTTCAAGCTTCAATACCGCTGTTTTAATTTCTTACACATCAGACAGTATTGACTTCACTATTTCATGCCGACTTTCCATTTTAAACCGTCAAATTACAGCATCTTCAGTTTCTTTTCTTAAGGTCAGTTTTTGAATATCAATAAGTGTAACCAAATACGTCTTTCCAGTGAAAGTTTCCAATCTTTGACAGATATCTGAATTCGTCGACCAGGTCTCGTTAAATTCTGTCTGAGGGGTGGAGGCTGAGCTCACATGTACAGTCAAACTGTTTCGGATTGACCTAATTCTCTCGATATCATCACCCACCTGCTGCAGGCTCTACTCCCCATTTTCCTTTTGTTGGTATAGGGATAGTTGAACAAATGTTTCTGATCAATGTGTTAATGAAATATCAAAATTCTTATATCCCGAATGTTAAGCATCTATCAAGAGTTGTTCTTGTTTTAGGCGCAATCTTTTGAGAAAATTTGTTGATGCTTTCACTTTGTTGTAAACAAAGGAAGGAGGAACCTTCATCTCCAGTATATCTCTGTATACTTGATTTAACACATCGTTTGTTGCCATTAAAAGTCTGGATTGATTGATTGTTTGTTGTTTAACGTCCCTCTCGAGAATTTTTTCCACATATGGAGACACAATTTTGGAAGAAGCACCCATGCTCATCATAACTATACATTTAGCTTATCTTCTTTAGCCCAATTCCCAATGCCAAAGGGGGAGGGGACAGAGACCATAAAATTAACAATTTTTGTACCTCTTCTTGCATTGATTCCATGATTCCATATGCCAAAATTTTAAAATTGGTTCAGCTGTTCAAGAGAAGAAGCTGAAAATGCTCAAAAGTTTAAGACTGACACATGATTTAGGACAACAGACAAAAATAGATAGCATTAGGTCACGTGAGTGACTCAGGTGACCTTACAAATAATAATTATAAAATAATGATAATAATAAACGTATACTCAGTAATCAATCTGTATTAGATCAAGTTTTCCAATTACCTTCTGAAAATTTCAAAATTGTCAAGAAAATTTCAATTTTTTTTTTTACCCAGAAATGTCCCAGACCGCAAAAAGAAGGCAGCGCCTCATAGACCTACATTTACTTTCAAATTTCAACAACGTATTTTAACGTCGAATTCTCATGCCTAGTATGTTATTTATGCAAAATATCAATCATGTAACAGAAATTTGCTGAGATTAACTTTCAAGTTACAGCATGTATTTATTGAAAGTTCCACTGTAGGTCTTACGAGTCATTCATTGCACCCGTGCTCTCTGGCTTCAACACTGCTGTTTTAATGTCTTTTACATCTGACTTGACTTCTTGCATATCTGACATGAGTGTCTTCAACATTTCCTGATGTTCCATGTAAAGTTTTTGTATAATAACATCTTTAACTTCCCTTTTTAAGGTCAGTATTTTAATATCATTAAGGTTATCCAAGTATTTCTTTCCAGTGAAAGTTTCCAGTCTTTGGCAGATGTCTGACATCGTTGACCAGGTGTCATCGAATTCTGTCTGAGGGGTAGAAGCTGAGCTCACGTGTGCAGCCAATCTATTTCGTATGAACCTAATTCTCTCGATATCATCACCCACTGTCACCTCTCCTGCTGCTGGCTCTTGTCCCCATTTTCCTTTTGTTGGTTTTTGGATCGTTGAACAAATGTTTCTTATCATCTTGTATGTTAAGGAAATATCAAATTCCTTATATCCAGTATTTTTTGCTCTTTTCAAAAGACCTTCTTGATCTGGGTTCAACTTCAGATTCTTTCTTTCTTTATTTGATAAAGAATTCACCTTGTTTTCAATATCAGAAGGGGGTACTTCTGATTTTAGAATATCTCTGTATGCCTCATTTAAGACATCGTTTGTTGCCATTCCAAGTTTGGCAAATCTAGATCGGCCCCCAAGGTCTTGTCCAGAAGCCATGGAAGTACTGGAATTACTTGGTTTTGTCTGAAACAAAGTTCCACATGTTTAGTTAAAATTGCTAAGCGATTTAAGAGGAATATCAGGCATTCTAAAAAAATGTGCCCAATTAAGAATTTTTTATGTCGCTTACAAATTTAACGTCGTAATCTCTTAACTATAAATTTAAAGACCGATTTCAATTCTAAGAGTTAATATACACACATGGTTTTGCAAATATTTACCGATATATATGCAATTAAAGTTTTGAAATGAACACAATACATTGCTGAACAAGAGGCCCATGGGCCTCATCACTCACCTGAGCACACTGGCTAGGCAAAAGCACAAATCAGTTCAGTATTGAAAAGATTACCAGGGGTGGTGGTGGTGGTGGGGGGGGGGGGGGCTTGAATTTTAAATTAAATGATGATGCTTCCATGTCAATATAACAAATGGCTTTGTTGTATTTGAGAAGATTTTAAAAATATTTTCCCATATATTCTTTTGTAAAAATTTGATTCCCCATTGTGGCTCCTCCCTATCCCAGGGGTCATCATTTGAACAAAATTGAATCTACACTACCTGAAGATGCTTCCATATCAATATGACTAAATATAGCTTCTCTATTCTTGAGAAGAAATATTTTTCTATATGTTCTTATGTAAAACTTTCGATCCCCCATTGGGCCCCACCCTACCCCCAGGGGTCATCATTTAAACAAAACTGAATTTACACTACCTGAGGGTGCTTCCATATAAATATGACTCATCAGGGCTTTGCTGTTCTTGAGAAGAAGGTATTTTCCTATATGTTCCTATGTAAAATTTTCGATCCCCCATTGTGACCCGACCCTATCCCCGGGGGTTATGATTTGAACAAACTTGAACCTACACTACCTGAGGATGCTTCCATATCAAAATGACTAATCATGGCTTTGCAGTTCTTCAGAAGAAGATATTTTCCTATTTTTCTATTTAAGACTTTGATCCTTCATTGTGGCCCCATCCTACCCCTGGGGGTCATGATTTGAACAAACTTGAATCTACACTACCTGAGGGTGCTTCCATATAAATATGACTCATCAGGGCTTTGCTGTTCTTGAGAAGAAGGTATTTTCCTATATGTTCCTATGTAAAATTTTCGATCCCCCATTGTGACCCGACCCTATCCCCGGGGGTCATGATTTGAACAAACTTGAATCTACACTACCTGAGGATGCTTCCATATAATTATGACTCATCATGGCTTTGCTGTTCTTGAGAAGAAGATTTTTAAAGGTTTTTCCTATATATATATATTTCTATGTAACAATTTGATCCTCCATTGTGGCCCCACCCTACACCCGGGGGTTATGATTTGAACAAACTTGAATCTACACTATCTGAGGATGCTTCAACATGAGTTTCATCATTCCTGGCCCTATGGTTCTTGAGAAGAAGATTTTTAAAAGATACTATTAATTTTTCACCAATTTTTTATTATCTCCCCTTGAAAGAGGGCATGGCCCTTCATTTGAACAAACTTAAATCCCCTTTACCCAAGAATACTTTGTGGCAAATTTGGTTGAAATTGGCCCAATGGTTCTTGAGAAGAATTCGAAAATGCAAAAAGTTTACAGACGGACAGACAGGTGGACAGATAGACGGACGCCGGACAAAATGTGATCAGAAAAGCTCACTTGAGCTTTCAGCTCAGGTGAGCTAAAAAAAACTAAGAAAAAAAAAATCATATTTTGAATTGAGTATTACACATAAATTTTTTCATGTTTTTCTTGGAAAATAAGATCCTAAAGTGGATATAAGTGGACGCAGCATTTAATGAATAAATCTTTAATTTGAATGTTGCTATGGTCTAAAAGGGATATAGATTTCATATAATTATTCAATAATTGCTAAACTGGTTTGCAGTTGCCAAATATATATCTTATGTATTGATGTAGTATTTTACATTTTAGAAGAATTACTGTATAGGGGATTAATTTCACGGGTTGTAATTTTCACGTTTTTCTCTCCTCGGACACGATCACAGTTTGTTGAATTCATGGAATCGGTATATGATAAAAGTAACCTCCTTTGTCTTTATCCGTGTAATCCATAGTATAGCTAGAATGACATTTATCAGCGTTATGTATTCACTTCATGAACAGGGTAGGTTTATATAAAATGATTAGATTTAGTAGTTAATTGATGATTAATCAAAACAAATTTTTTTGACTATAAACATCAAATGACTTTCCTATAAGTGCATGTGTACGTATATCTTTCCGAAGGTATAACATTGCAGCGAAAAAAAAAAAAAAACACTGAACGCTAATCAATGTATTATTTTAAGTAGATGTAATGATATCCTTCAATATCTTCAGCAAGTTTGATAGTTATTCGAATAATATTTTTTAAACCAAAATTTCCATAAAAACTAATACACATAATGCTAATGCAGGTAACAAATACACGTGGTAACGTTACGCATGGGTAATCAAAACCGATGACCCATGCCTTTTGACTGATGAAACATGTATCTATTAAAACGGCTTTTAACAATAAATACAGGTAATTAGCTGCATATTTGAATTAAAGTAGAGCGTGATAATTAAGAAAATTGAATGACAAGTACTATACTCGTAATTACTGAATGACCATGTATTGTACGTATATATAACTATCATAGTCTATTCTCAAATTTCCAAATAAAACATCGAGGTTTACTAGTCAAAACTTATTCACTGTTTCTTGAATTCACGGATTTATTAACACCGTGAATATAGCGAATATTAACACCGCGAGTTATTTTCCCCCTATACAGTACCTGTTTCCAATATTTTGTTATATCTTCTGTGTTGATACAATGCTTTCTGTTTGCCGGACAGGATGGACACAGAAAATTATCTCTGATAAACTTAGATTCACTTATGACAGCGCTTTCTTTGCTATCACAAAATCCAGTTGATTTGCATTTGAATGCAACCTGGAATTCTGAGTTTTTCTGGAATGTGTTGGAAAGGTTCAATAATATACGGTCAATGTTTTCTCTAATCTGGTGACAATTTGAAACATCAATGTCTCCCTCCACAACAAACACTTGCAGTTGAATTTCTGTTTGAGTCATTCCAAGCATGATGTTATGGTGCTGGTCATGAAACACGAAAATTGCTGCAGTCTGGTAAATGCATCCTCTTTCTTCATCTGAAAAAATGTCCCAGTGAGGAATCTGCATGCAAGTTGCTACAAGGCGATGGAAATTTTCCACAGGAAGAACATCAAACGTGTAGCAAAGGATGGAGGAGGCAGGGTATGATGAGAAGTTGTTTACTGGAAATTGCATCTTGTTCATGCAGGGGACATACCACTTTTTGTCGCTCATTTTAGCTAAGAGTCCTAACTTTTCCATGTACATCATGATATCCTCTTTATGCTCAATGTAATCATTGTTGTTCATTCTCCATAGAGCAGATAGTAGTGTTTCATCCAACTCTCCAGTTTTATCGAATTTGTCCCATTCTGAGGCAAATTCAAATAAATCTTCTGTTGCATGGTTTTTATCTGTTATGATGTTTTTAAAAGCATCTGCAAACCACTGAACATCAAGAATAATAACTTCATTGAGGAATTGTTGATTGAAGTGTATAATTTCTCTGATGTCATGGAAGAACTGAAGCATGGCATCCACATCTTTAATAGTATGCAACTTTATTCCCTCTGGCAATGTTTCAATGAATGACTGAAGATCACCTCTACTCAAAATCTTGTGAATTTTCTTTTCCCGAAAGAATGTTTCAAACATAGCCCATGACTGTGGCAGCTCTTCACCCCAGTGATCAAGCCTGCACACGACATCAGCAATGGACAGCTTGAGTTTTTCGATGCTTTCATTGTCCTGGAATCCAACTGCAAACCGTCGCTTCACATCAATATGTTTGTGCAAAGACTTCTTATTCATGTCTAGAGTCTTCCATACTTCACGAAAAAACAATTTTTTTTCCTAACGAAAACAAAGTCCTTATTTTATTTTATGCAAACAAAGAAGTCATGGTAAAATAATGTTCATACTCATATAATGTTTTCTTTTTTTTTGTTTACACAGACTTTATGAAGCACAAGCTTAAGTACACATGTATATATTATAATAAACATTTACAGATCAAAACATCCATGACAAAGTAAAATTTTTTGTATACAATAAATATATATAATTCACTTGTATTATTCTCAAAGGAGAGAAAATCAAATTAGTGATTCTGTGCTTTAATTTATGATAAATCCATGAGGCCAAAAACTTCAAACAATCCCTCCCAGACATTAATGCCTTTTTTGCTCTCTGAGGCAAATCATCGTAAAAAAGCAAGTAGGTATATTAAAAAATTAATCAAATATCTCAATTTTCTTTGAAGGAAATTTTCCATCACCTGTACAGATGCTTTCAGAATTATTTTTTTTTTTGAAGTTCCTGGATAAGGAGTTGAATATAGAAGAGAGAGAGAGGAGGGCTTATTTTTTAAAAATGGAACACGAAAAAAATATCCTGTTTCTTTATTTTTTAACCACATTTTTCGAATGACCTAATAAGAATTACTTTACCACAGAGGCATTACATTACCCTCACCTTTACTTTCTAACGATTACATCCGTTTCCAACATTTACTGATTTTTTAAATGAAATTTTTTTATAACAATTGATACGACATTTTTGACTACATAACATGCATATATCATGATTTTAAGTAAAAAGATGATTTTTATTTAAAAATGATACCTTTTCTGTTTTGTTCTCACTATGTGTACCAACCAGGATCACAGGAGCCTTATCACTGCTATATTGATGAATGGACTTCATCCAGAATTCAAGGTAATCTGAATAACAAAGAAACATTCAGCTGTAAGAGTTTTCATTAAGATAGATTGCAGGAAACGATACTTTTAGGCAAGGCGCCGATTCCTTTATTTCCAAAATCTACTTTTGCATTTTCATTCTCTTCTTATGCTTCTTTTTCACAAAACTGATATTAACTGGCATGTGAATAACAAGAATTCATGATTTCTTAATCATGTTTACTCCTTCATGCAGTTGATATAAATGACACCATAGAGTCTGACACATCTGTTTCATGTTTGGATATTTATGTAATGGTTGCATGTATAAGCCTCAAACTGACCATTATTTCAGATATTAAACAGTTCGAGGAGCGTTAGTGCCGGGGAGAGTATAATATCTGACATAATGGACAGTTTGAGGCGTATTTCTTACTTAAGAGGGCTGGGTGGTCATGGCCATTTTTAGACTATATTGATCTCCTTTAGAAGAAGAGCTCCATATAACGATATACAAAAATGATCAAATTTTAAAACTAAAATGTATGAATTTTTTCTTTGCCAAATGATAGTTGACAGCTTAAGATATCATACCTAAAAAATAAGTTATATCTGATGGTTAATTTGTTGACCCCCCAGCCTCCTTAAAACATGTCGCTAACGTCAATCACTCTGATTGTTAACTTATTGGGTAGCCACAGATAAACTAGCCTCGTTCTGCTTTGGAGACATTACCTGGCACTGTCCATTAAGTTAGGCCAAAGAAACAAGTTATTGAATATATTGCTGTAGCTTTTCAATAGTAGTAGTAATTTTATATCGATAGATATAAGCAGTGACTTTGGTTAGTCTTATTTATCCACATTGCAACATTTGTACTTTACGCTACACATTTGTAAAGGTAAATTCTATTCAATTCTGCAAACCAAAAGGACTCGAAGGATTTAATTTAAAATAAGTTTTCAGTTTGATTGTTTCTACTATGAAATTTGGAAATTATTTTTTTTATATTCTAATTTGCAACAAACAGTTTCTCGATTGTTTTCTGCTTTTGTATGAGTTTACTCCAGCCACTCAAAAGCAGTGAATTTTCACGAATGGAATAGTTAAAAGCAGAAAAATAGATGTTCAACTAACAAAAAAAAAAGACCCAAGGAGGTGTGTTAGGAAACACAGGCACCAGATTCGTCATTTGTGTCCTCAATATTCTGTGAATGTTCCATGTGTCAATTTATGTGAAATGAATAAAAATGAATTGTTTTTTAACGGAGAGTAAAAATGATGACACAGATTCTTCTACAACATTTCCTGGAAGACATTCATTTTACCTTGGATTCAATAGGATGTTTATTAAATTGTAAATATTTATTAACCATGTGTTTACATTGCTAATTTCCTACAATGCTCATACTAAATTGATTTATAAAAGCTTTTTTCAGTGCTGTTTATTTATCTATATCACATTACGTTTTCATTTCAATGTTACCTGTAGCTGTCCAATAAGTCTAATCTTATTGGACAACTTTGGGTAACATATTCGACGGGGCTCAGGAAAATAAGAAATTTACTGGAGCATATTAAAAAAAAAGATGAAGTCACAAGAATGTTTTAGGTAACAATATATAGTTTCCCTTCTCAATATGTCAATAAAGTTGATCAATGCGGCAGTTTTTGAAACTATTATTTTTTTGGCCATACATGTCATACAACATTACCTTCGTTTGTCCATCCCGTAAATTTGATTGCCTTTTTTGCTCCATCCAACTCACAGGGGCTTTGATATAAACAACAAAAGTGAATCTACACTACTAAATGATGCTTTCACATAAATATGATTCACCAAGGTTT
Source organism: Saccostrea echinata (assembly GCF_033153115.1). NCBI lineage: Eukaryota > Metazoa > Mollusca > Bivalvia > Ostreida > Ostreidae > Saccostrea > Saccostrea echinata. Next base: position 8,419,841 of record NW_026889795.1, on the reverse strand, counting down.
TGCTGTTCACGAGAAGTACAGTTTTAAAGACTTCGTCTGTATATTTCAATGAAAAACCTTTATTCCCTATATATTGTGGCCCCACCCTACCCCCGGGGGCCATGACTTTTACAATTTAGAATCTACACTCCCTCAGGAAGTTTCCAGATAAGTTTCAGTTTTCTGGTCAAATGGTTCTTGTGAAGAATTTTTTAATGATTTTTTCAAATGTATTTCAATGTAAGACTTTGATTCTTTATTGTGCCCCACCCTTCCCACAGTGGTCATGATTTTTATAATTTAGAATCTACATGTACATGACCAAAGAAAGCTTCCACATAAGTTTCAGCTTTTCTGGCCCAGTGATTCTTCAGAGGATTTTTTATAACTCCATTCTATTTTTGTCTGCTCTTGTTTATCTCCCCTTTAAAGAAGACCTGGTCCTTTGTTTGAATATTTAGCATTCCCTATACCAAAGGATGCTTTGTGCCAACTTTTTAAAAAATTGGCCAAGTGGTTCTTGAGAAGAAGTTGAAACTGTGAAAACTTTACGAACAGATGGATAGACAGCTAGACTGACGGACAAATGATCAGAAAAGCTCACGAGCCTTCAGCTCAAGTGAGTTAAAGAGCTAAGAGACAGACAGACAGATGGACTGACATGAATGCCATGCCATAATGTCTCTTCAAAATGGGATATTGTTATGCAATAAACATCAAATATGATATTCTCATTTTTTTCTCATGAACTAGAAATATGTCCATAGGACGTGAATGCCCCGCCGAGTATTTATTAGTAATGCAACATAAAAATTTGTATTAGTGTATGAAGTTTGATGAGAATACCTTGAATACTTTCTTTAAAATTAAAATTTAAATCTTAAAAATTGGATATAGATGATAAATTCTCACCAAATTATGTATAAGTGCATCAGCTTACAAAAAAAATATCAGAAATGATTTCTTTAAATTTAAGCAAAATGCAAATTAAGAAAAAGTGAGGTCAAGGTCACCGGAAAGTGCAAGGTCAAAAGTTTTTGACGCATTTGTAAAGCTTTCACTAATACGTATCAGCATATTAAGTTTGATAAAAATATCTTGAATTGTTTCTTTAAAACTGAGCTAAACACTAATTTAAGAAAAGTGAGGTCATGGTCAAAGGTAATGTCGACATCAAAAAATGTTGAAGCATTTGAAAAGCTTACATCAGTATGTATCAGCATATGAAGGTTAATAAAAAATATCTTGAATGGTTTATTTAAAACTTAGCTAAACACTAATTTAAAAAAAAAGTGAAGTTAAGGTCAAAGGAAAGGTCTGGGTCAAAAAATGTTGATGCAGTTGAAAAGCTTACATCAGTAAAATTCCAGTATATGAAGTTTGATTACGCTTTCACGAATGGTTTCTTAAAAACTGAGCTAAATAGTAATCTAAAAAAGTGAGGTCAAGGTCAAAGAAAAGGTCAAGGTCAATAAATGTTGATGCAGTTGAATAGCGCTCATCAATATCTATCAGCATATGAAGTTTGACAAAATATCTTGAAAAGTTTCTTTGAAACTGAGCTTTTAACTGAGTAAAAACAAAGCGGGACGGAAGGACAGAAGGATGGAAGGACAAAAGGAAGGAAGACGGACATGTCAAACTCTATATGCCCCGGCCATTTTCATGGCAGGGCATAACAAACTTATTGCCTTCATAAAGCTGCGCAGAAGGACAAACAAATAGAAAAGTAATTCTCATTTAGGATAAAAGAGTTAAAATTTCTCAGGTCAAAAATTTCAAAATTCAATGGGGCAGACAGGTTCTGAAAAAATGAAAAAATTTTAATCATTGCCCTTTTCAATATGTCAATAACATTTATCAATGCAATAAATTTTGATCTGATGCAGTGGTGCTTGAAAAACAATTTTTTTGGCCATACATGTAATAATTAAAATATTACCTCTGTGTGTCCATCCCCTGTAAATGGAGCCTTCCTGACAACACACTTCTTCTCCAACCTTATCATCAAAATTCATCTCCATATTCAGCACCAGAATAAAGAATGCCCGTGGACTCAGAAAAATCTGATGTGAGGCATAATATGCACACTGTCCCGCAAAGTCAGTCATGGTAATTTTTTTATCTGGATCTTCTGAAATGTTTTCTGCCTCTATCTGCAAATTTCCAGAAATTTCTGAACTATGTGGAATATCTTTGCTTTCCTTCATAACTTCTACTAAATTTTCTGGTGATGTGGCCCCTTGTGGTTCATAGGAAGAGGTAGTTTTAATGTCGGTATCATCATGTGATATCTGTCCACTGTTTGATGCTTCAGTCGTATTGCCCTCATCATCAACTGGTTCCATCTTTTCCTGCATTTCCCCATCATCAGCTGCATTCTCAGCTGCATGATATTCAGGGACACTCTGTTTTAGGTCGTTTTTATCAAGTCTAAGTTTAAAGCGTTGTTGTTGGCTTGAAGAATTAGCTGCAAATGAAAATTTATGCAATTTGTTTTTCACCTTCTCACTTTGTTGTCCCTGTGCTTTATGCAAATAGACTTTTACTCTACTTTAAATAAATCAGCAGCTAAAAAATATAAACTAGAGGCACCATGAGCACCGAGCTCACATAATGATCCCCCACAGGTTCCATATGAGTGTAATGGCGAAGTCCGTTTTTTACTATTAAAAATCAAAATATTTGTCCAATCTAAACATAAAGTAAGAGCTGCACAATGGAATTATGTAATAAGGCTTCTGTAAAAGTATCATTAACCTTTATTCAGTGATATGGGAGGAGTTGTAAATTTGAGAAGGACACACCCAATATTATTGAAAGAGGAATGGCAGTGTTCACATTTTACTTTGGGAAACCCAAAACATGTGTCCAATCAACAAGAGGCTCATGGGCCTCATTGCTCACCTGAGCACTGTGGTTAGGAAAAAAACCCAAAAAATCAATTCAGCATTGAATGGCTTAAGTGGTCCCTACCTACACCTAAATGGATACATTAGGCCACATAAATTTAAAATTTAGATTCTCATCCTAATTTGCTAAAAAATTGGGGCGGGTGGGCGGATTTTATTTTTTATTATTGAAAATATCTACATAACGCCCTTCTTACACAAAATTTTCACATTATGTTAATGCCAATATGAATATATTTTATTGTTTATTCTTTTAAATATCTATCGAAGATTCTTGTTATAGAATATTAATATTTATAGTTTTTATTAATGAATTTTCAAGTACACAGATGCAGCACACGCCACACAAAATAGGGTGCGGATCCAAATAAATTGCATATGCTGTATGTAGTAGTAACGACTTCTCATCAGCCTTTCTCCAAATACCTTTTAGTTTTATCAACAACTCCTTTCGTTTTTGTGTGAAATATCACAGATTTCCACTGTCCTCATACTTTCGTTCTTGAGACTTGACACGTTCAACATTAAAATATGTCATTTTTGCAAAACAGGATGTCTAAAACTGTAAAATGTTCTACTGAAAAGCCTATGCTCAACAGTTTTAAGATTTACTATTTCCTTAGCATTATTATCCTCTAACGTCTGCCGACGATCTTTTAAAAAAAAAAAAAAAATCACATACAACTGGCGATTATTATTAAGTTATACCTTGACCAGATGTCATTTTCTTCGTCTGTTTTTACTTGGTTAAAATCTCTTTAAAAACTTGCTCATGCCAGTGATGGTATCTAAATGTATTTATGTTATTTTTGCTTTTCTGCCTTCTCTATCCTGGCAAATTATCTTTTCCCTACATATTTAAACTGCTTTTATTGCCGATTTTTCTCCATTCTTCCCATGACTTTTGTGCTATAAATAGCGCCACGCGACTTTTAATACAGACGGGAGATAACTCCTAAATTTTGACCCAGATTCTTGCTGAGTAAAAAATACATGTAAATACTTTTAAAACCCCAAAACCAAAATAAAAAACAACGGGGCGGGGCACTTTGAGAGGGGCGGGCGGGGATGAGAATCTAAAGTTTAATTTTACCTGGCCTTACGGTGATGGTATTATTTGAACAAACTCGAATCTACACTTACTAAGGATGCTTACATATTTCTTTGACTAATTGTGGCTTTATTTTTATCCGTTTGGACCTTCCATGTGGCCCCATCTAACACCCAGGGGTCATGATTTGAAAAAATTGAACCTACACTACCTGAGGATGCTTCCATATAAATGAGACCAACCAAAGTTTAACTGTTTTGACCAAGAAGATTTTTTTTTTAAATTCCCAATGTATCCCTATGTATAACTTTGCTCATCCATTGTGGCCCAACCGTAACCCCGGGTGCCATGATTTGAACAATCTTTAATCTACACTACCTGAGGGATACCTCCGAATAGACAATAAGCAATCACAACTTTGCTATTCTTGAAAAGAAGATTTTTCTTATATGCACTCATATAAAACTCTACTTTTCGATTATGGCCCCACCCAACACCCAGGGTTCATGATTGGAACAAACTTAAATTTACACTGCCTGAGGATGCTTCCATATAAATAAGACCAATCATGACATTATTGTTCTTGAGAAGATTTTCCCAAATATTTCTATGTAAAATCTTTGATCGTCCATTGTGGCCCCATCCTACCCCCGGGGGTCATGATTTGAAAAAAAAAATTGAGTCTACACTACCTGAGGATGATTCCACATGAGTTTCATCTTTCCTGGCCCAGTGGTTCTTGAGAAGAAGATTTTCAAATGATGTCATTAATTTTTTACTAATTTTTAATTATCTCCTTTTGGAAGAGAGTGTGGCTCTTCATTTGAACAAAGTTGAATTCCTTTCACCCAATGATACTTTGTGGCACGTTTGATTGAAATTGCCCCAGTGGTTCTCGAGAAGAAAGCGAAAAAGTAAAAAGTTTACAGACAGATGGACAGACAGACAGCTTGATGGACAGACGAACAGCAGACAAAATGTTATCAGAAAAGCACACTTGAGCCTTTGGCTTAGGGGAGATAAAAAATAAAAAATGGGCACCATTATACCATGCAACAAAGATTCTGTGAGTCTCCTTACATTTTATTCAGTGGTATAAGAGACTGGTACCCCAAAATTAAACTGACTGTAGGATGGAAAGATGGACATCCACATCACTATATAACCTCTGTTTTATAAAAAGGAAGCGGTGGAGGGTTACAAAAACTCTCCTCAATTTGAACAAAGATAGACTTTTTTATTAATATTTTTGCCTTTTGTCACAGGAATTATATTGTACAGTACAGAAACTATTCAGCATCCTTTGTAAAGTATATATCCTAGACTATCAATTAAACTTAGATACGGGGAAAGTGTTTATGATGACACAAAATATACAACAAACAAGCAGTCCACGGGCTTTGAATCGCTCTTCAGTATAACTGTACAACCTATCACTTCTATTTGAAGCCTACAAGTATCCTGTATATTAAGCATTAAGATAAAGCATTGAAATTCTAAGGGTAGGTCATCATGACCTAAATTTTAGTTAAAACACACTGAGAACCCAAGATGCATCAGTTGACAAAGTTTGATTTGAATCCCCTTATTATCTTAAATATGCAGATATAGCCATGAGATTCCAAAAGTAGGTCACCAGGGCTCGACATTAACTTTTTTTCCTACTTGTCCATTCGGACAAGTGACCAAGACATTTACTTGTCAGAACTTCAACTTCACTTGTCCGAAAAAATTTCAATAAATATCTAATACTGTCAACTGGAAAACTAAAATAAAGTCCATTACACATGACATGTGCTTGATTGATTCGTGATGTTACTGATAAATACAACAAACACATAAAACGAAATTTTATCTACCGGGGTAGTCTTTCTGGTCTGACAACAACATAAATGTAGACAAGTGAACCAAACTTCGTTAAGTTCGTAAGTTCCATGCCTTTTCAGTAGTATGCAATTAGTGAACTTTGATCCCGATCGAATGTGAACTCAATTAATAGCAATCACTATCGGGTTCGAAGTCCGGTTTTTATGTACAGCTTCCGTCTTGAAACTACCGATTAACTTTCAGCAGTCATTTTTTTTTATTATTTAGAGACTCCTTTATATTAAAATGCACTTGTCCAATTGGACAAGTGCCCAGCAATATTCACTTGTCCGTAATTTTTTTTCACTGGTACCGGACAAGCGGACAAGCGTTAATGTCAAGCCCTGGTCACCATGACATACTTTTTAGCAAACATACTCCAAGACCCAAAAATGCCTCAACTGACAAAGTTTGATGATTCTAAGCCAAAAAGTATCTTAAATATTTAAATATAGCCGTAAAATTTCAAAAGTAGTTCATGGTGACCTTATTTTCAGTTGACACACTCAGAGGACCAAAGACGCATCAACTGACAAAGTTTGATGATTCTAAGCCAATTAGTATCTGAAATAATAAACTATCTTAAAATTCCAAACATAGGTCAAGGCAAACTACTTTTCAGTTGACATACTTTGAGGACTCAAGTTGCATCAACTGACAAACTTTGAGGATTCTAAGCCAATTAGTACCCGTACCTGAAAAAATATTTAATCAGGTCACACTGTCACAGTGACGTACTTTTCAAACGAAGTTCTCCAAGCACCCAAGATGCATCAACCAACAAAGTTTGATGACTCTAAGCAAATAAGAACCCCAAAAAATTTATATATAGCCATACAATTCAAAAAGTAGGTCAGAGTGACCTACATTTAAGTCAACTTACTCCGAGGACCAAAGATGCATCAACTGAAGTTTGATGATTCTAAGCCAATAAAGACCCGATATTCTTAAATAAAGCCATAAAATTTCAAAAAATAGGTCACAGTGATCTACTTTTCAGTCAACTTACTCTGCTGACCCAATATGCATCAACTGACAAAGTGTGGTGATTCTAAGCCGATTAGTACTGAAAAATATTTAAATAAAGCAATAAAATTTAAGAAGTAGGTCACGGTGGCCTACGTTTCATTCAACTTACTCCAAGGACCTCAGGTGCATCAACTGACAAAGTTTTATGTTTCTAGGCCATTTAGTACCCAAAATATATCATTATAGCCATATTAATTGAGAAGTAGGACACAGAGACCTACTTTTCAGTAGACATACTCTGAGGTTCCAAGATGCATCAATTGACAAATTTTGATGATTCTAAGCCAATTAGTACCCGAAAATATTTAAGTAAAGCCATAAAATTTCAAAAGTATGTTACGGTGACCTACTTTTCAGTTGTCGCACTCCGAGGACCCAAGATGCATCAACTGAAAAAGTTTGATGATCCTAAGCCAATTAGTACCTGAATTATTTAATTAAAGCCATAAATTTTCAAAAGTAGGTCAGGGTGACCTACTTTTCAGTCGACTTACTCCAAAGAACCCAAAATGCATCAACTGACAAAGTTTGACGATTCTAAGCCAATTAGTACTCGAAATATTTAATTATAGTCATATAAATTGAAAAGTATGTCACGGTGACCTCCTTTTTAATCGACTCTCTCGGAGGGCCCAAGATATATCAGGTGACAAAGTTTGATGATTCTAAGCCAAATAATACCTGAAATATTTAAATATAGCTATAAAATTTCAAAAGTAGGTCACGGTGATCAACTTTTCAGTTGTCGTTCTCCGAGGACCCAAAGTGCATCAACTTACAAAGTTTTATGATCATAGGCCTTAAAATGTCCAAAATATGCCTATAAAACGCTTTGAAATCAAATGCCTGCAATGTTCAAAAAGTAGGTCACTGTGACCTACTTTTTAATAAATATGTTTTATTGCCCCAAGATGCATCATCTTACAAGATTTAATGATTCTAAACCTCTCAGTATTTGAAGTAAGGACTTTTAATCTTTTGAAAAAGATTAGCCATAAAATTGAACAAGAGGCCCATGGGCCACAACGCTCACCTGAGTCAATATGGCCCTGCTGTTCTTTGTCAGCAGATTTCTTCTCTTATATATTCATATAAAGCTTTGATGGCCTGTTCTAGGTATACCCTACCCCCAGGTGCCATGTTATGAATGAAATTGAATATAAACCATCTGAGGATGCTGCTATATTCAGATAACTAATCATGGTTTTGCTGTTCTTTAAAAAGGAATTTTAAAGATGTTTGACACCCTACCCTGGGGGTTGGGGGTGGGGTGGGGTCATGATTTGAACAAACTTGAATGTACACTACCTGAGGATGCTTCCATATCAATATGACTAATCATGACTTTGTTGTTCTTGAGATTTTTAAAGATATTTCCTATATATTTTCTTTCGTAAAACTTTGATCCCCCATTATGGGCCCACCCTTCTACTGGAGGATGCATTAAACAAACTTGAATCTACAATACCTGGGGATGCTTCCATATCAATATGACTAATCGTGGCTTTCCTGTTCTTGAAAAGATCTTTAAAAATTTTTCCTATATATTCCTATGTAAAACTTTGATCCCCCATTGTAGCCCCACCCTACCCCCGGGGGTCATGATTTGAACAAACTTGAATGTACACTACCTGAGGATGATTCCATATCAATATGACTAATTCTGGCTTTGTTGTTCTTGAGAAGAAGATTTTTTAAAAATTGTCCTATATATTCCTATGTAAAACTTTGATCCCCCATTGTGGCCCTGCCCTACCCCTGGGGGTCATGATTTGAACAAACTTGAATCTACACTACCTGAGGATGATTCCATATCAATATGACTAATTCTGGGTTTGTTGTTCTTGAGGTGAAGATTTTTCAGAATTTTTTCTAAATATTCCTATGTTAAACTTTGATTCCCAATTGTGGCCCTGTCCTACCTCCGGGGAGCATGATTTGAACAAACTTGAATCTACACTACCTGAGGATGATTCCATATCAATATGACTAACTGTGGCTTTGTTGTTTTTGAGAAGAAGATTTTTAAAGAATTTTCCTATATATTCCTATGTAAAACTTTGATACCCCATTGTGGCCCCACCCTACCCCGAGTGGTCATAATTTGAACAAACTTGAATCTATTCTATGTAATTAAGGTTTCACATAAGTTTCAACTTTTCTGGCCCAATGGTTCTTGAGAAGAAGATTTTTAAAAGATGACACCAAATTTTCACCAATTCTTAATTATCTCCCCTTGGAATACAGTGTGGCTCTTCATTTGAACAAATTTGAACCCCCTTCACCCAAGGATGCTTTGTGGCAAGTTTGGTTGAAATTGGCCCAGTGGTTCTTGAGAAGAAGTCAAAAATATGAAAAATTTACAGACGGACGGACAGACGGACAGACAGACGGACTACAGACAAAATGTGATCAGAAAAGCTCACCTGAGCTTTCAGCTCAGGTGAGCTAAAAATTAGGTCAAGGTGACCTATTTTGTAGTTGACATACTCCTAAGACCCAAGATGCATCAACTGACAAAATTTGATGATCATAGGCCTTAAATTGTTCAAAATATGCCTCTTAATCATTTTGAAAATGAATGGCCGCAAAATTTGAAAAGTAGGTCATCGTGACCTACTTTGAGTTAACATGATATGTGGTCCTAAGATGCATCAAATGACAAGATTGGATGATCCTAGTTTTATCAGTAAGCAAGGGTGAGGGTGCTTCCATTAAAATACGACCAATAACGGCTTTGCTATTCTTAGGAAAAAGAGCTTTTAAGAGGAATTTTCCAATGCATTCCTATGTTAAACTTTGATCACCTGTTGTGGCCCCACCATACCCCTGGGGTCATAATTTGAACAAACTTGAATTTACACTACCTGAGGATGTCCAAATAAGTTTCATCTTTCCTGGCCCAGTGGTTTTTGAGAAGAAGATTTTTAAAAGATGCCATTATTTTTTCACTAATTCCTAATTATCTCCCTTTGACAGAAGGATTGGCCCTTCATTTGAACAAACTTGAATCCCCTTTGTGGCAAGTTTGGTTGAAATTGGCCCAGTGGTTCTTGAGAAGAAGTCGAAAATATGAAAAGTTTACAGACAGACAGACAGCTAGACAGACAGATGGACGCCAGACAAAATGTGATCAGAAAAGCCTTCGGCTCAGGTGAGCTAAAAAGGAGGTCAACATGATATGAGGTCCTATGATGCAAGATTTGATAATCTTAGTCCTTATAGTAAGCAAAATATCAAAGTTTTAACCAAAACATAATTTTTGTTTAACTTTGAAGTGACCTTGAGACCATGCCCTTTGCCCTAGGGTGATGCCTTGAATAATTGATATCTAAACATATCTTTATCCTGTTGTTTGATTTTGGTGATAATCTGCCCAGTGGTTTTTGAGAAGAAGAATTTTTAGCAACCAGTACTTTTGTTTCTATTTCCCTAATTATCTCCCCTAGTTTAAGGGTCAAATCCCTTGTTCTAATATAAACATTTGGCCAAGGATACTCTGATACAAATTTGACATAAATTGGCCTAGGGGTTCTTGAGATATGGCCTATATTCTAAAAAGTTTACGCAGACCACACACAGCTCAAATGGCCATAGCATTAGCTCTTTGAGCATTGACTTGGTAGAGCTAAAAACGGCCTCTTTGTTCAAATCAAATTTAGCTGATTTTTTAAACAATTCCTTAATTTGAAGTTCTGTGTGCCTTATCATGACTCTTATGAAATGATTTGCCTTGTTTTAATTAAAGTCCATCATACAGTAGCAATTAACACAATCAATGAACACAACAAATAAAGAATACCTTGGATGCTATCTGTCACATCAAAGATATCCGTGTGGATGTGGACTCCCCTGGTTGAACTGACATTTTTCTTTATTTCTTCCAGGTCAATACCCTTCAGTCTCTCTAACAATGTTGTTTTACCACTACCAGCACACCCTATTATCATTCCAGAGGCGTGGTACATGGTTGTCTTCCCTTTCTTTAAATTCTCAATGAAATTCTTCACTGATTTGTCTCCCCTCAAAATAATCTGAATTGGTATTCCTACTATAATGACAAAACTCATTATAAAGACATTATAAAGCTGTGACGGAGTCAAATGCATGATGACAAACAATCATAAAAATAACTTTCCTATTCTTGAGATCTCAAATTCTGTAAACATATAGCACACGTAGAATTTTCAGTGATTTACTTATTCCTAACAGTATGTTAATTAAAAGAAGAATAGGCAGATGAGAAATTTTTCCTAGTTAAATTAGAATACCTTTACCCTTATGAAACATACATTTTAAAACATAGGCCTGTTTGTCTAGCAATGCAAGCTCAATTGTGTACTTATTTGACTTAGCTGTAATTGTGACAAAAATACCATGTAGCTTACATATTTCATCCCCACTTGTGACTTTGATGCTGGCCTTGCCAGACATTACGTTTTAAAACTTTGAATTACTCTATGGTGTTACATTCTGACCCAGATTAAAATCGTGATTCAATAGTAGCATATAATCTACCTTTGAAAAAAATGACATGAGTTTTGCAAATTCTTAAAGGTATCCCTTCTCAAACTACCCAAGAATGATTTCATCTATAGTAAGTTTAATTGAATTCGGTAAAAAGTTTCTAAAAAAAGATCCCATTTGTAAAGTCTACAGATAACAAAAGGACTCTAATCATTCTTCAAAGAAAAGCTCAACTGCATGAATGGCTCAGGTGAGCTAAGTGTTTATTTTGTTTAATTTACCACATCAACGTGAAGGATTAAAAGAAAAAAAATCTGAATTTTTAGTTTTAGATGAAATCATGGACAATTAATACAATTCATAACCCAAACACACTTCTCTTGTTAAATTTTATCGGAGTAACTAGTTCAGGTGAGCTGAAAATAGACCTACGTTTTCTAAATACAGCTTCATGGAATGACTGGTCATTCATTGTTGAGTGTGTGAAAATATCTTCTCCAAGTCTTTGTAACAACTCTTCTGTTTTTTCTGGCAGTAACCAACAGCAAACTTCATTTTCTCTTCTTGGATAATTCCAGGATCTACAGTACTCAGCAACATTTTCTTTTTCTGCCCAAGTCAAGAAAATATCAGTAAAGTTTAGCCCAAAACTCTTTGAAAATTTCAGGAAACTGATATCTTTGAAGAGCTCATTGGAAAAACTGATCTCTGATTCATTGAGTTTCAGAATTGGTTTGTATTTTTCTAAATCTGTAAGAGCAAATGGCTTTGTGATTTTCTTGGAATGAAAACTTTTGGCAACAGCATTATATTTGTTCATCCAGTTTCCTTCTTTCATGTTTATTTTGTAGGAATTGGAAAGAAGAAGGGACATCAAAAGTGTATCTCCATCTACAAAATAAAAACAAAATCTCAGATCTCAAATGAATGACATCCATATATAAAACAATGTCTAAAACAAAATAATCAGAGTACTGAAAGTCTTCAGGATTTGGGGAATAACAATTCCAAGTTTTTTAACATTCAAATTAACATATATTTTAAATTGTACAAATTTCTCATATATTGTGCAAGTGAATTGGTTAATCATATAAAGTACTACAAATATATGATGTATATTTATTTTGATTAAAAATCGGGTAAAATAAATATCAGAGTAGAAAGAGCCGACATTTCGTGTACATCTAAAATGCCCACATATACATGATATAATCAAAATTCAAAATTGCACTTGGTTTAAAAATGCCTGCACATAATAATCAAAAAATCTTATCAAAAACTAAGCAAAATTCTTGTTTCAATCTCCTTTGTACATGTTGTAGAGGTGTCATTCATTCTTCTTTCAGAGCCGATGCAGTTGAATCTTCTCGGGTCTTTCTGGTAACTTTGGAAAAACACCTCAAATGTATATACATCACCGGATGTTAAAATTTCATACAAAATGGAGTTGCTTCCTATTTATTTAAGTATTGAATACACACAGTATATTGTCCCTTCTGTGGTATATTTTAGATAATATCCTTACGTTCAATGTCTTTCAGCTCCATCCTGTACAGATAACAAATCTACCTAGTAGTACATTTATTCAAATGCTTCTGAAAAGGGGGTGTCATGGACACCTACGTAACACATTTGAGGTTGTTTTATTCCACTTGTTGGAAAGGCCCAAGAAGTTGCGATTGAGAACCGATGGCGTCAAGTTATTGATTTCCACCACTAGATGGCGATCATTTCCCATGAACAATAGTAAAGAACGCAAGACTCTGTGAGCCTCCGTACAAAAATTCCATCACATGTATAATTCTGTAAGTTTATTAGTAAAAGCCCTTCATCAGTTAAATAATGTAAATATACATCACTTCCTGAATTTAAGTGAGGTGATTTTGACCTTGAACTTGCTAAAGTGACCTTGGGTCAAGGTCAACACACATAATCATTGGACCCAGTATAAGCTTTCAGTGTTTTCCCATAATGAAGTTTTGGTCTGGGCATGATTGCACAGACAGAACATATGGACAGCTAGACAGACAGATTGACAAGGTGATTTTTATATCCCTCCAAAACTTTTGGTTGCAGACAAACCTACTGGCAACAAGGCAACAAGGCAGACAAACTTTGATCAGAAAATTATCCTTTTGGTGTTTGGCTCAGGTCATTAAAGGTCATTGTAATAAATATTTTATTTGATAATTAAAACAGAATGATTGTCAAATATTTAAAATATATTCCATTGGCTATAAAATTTTAAAGAAGTTTCAAACACCTACCTTTTATCCTGCGAATGTTGTGGAACAAGTCCTCTATATTTCTAAGGTCATGTCTGCTGTGATCCTCAGAACTGGTACACTCCACACACAAGGGAACACCACACGGGGTACAGAACTGGTTCAGGGGACTTCTGGGGTGCTTTTTGCATTTGATGTCCTCCAGAGGGAGTCCTGTTAGAAGAATAAAGTTTTATTTTGTAAATAATTGATAAATCTTGATTAATCTTCACAAAGCAAAGACTTTTTAGTACTCTTCCTTTTTATACCAAACTGAAATCCCAATATTCATGATATTGCAGTAGCCAAAATGTTTTGAGTCCAGACAATTTTAGAAACAAATCTAAGACTAGATATTCACATTCATTAGAAAAACTTTGTATAAGATTATATGCCAAGATATACAGAGGGAGAAAGTTTTGTGGTGATAAAACCTCACTGATTTCTGATCTAAAATGATTATGTATGGGGATTTCTTGTTTCCAATATTGTCATATAAGATATAACAATATAAAAATATCATTAGGGATTAAATGTCATTGATAACTGTTATCAATGATATATTGAATGCATCCTCCACAATTATTTCTACTTTAAAATTTGTGGTATTAAGTTCAGGCTCTGTGAGTATGCCCACAAAATGATGTTCTTAAGCTTGCAAACAAAAGTTTGGGTCACATAACATCTCAGATCAAATGAAAAGCTTTTAATTATCACATACATGAGCAATCAATGTTAAATTGCTTTCTTCCATAAAACATTCACGGTCAATGCACCATATATTAAAAATGTACATAAGCTAAGTACTGATGACCTTAACCATACTCACATGACCTTTGTTTAGTTATGACACCCCCTCGTGTACTATGCAACCTTTGTGTCAAGAATGATTTTTTAACATATCTCCATTGAAAATTCACTGAATGAGCATGATGAAACACTTTTACAAGACCCTCCCCCCCCCCCCCCTTCCTCCAATAAATGATAAAAAAAACACAAAACAGTGACATACACACAATCTTCAGGGTGGGTATAAATTAAAAATAAAAGCAATCCAACAATTTCCTCATAAATAGGTTATATGCAGTCTAAGTGTTCAGAAGTATAAGTTCTTACATCACTATTATGAAAAATTACTGATATAACTTGAAATAGGACAGCCATATCATACATTACCCCCCCCCCCCCCCCCCCCCAAGCCTCAACACTTAGTTGAGTGTGTTTAAACCACAGAAATCAACCCTACATATATCTGCCAGTGACCTTCAATGCTTGTAACAGTGTACAAATGAAACACTTTCAGTGCAGTATCAGCTAAGGGCTTCCAGTCTTTTAAATTCATGTGACTGGGATACATAGGGTGACAAATGGACAGAATGATTCTAATGATAAATATACAGTACTTCCTCCTTCACCATATCATGCACTTACATTTGATACAGGCAGTAATAATAAAATTATATTTCTAAGTTTCAGCTAAGGACCAGCTAATTTGAAACAAAGCAGAAGGCTAAGTTATTTTTTTTTTCAGGAGTTATTTTTACACCTTTATAATGAAAAGGGGGGTAACTTAATTTTCTTCTTCACCTTCAAATTCAAAATTGAGTTATCTCCCTTCCATTAGCAAGCTACTAATATTGATCAATACAGTTGCATTCAGGCTCATTCTTTGGTGTCTAAGAAATAATTTTTTGTTCATAAAATTGGCATGAATCTTAAACTTCATTATGGACTTTGAGCTTGAATACTGTTTCGTTATCTCCACATTTCATCTAGAACTTTCTCATACACAAAAATGTCAACCCGGTACACAGTGTAGATTTCCCCCACACCTGCTACAGAAATACACAACATTCCTAGACAGAGCTGTGTTATAAATATCAATGGTGTTTATATCTAACTGTCAACATCAGTACAAAATGTCATCTGTTCTTACTGTAGAATAA
This sequence comes from Saccostrea echinata, assembly GCF_033153115.1. Classification (NCBI taxonomy): domain Eukaryota; kingdom Metazoa; phylum Mollusca; class Bivalvia; order Ostreida; family Ostreidae; genus Saccostrea; species Saccostrea echinata. Next base: position 8,404,327 of record NW_026889795.1, on the reverse strand, counting down.
CTTAAACTGAATACATTATAAAGGTTAGGATATTGTAATAATTAGAAAAGATTTTAAAATTTAAACCATTCACTAATTCTCATAAAATTTACCATACTACACCAATTTTATTTCTCAAACAAAACAGCACAACATTTCACAAGTTGATAATTTCCCCAATGACAGTATATCATACATGGATCCATAAATCAAACTTAGTTTGTCTAACAAAATGTATAAATCTATGTATCTACTTTATATAAGAAATTTCTAAGAAAAATTTACACATCTGAAGAGTTTGAAATAAGAATCAGTGAATGAAGTCACACACAACACCGTACAGTTAATTACACACAACACCGTACAGTTAATTACACACAACACCGTACAGTTAATTACGCACAACACCGTACAGTTAATTACACACAACACCGTACAGTTAATTACACACAACACCGTACAGTTAATTACACACACCACCATACAGTTAATTACACACAACACCGTACAGTTAATTACACACAACACCATACAGTTAATTACACACAACACTGTACAGTTAATTACACACAACACTGTACAGTTAATTACACACAACACCGTACAGTTAATTACGCACAACACCGTACAGTTAATTACACACACCACCGTACAGTTAATTACACACAACACCGTACAGTTAATTACAGACTGGATGTTAATCTATTATTTCTTATTAATCTATCTATTGACTTCATCTTTAACATCTCATGTTTGTTGTTTACACAATGAGAAATCATTTGTGATCAAACTTTAACATTTGTAAATAAACACTTGATTACATTCACGTAAAGTTATTCTTAAATGACCTCTCTAACATAATGTGGTTATTGTGTTGTAGTGATATTATAATTATACAATACACTTAAACAAACTACAGTGTTACTTACCAGTCAGAGAGTCTGTATCTACCACTCTGTATATGTTGACTGTGTTGTTGAGTGACCCTACCCACAGTAGTTGTGTGGTATCATCATAACTCAGGCCCCCTGGTCTGTTTATCCCGTGTGGTGATGTCTGTATCTGTGACAGAAAGTTACCGTTACTGTCTAACATCTGTACTGACTTGGTGTAATAATCACACACCAGGATGTGTGACAGCGCGTTAGTACAGATTCCACATGGTCGTAGTCGTGATCCTGATGGGTGTCCTGTGTAGGAGAAGCGATGACTTCCTCCCCGATCTGTCACCACTACAGCATCATGTTCCAAGTCAGACACAATAACATCTCCATTGCGGTTCTCTGTGATGTAGGTAGGTGATCTATACAGTCCCTGACCTGTGTTGTTGTCGTACTGTATGGTCTGGATGTGTTCACCTGTGGAGTTATACCGCACTAACTTGCCTTCTCTATCTGTATCATCATTATACATCCCGACCAGCAGGTCTCCAGTGGAGGGGGAGCTGTAGACACTCACTGGTATCCATGGTGCTGTGTACTTTATTAATGTAGTCTTGACCTTGTTCTCTGTAGACAGTTTGTTGATGTTATACACACTGTCTATATAAATTAAATCACCGTCATTGTTCACAGTGTGTCCTCCCCATAGACTAGCTATATCTTTCAAAAGATGTAGTTTATCCCCTGCTGTGTTTGTCAAGATGAGATTGTTATATATATCACTGATCCAGACCCGGTCTGAGGATACACGGGTAATGTGATTACACCACCTAACACCTGTCACTGTGACAGATTTCTGTAACACTAATCTATACATCATTGACAGCAGACATTTATTTCATCTTTATCCTGTGGTTTTATAACAGAATCCCGTGTTGATTTCCTCAGTCAGGGAGATCTCTCTGTAAATTACAATATTGTACTAGAATCATCTACATCAGTTACACATCTCTTTACACAGAATTAAATGTTTAGATAAAAATTTTCTCTATACATTTTATATAATTAATTTAGATCAAAAACTTGACTCTGCTTACAATTAATAAAATAAAAACAAATATAAAAACCTTTACACTGCAGCAGAATTCTATTTATTTCTCTGTGAACAGCAGGGTCCAAATATTCACAATGAAGTCTGCTTAAAATAAAATATTGATGGATTAAAACATAAAATGTATTTATGTTAAAATACTGAAGATTTAAATTCTTATAGATTATCATTTAAAATCATGTCTACCATTTCAAGTCAAATGTATCAACTACGTGTATACAATATACAAAAATATAATCACAATAAACTCTGCTTTCTTTCATATATATCAGTTCAGATGTTACAAGGTTGTGTAGTATGTCAATGCAGATTTTTGTGATGATGTGCCAAACTATATAGATAGGTATGATCTACAGTGTGTTGTGAGTTTGTGACACAGTTATATAAAGTAACAGAGAAATAAATACCAGCCTGATTTCTTGTATCTGGTAACAACTGTTCAGCTTCTATTCATCTTGTTTCTGTGTCCTGGGTAAAGAAAATAAAAATAGAATTTATCATTTTGGGAAAAAAAAAAACACTCACACATTGACAAGATCATGTCTACATTTTGAAATTAAACAAGAGGCCCAAGGGCCCTAAAGGTCACCTGAGTATAATACAACTATTTAAAAGATCCACAGAGGTATGAAATGAATAGATAGATGAAGTTTTGTTGCCCAAAAGCAAGAGAAATAGGATAACAACTATTTGATTCGGGGGCAGCAACATTTTCGAGTCAGATTATTTCTTTTAATGCCATTCATAGAAAAGTCCTATAAACTCCAAATCTCTATTGAGCACTAACTAATGACAGATTATTTATTTTCTTGCCGGTTGAAGACAGATTATTTATTTTCCAACTTTTCTAGGACAGATTATTTATTTCCAAAATCTGAAAAGTACTTTTTGTATTGTACAATAAAATTTCTTGCATAATTCTCTTATTTTATTAACTTAATACATTATTTACAGTGATAATTATCAAAGATGAATGGCAAAGGGGGAATAACTTTTCTCAGTAGAAAAAAATAATTAATAGAGCCCTGCCCAAGACCGGAACATTTGATCTAATGGCCTAGATGTTCAAAAATCTGGTAAAAATACCCTTGCTCATTAAAACTTATAATCTGTTTGCCTTCAAGATGCCCAGGAGCAAAGAAGATTTTCAAAGACATTGTGCATTTTCGCTATAGATTCAACGCAGCCCCACCCTAAAACCAGAACCCATGACCCAGAGTCATATAATTCACAAATTTGGAAGAGGTACCCTTGCTCATTATAACTATGTACTTAGTAAAAGATTTTCAAAGAATTAAAGAATTAACACATTTTCACTATATTATCAATAGAGACCCCCTCCCTCAAAAAAAAAAAAAAAAAACAAGATGTGTTTGTGAAACACTGATGCCCCCCTATGGCAGCTTATGGCGAAGGTTAAAGTTTCTCAAATGCAAGTCAAACTCCAGGTCAAGAAATCAAAAATGTTGGTACCCAAAGAAAGGTCTTGTCTCAACAAATATACCTGTGAAATATGAAAGCCCTAGTACAAGCTGTTGAAAAGTTATGGCGCAGGTTTTTTCAAAGTAAGTAAAACGGCAAGGTCAAGGTCAAATGATGCCCAAGGGGAGGCCTTGTCACAAGTGATACACATGATCATGAAATGTGAAAGCTCTAGAACCAAACATTTAAATGTTATGGCCAAATTTTAATTTTTTTTAAAGTAGGTTTAACTCCAAGGTCAAGGTCAATGCCAAAATTGTTGGTATCCAAAGGAAGGTTTTGTCACAAGGAATATACATGTGAAGTACGAAAGCCCTAACACCAACTATTCAAAAGTTATGGCCAAGGTTAAAGTTTTTCAAAAGTAGGTCAAACTCCAAGGTCAAGGTCAAAGGGTCAAAGTTGTTTGTATTTGAAGGAAGGTCTTGTCACAAGAAATACACAGGTGAAGTTTGAAAGTCTAAGCTCCAACTGTTCAAAAGTTATGGCCAAGGTTAAAGTCATAAAATTTTGCAAAAGTAGGTCAAACTCCAAGGTCAAGGTCAAATATGATGGTACCCAAAGAAAGGTCTTGTCACAAGGAATACATACGTGAAATATGAAAGCCATAGCTCTAACCAATCAAAAGTTATGGGCAAGGTTAAAGTTTTTGCGGACAAACTGACAGACAGACAGACAGACGGACAGGGCAAAAACTATATGCCCCTGAATCTTCGATTACGGGGGGCATAAAAAACAGAATCCCCTACACTCAGAATTTTAAAGTTTTTGGAAGGAGACTCTTGCTCATCATAACTATGCACTTTGTTTATCTGCTCAATATCCAGGAGAAGACAATATTATTTAATAGATTAATAAAAATAATGTATTTTTACTATATTATCAATAGAGCCCCACCCTTCCACAAAATCTAACCATCTGATCTGGGCCATGAAACTAACAATTCTGGAAGAAGCACCCTTGTTCATCATAATCATATATATATATTTTTTTTGATTTGTAACCAGGAGTAGAAATCAATATTTTCACAGAAATTATGCATTATCACTATATAATAGAGCCCCCCTTTCACAATAACTCCCAACCCTGGGGCCATGAACGTCATAATTTTTGAAGAGGCATCCTTGCTCATCATAACTGTGCACTTTGTTTGTTTACATAGTACCCAGGAAAAGAGAAGAAGATTTTCAAAGAATTAATGCATTTATAATAGAGCCTTGCACTAACAACAGAACCCTGACCCAGGGGGCATAAATTTATCAATTTTAGAAGGGGCACCCTAGCTTATCATAACTATGCACTTAGTTAATTTAATACCAAGGAGCAGAGAAGGAGATTTTTTCAAAGAAATAATGCACTTTCACTATATGATCTTTACAGCCCTGCCTTAGCACCAGAACCTGAACCTGGAGTCGTGATTTTCATAATTTTTGTAGAGGGCTCAATCCTTATTACAATCATGCCTGTTTGATGCCCAGACGTAAAAAAGATTTCTAAAGATTGCAATAATTTTGATGGTTTTAGCCCCACCCAAAAGGCCTGCAAGGGGGGGGGGGGGGGGGAGGGCACGTTATTCACTATTTTGTCTCCCTTCATCCATAGATGCTACATGCCAAAATTGGTTAAAATTGGTTCAGTGGTTTAAGAGAGGAAGCTGAAAATAGTCAAATATTAACATATGATGCACAACAGACGACAGAAAAGAACAGGGGCCCGTTTTACAAAAGAAACTTATGACTGAGACCAAAATCTTCAGCTGATTGTAAAATTTTGTAAAATTAATTATTCTGTTTGAAATTGCTAGCATAAAAATATCTTGTTTAATTCTTTTTAAAAGGATTAAAACCATTTTCAAATCAATGTAAATTAGAAAGTAATAAGAAGAATTAAATTTTGGTCTTAGTCGTAAGTTCTTTTGTAAAACGGGCCCCAGATAGTAATACATGTAGGTCACCTTAGTGACTCAGATGAACTAAATATTCAAATAACAGTTTTATTGTTAATTGTTTGATATTAGCCCTTTCTTTTTTAAAACAAACTTTATTCCATGATGTCAATATTTTCAAAAGTGCATCTATAAATGTAGGGTATAGATGAATTTTTTTTTCTATATATATTATTTTTTAATTATTGCAGATAAAAACCTGTAAGAAGTTGATTTCTTCATCCTCTTAGCAACTGCACATCACATTCTAAGAAATCTGTCAAAATAAATTCAGAACATTAGCCTATATATATTTATATAATGGTCTTGTAAGGTTCTGTAGGTGTATAGGTACTAATAATGCTATGGGCTACGTTTTTTTTTTAAATACAAGTATCTTAATGCTTACAATTTCAACAATAAAGTGTTGTTTTTGTGTGTGTGAGGGTGTGTGTGTGTGTGTGTGTGTGTTAATGCAGGAATTTAAATGAATAATGCAGGGATTGATATAGATAATACAGGGATTGATATAGATAATACAGGGATTGATATAGATAATGCAGGGATTGATATAGATAGTGTAGGAATTGATATAGATAGTGTAGGAATTGATATAGATAATACAGGAATTGATATAGGTAATGCAGGGATTGATATAGATAATGCAGGGATTGATATAGATAATACAGGAATTGATATAGGAAATGCAGGGATTGATATAAATAATGCAGGGATTGATATAGATAATACAGGGATTGATATGGATAATACAGGAGTTGACATATACAGGGGTACTGTACAGGGGGAAAATAACTCGCGGTGTTAATATTCGCTATATTCACGGTTTTAATAAATCTGTGAATTCAAGACACAGTGAATAAGTTTTAAATATTAAACCTCAATGTTTTATTTGGAAATTTGAGAATAAACTACGATAGGTATATATACATGTACGTACAAAACATGGTCATTCAGTAATTACGAGTAGTACTTGTCATTCAATTATCTTAATTATCACGCTTTACTTTAATTCGAATAAGCAACTAATAACCTGTATTTATTGTTAAAAAGCTGTTTTAATAGATACATGTTTCATCAATTAAAACACATGGGTCACGGGTTTTGATTACCCGTGCGTAACGTTACCACGTGTATTTGTTACCTGCATTTGCATTATCCGTATTAGTTTTTATGGAAATTTTGGATTAAAAAAAATATCATTCGAATAACTATCGAACTTGCTGAAGATATGGAAGGATATTATTACGTCTACCTACATTTATACATTTATTAGCGTCCAGTGTTTTTTTTTTGCGGAGATGTGTATACCTTCGGAAAGATGTGTACAGATGCACTCATCGCAAAAGCATATAGGAAAGTCATTTGACGTTTATAGTCAAAGTCAAAAAATTTTAATAACGGCACTTGTTTTAATTAATCATCAATTAACTACTAAATCTAATCATTTTATATAAACCTACCCTGTTGTTCATGAAGTAAATACATAACGCTGATAAATCTCGTTCTTGCTATATTAGCTATGAATTACACGGATAAAGACAAGGGAGGTAACTTTTATTATACACCGATTCCGCGAATTCAACAAACTGCGATCGTGTCCGATTAGAGAAAAACGTGAAAATTACAACCCGTGAAATTAATCCCCTATACAGTATTGGATGATGCTTGCTTCAGTTCATGAGAAACAACAAATTTAAGAATTTTTCGCATATATTCCTATGTATTAGCTTTTAATAACCAAAACAAGTCTTCTAGAGTATGCTTGAATATCATTACAAGTAATACGGAAGGACAAAGTCATACGGAAGATCAAAGTCATACGGAAGATCAAAGTCATACGGAAGATCAAAGTCATACGGAAGATCAAAGTCATATGGAAGATCAAAGTCATATGGAAGATCAAAGTCATAAGAAGATCAAAGTCATACGGAAGATCAAAGTCATAAGAAGATCAAAGTCATACGGAAGATCAAAGTCATACGGAAGATCAAAGTCATAAGAAGATCAAAGTCATACGGAAGATCAAAGTCATACGGAGGATCAAAGTCATAAGAAGATCAAAGTCATACGGAAGATCAAAGTCATAAGAAGATCAAAGTCATATGGAAGATCAAAGTCATAAGAAGATCAAAGTCATACGGAAGATCAAAGTCATAAGAAGATCAAAGTCATACGGAAGATCAAAGTCATAAGAAGATCAAAGTCATACGGAAGATCAAAGTCATAAGAAGATCAAAGTCATACGGAGGATCAAAGTCATAAGAAGATCAAAGTCATACGGAAGATCAAAGTCATAAGAAGATCAAAGTCATATGGAAGATCAAAGTCATAAGAAGATCAAAGTCATACGGAAGATCAAAGTCATAAGAAGATCAAAGTCATACGGAAGATCAAAGTCATAAGAAGATCAAAGTCATAAGAAGATCAAAGTCATACGGAAGATCAAAGTCATGCTGAAAATCAGTCATATGGAAAATCAAAGTCATACAGAAGACCGAAGTCATACGGAAGATCAAAGTCATACGGAAGATCAAAGTCATAAGAAGATCAAAGTCATACGGAAGATCAAAGTCATACGGAGGATCAAAGTCATAAGAAGATCAAAGATCAAAGGAAAGGTCAAAGGGAAGGTCAAGGTGAGAAAATTATGTCACAGTCCAATATCTTTCACCAATATGTATTGGTTTATAAATGAAGTTTGATAAAAAATATCATGAACAATTTCATTAAAACTGAGATTAATGCAAAGTGTGGCAGACAAATAGATGGAAGGATGGAAAGGCAGAAGATAAATTAAACAAATACTTATTATATACCCCGGTCATATGAATGGTTAGGCATAAAAATGTGTCCAAAATAAAATCTACATTCATATTCAAACAAAATGCCCCTAAATTTTCATTGTGGTCCCATCCTACCCCTTGGGTCATGATTTGAACAAATCTGAATCTACACTACCTGAGGATGCTTCAGAATCTATATAAATATAACCAATCATGGCTTTGCTGTTCTTGAGAAGAAGATTTTTAAAAAAAAATTCCTATGCATTTCTTTATATAACTTTGCTTGTCCATTGTGGCCAAACCCTAACCCCCAGGGTAATGATTTGAACAAATTTGAATCTGCAATACCTGAGGATGCTTCAATTTAAGAAATAAGATATCATTTTTAGAGTTTCATTGGGATATGACATGGAGTCGGTCACATGATCAAATTCTATAACGCCCAAAGGGCGTTTTAGTAGATTTCATCATGTACCTACTTCATGTCATATCCCAATGAAGCTCTAAAAAAATGGTATTTTATTTCTTATATTTATATTTTATTTATTCGTGTTACAAGGAAAAATAGGCACTATTTAGACTTTGTTATGGAAATGTAACATAACGTACCTACGACGTCATATGACGTCCCAATCGGAACTTTCCAAATGGCTCATGCAGTTTGCTTTCCATACACAAGAAAGTCTGATCATGTGACCAACTTCATGTCATTGAAAATTGAAAGTCAATTTAATTAGTATTGTCATATAAGGAAAGATATCGGCAAATGTAAATATATAAATATAACCAATCAAGGCTTTGCTGTTTATGAGAAAAGCATATTTCCTATATACTCCCATGTAAAATTTTGTTTGTCCATTGTGGCCCCACCCTACCCCCAGGGTTATTCATTTGAACAAACTTGAATCTACACTACCTGAGAATGCTTCCATATTAATATGACCAATCAGTGATTTTTCTACACCCAATTTAGGTCCAAATATTGGCCCTTGTACTGTTCTTTCCCAATTTCAGTTACTTTTTTCCCAAAATAAAACCTTGATTGTTTTTGTTATTATATTGAATTTTTATGTACGACTTATCTAAAATGGAACGCTATTGTTCTGGTCATTCAGACTTAAAATAATAGCGAAGAACAGCAGATTATTTTGTGCGTTTACAAGACAGAGAGAAACACATGCGGCTCATGTCAAACGTCAAACTAAATACATTGTAAGTAAGTGTAAGATGCATGTGAACAGGCGAAACATAGCTTTATTTGTAAATCCAAGTACTGGTAGTTCTACAACAAGTACCCCTGATTCCATGAAAATCAAACTGTTTCTACACCAATATTGCAGCAATATCATTAGGTAATTTAGAAAGCTTTAATAATTAGTTAGAAAAAAATGATTTGTTATAGATTATTCGGGTTATATCATCTTCAATGGCTATTATGAGTAGAATTTTCTCTTATGTCTACCATTATGGCAAAAAAAAGGAATGGAAATATAGAACGGTTTCAATTAATGACAACTTTAAAAAAGGAAAGTTGAAAATGTAGAACTGTATCTAATTTGTTATTTTGACGTAAATATTTTGAATAAATGATATTACATTTACTTATATATTTTATTTTACCTGTCAATTAAGGTTAATTTCAATCTTATTGATTTTTCCCAATTTGACACAAATGTCGATAATTTTTCCCAATTGTAAAGGCCCAGGCCCTTTTAAAAAATGTAGAAAAATCACTGCCAATCATAGCTTTCCTGCTCTTGAGAAGAAGATTTTTAAAGATTTTTCTTATATTAAGCCCTATGTAAAAATTTGATCATCCATTGTGATCCCACCCTATCCCCAGGAGACATGATTTGAACAAACTGGAATCTACACTACCTGAAGATGCTTCCATATAAATATGACTCATCATGGCTTTGCTGTTCTTGAGAAGATTATTCCTATGTATTCTATGTAAAAAATTGTCTGTCCTTTGTGGCCCAACTCTACCCCTGGGAGTCATGTTTGAACAAATCTAAATCTTCACTACTGAATTTTTCACTAATTTGTAATTATCTCCCCTAGAAAGATACTTTGTGCCAAGTTTGGTTGAAATTGGTCCAGTGGTTCTGGAGAAAAACATGAAATTGTGAAAAGTTTACGACAACGATGCTTAGGACGACAACTGACATGGGAAAAAATTTGATCAAAAAAGCTCACTTGAGCCGAAGGCTCAGGTGAGGTAGAAAGTTATATAAACCTGTACAATGAGCCGAAGGCTCAGGTAAGGTAGAAAGTTATATAAACCTGTACAATGAGCCGAAGGCTCAGGTGAGATAGAAAGTTATATAAACCTGTACAATGAGCCGAAGGCTCAGGTGAGGTAGAAAGTTATATAAACCTGTACAATGAGCCGAAGGCTCAGGTGAGGTAGAAAGTTATATAAACCTGTACAAAGAGGATGCAATCTTCTTTTCCAAAGCTACACTTTATAATACATCATCTGAAACCTATTAAAAATGAGTAAATGGCATAAATTATTCATATACTTTTCAAGACGATAGACAGAAAATGATTTTGAAGGTTTCCCTAAGGAACATTTAATAAACGTATTCCTTTAATACTTATCCACTTCTTCAAAATAGAGATACTCTGAACGAGCTTACAAAATAAATTTGAGTGTTTAACAATGGAGCCCTTCTGTGGTTCCATTCTATCCTCACAGGCCATGATTGAACAAATATTAATCATCATTAACTTTCAAATTATACCAACACACTCTTTTATTCTTCGCTATTTCCTAAATATATGCATATCTAGGTACATGTAGTTAGTCTAATTTTGAAAATTCTTTAATAATATACTCCCTGTACATTCAAAAAGATATTCAAAAACCTGTAGATTAGCAATTTCTTCCTTTTCTTCATCATTTACACAGTTATACAGCACATCCTGGGAAAGCTGTCAAAATAAGCTCAGTACATTTAGTATCTATTTTTGTAGAACAAACTTAGAACAAGACTTTAGGTGTTAGATACAGATATATGTAACGTAATTGTTGTAAGCCTGTATAAAAGTATTCTATTAACTGATCTTTTCAAGACTCTAATGTATTTCTTTATTTTCTCCAAATAAAAAGAAAAAAGTAAACCTGTACATGATGGTAATTATCATCACAATTCTTTATAACGTTGACATCACATTCTGTGGTAGCTGTCAAAATTAACAAAACAAATTTAAAAAAAAAATGAAGCAATTGTTTCTTTATGAACACAGTACAGAGTTACAGTTCTTAGTACAGTGACACATCATGCCAGACTGGCGATTCCGTGTAAGGGCTGGGGCTCCTAAAATAAAGCTTGTGTAACGGGAGGGGGAAAAATGCAGCGGACCAGACCGGGATTCGAACCCGGGCCCCCTGAATCTCCAGTCAGGTGCTCTACCAACTGAGCTACCTGGCCACCGGCAATCCAACCCATCTGTACGCCACATTCCTCCTTCCTTAAAGGTCTTTGGCCCCCCAAAGACTCCAACCCAGGCTCTTCCCTGGCAGGTATTTCACCTGTCACTTCCAGGGCATGGCACGGCACCAAATGTAACGGGAGAGGAGAAAAATGCAGCGGACCAGACCAGGATTCGAACCCGGGCCCCCTGAATCTCCAGTCAGGTACTCTACCAACTGAGCTATCTGGCCACCGGCGATCGAACCCGTCTGACCGCCACACTTGCCAAGTTTTTGACTTAAGTAGGGTATTATAGTATGTAGACCATGGGGCTAGGACTTTATTTTAATCTACAATAATTACTGATTTATTTATATACAGGTTGGGACTAATCTCCAGAATGAGATATATTAGCCCGTTTGGGTGATTGGTCCCAACCCAAACTAGTGCTACATGAGCTTGACTAGTCAGACACAATTTTTACTAGTCTCGGACATACGGATATGAGCTAATTTCGAATCCTGCCTGGGGCAGGGCTGGGCCACAATTAGTATTACAAGGGGAAAATCAGGTTAAGAACAGCAGGGCCAAAGTTACTCAGGTGAGCGTTGTGGCCCATGGGCTTCTTGTTTAAGAATACATACAGTTTGTCCCATTTTGGGATTGGTTCAAGCCTAATTATTTTTAAATTTCAGAGACATTATACTGTTGAAGCCACCACTTTAAGGAAAGCAAAATTCTCTAATAAGCAAATAAATCTTGTTTTTTCCAAAAGGAATTAAAAAAATAAAGTTAATATAAAAATCTTAACGAGGTTCGCTCCTGAGCTTTTGAGCAGATTTATATCTTAACCTATATTTCAAAAATTCTGCATAAGGTTTTAATTCTTACAATAATTTTGGATTCTACAATGCCAATTAAACTATATTCAGTTAAAACTCCAGGATTAAATTCCATACCAAAAGCATTAGGTGAGGAACTTTATTTTGTGGCGGAAGGTTTTTTTTAGAAGAAAATGATCATTTTTTTCTCTTTCGAAGTATTTAAAGGATGTGAAGTTTGGGTTCCTATTTTTACATGCAGTCTGCACACAGAGTTATATTGTGCAGTGAACTGTTTTATACTGGTCTTAAATTATATATTAAATAAACTGTCATGAATTCTATCATCATATTTGATAAATATAGCAAATATATTGTGAAAATCAAGAAAAAAATACCCCTATTTTAAGCTTAAAATTAGCACTATTTTAGTTATACCTAAAAATTAACATCACAGACCCCCACTTTTTATTTTATTTTTTGAGTGCAAAAAGGTCAAATAATTGAAATTGCGGAGTAATTTGAAATTTTTTTCGTTGTCACAAATTTTAATGTGTCTATTCAAGATGAAATAAGATTGTGTTTGTTCCCATAATCTATTTGAATAAAAAAAATATTGGAGGAAAACTTTTAAAAATTGATTTATGTGAAAGACATATTTACAGTGCAAAAAGGTCAAACTAAATGCTCTGTAGCACCAAAAGAAGCGCATTTACCCCCATTTTTTGTTTTGATTTTTAACTAAGCTATGTGTATAAATTCTAAAAATATACTTGATAAAAAATTCTCATTACTTTTGATTGCAGGATCCAACCTCCTTAAATCAACAAATTAATCCACATCCTGCAGGTCCAGTACAATCTCTTGATTAAGCTATATAGCTTGAAATACCTATATAGCTGTATTAAGCTATTCAAAATAGCTTGATAAAGTATTTTTTATGCAGTTTTTCACAAAAAAACGTTTTTTTTTAAAGAAATGAAGAAAAAGTCATAAGTATTTGACCATTCATATGGGCTATCAAAAAAACAACCCAAATCAAAGATAGCAGTAACATTGCAGCTGTTGAATGCTTATAAGTAAAAGATGAATTTCCATTGTTTGAGTAACTGTATACTACCTTGAGTGCGGTGAGGCATGGATAAGTGTGATTGCTTCTCATTGTGTGGAACTACTTCCAATCAATTATCCTGTTGACCATAACTGATCTCCTCTATAATTTCATTCAAGAAGTAACTGTATGGTCACTCATCAATAGCACCAAAACTATTAGAACTTTGAGTACAAAGTCTCTCAAGTAGATACAATTTGGTGAGTTTATTTTTACATGCAATGTATTCAGAACAGTTCAAAGTTGAATATTATCACTGAACCAAGGTGCGACTTTTTGTATATGCTGAAAAAATAGCGTAACAAAGGGGATGGGCGAACACAGCGTGCAAAAAGCCTATAGCTTCAGATATATAAAAATCATGTTCAATTTGTGAATTTATATTTAAAGTAAAGTTCTCATTATTGAAATTTATAAAATTATGATAAACAAAACTTTTCTGAGGAAAATTTTCTCGGCAAAATTTATTCTTTTATTAAAAAAAATAATGTGGTATTCATGGGGTTCCAACCCTAGCAATAAAAATCCTGAATATCATTTTCTTTCGAGACTAGAACGCTAACCACTAGACTACACAAGTCCTGATGGATAATGGCATTAAAATCAAGTTTGTGATATGACCCTTGCCCTAATGGACTTCAAGTATTTCTCGAAAAGATGCGAATGTTTATGTCATAAAAGTATATTTTAAAGGTATAGTGGGTCTTTGCTCCATAAATGTTTATTCTTATGCACACTTTGAGGATTAACTTTCAAAAAAATGGAGCAAAGACCCACTCATATCAAAAAATAGTGTTACAGTATGAGAAAATGACTCTTTTTGCCCTCTTTAGTGTGTGTACGATATTTCATAAGCAAATAATTTCAATCTTCTTGAGATTTTTGCCAATTGTAGAGATTTTACACAAAGTTTTTTTAATGTTAGATGATATATCAAGGAAAAAATTCCCAAATTTGGTAAGGTATAATGTCCTGATAGTATAATGCCCTGATTGACCTGATTACATTTAATTCTAATATATGAAGTAGAAGAGTACCAAAACAAGTTTCTTTTAACTGATTATAATTAGAATACTAATTGTCTATAAGATTCATGAAAGAAAAAATTAAACAAGAGGCCCAGGGGCCACATCGCTCACCTGAGCACTGTGGCTAGGAAAAGAGGAAAAATCTGTTTAGTATTGAAAAGCTTAAATGCATAAGTGGTCCCAACCTACCCCTAAAAGAGAGTGGGAGGGGGGTATGATTTGAACAAAATTAAATCTACACTAACTAAGGATGCTTACATGATTTTTTGACTGTGACTTTTTTCTCTACAAGTTTGAACATTCATTGTGGCCATACCCTACCCCTGGAGGTCATGATTTGAACAAACTTGAATCTACACCATCTGAGGATGCTTCCATATAAATATGACCAATCACAGCTTTGCTGTTCTTGAGAGGAAGATTTTTCCTATATATTGCTACGTAAAACTTTGATCATCCATTGTGGCCCCACCCTACCCCCGGGGGTCATGATTTGAACAAACTTGAATCTATATCACCTGAGGATGCTTCCAAATAAATATGACCAATCATAAGTTTGCTGTTCTTGAGAAGAAGATTTTTCATATATACTCCTATTTTAAACGTTGATTGTCCATTGTGGCCCCACCCAAGCCCCGGGGGTCATGATTTGAACAAATTTGAGTCTACACCACCTGCAGATCCTTCCATATAAATATTACCAATCATAACTTTGCTGTTCTTGAAAAGAAGATTTTTGAAGATTTTTCCTATATATATCTATGTTAATTAAAACTTTAATCTTCCATTGTGGCCCCAACCTACCCCTAGGCGTCATGATTTAAACAAACTTGAACCCAAATCACCTGATGATGCTTCCATATAAATATGACCAATCATAGCTTTGCTGTTCTTGAGAAGAAGATTTTTGAAGATTTTTCCTATATACACCTATATTAAACTTTGATCGTCCATTGTGGCCCCACCCTACCCCTGGGGGTCATGATTTGAACAAACATGAATCTACACCATCTGAGGATGCTTCCATTTAAATATTACCAATCATTGCTTTGCTGTTCTTGAGAAGAAGATTTTTAAAGATTTTTCCTACATACTCCTATGTTAAACTTTGATCGTCCATTGTGGCCCCACCCAACCCCCGGGGGTCATGATTTGAACAAATTTGAATCTACACCACATGCATATGCTTCCATATAAATATGACCAATCATACATTTGCTGTTCTTGAGAAGAAGATTTTTGAAGATTTTTCCTATTAATATATCCCTATATAAAACTTTGATCGTCCATTGTGGTCCCACCCTACCCCCGGGGGTCATGATTTGAACAAATTTGAGTCTATACTACCTGACAATAGTTCCACATGAGTTTCATCTTTCCTGGCCCATTGGTTCTTGAGAAGAAGATTTTTCAATAATGCCATTTATTTTTTGCTATTTCGTAATTATCTCCCCTTAGAGGGGGACGTGGCCCTTCATTTGAAGAAACCTCAATCCCCTTCACCCAAGAATACTTTGTGCCAAGTTTGATTGAAATTAGCCCAGTAGTTCTGGAGAAGAAGATGAAAATGTAAAAAGTTTACGACAACGCCAACGCCAACAACAGGGGGTATAATGTCCAGATTTTGGGGTATAATGACCTGATGACATGATAACATGAAAACCTATAATAAAAGCAAGTTTTCGTTATATTTCTTTCACTTTTCAATCTGATTTATTTTCAGGAGGATAAATAAAAGTTTTACAAAAAAGATTTTGGGAAAATATCTATTTTCTATTTCTCAAAAGCCGCTCTGGAAGTTAGCAGGGGGTATAATGTTCTGATTTTTGAATGCCCTGATTTTCAATAATGACCTGATTTGAATACTTATGTCTATATCATTCAATGCAAATTATAGTTTACATATATATTGTTTGCCATATATATAGTTTGCCATATATATTGTGCTATGATTTATATCAAAACAATCCAAAATCTTAGTAGTAAACTTTGATAGCTAGTTTTAGAGAAATTGATTAGAAATGTTTTTAAATGAACAAAATATTGATATACAGGCTGTGGCAGCCAAAACATTATTAAAAGAAAGTATAAAGATAATGCAGATATTTTAAATATGGCCTGAGGTAACTTGATATTTTAAAACTGTGGAAAAAGATTGATATAATTTATAATTTTTTGTTTATTTTCATTTGTTTATTGTTTTAAAAGTTACGAGCACTTATGTGCTGATGGAAAATTTACTAAGTAAAAATATATATCTCGAATAACAAATTCAGTTTTATTGTTCAGATGTGTTTCTTTTAAAATGTAAAATGAATGAATTCTCTTGGGGAAATAATTTTAAGTAAGGGTAAACAAAAAATGAACATGTACATGTATACCAATATTTATCTTTAATTCTTACTGCAAAGTACAGACAGTACAACAAAATAAATGGATCAATTGAAAAAAAAAAACAATACACTGTTTGGATAATCATACACTGCTTGTTTATTATGTCTGATAGTGTCAAAGGGACATAGACCATACATATCCCGTGTACTACATCCCTTATATGGCTTCTGTAATTATCACCTGTGTAATACCAGTCAACTATGCTCTGCTGACCGCATATTTTATAAACAAACCTGATAGAATCTAATTTTTCTGATTTAATTATTACACATTATATAAAAGACAAAATTATTTATTAATTAATTATATACATTTGAATTTATATACTTTATATAATGAAGTTTTGAATCTGTCTTCAGTTAAAACTATTAGGTGCTAAACAACCTAATAAACCTTTTTCCTATGTTGAATGCTATATATATCACATAAAAATTTGTTTCTGTAAAATATGTTGTTAAATTATAATCTTGTTATTTATGAGAAAATATCTCAGACACATTAACTTTTGTTTAATTCATCTAAAACAAAGTATAAAAATATATACCGAATCATTTGAAAGACCCATTAAAAAAAGTCAAATTCTTTCACAATATCAGATCCTCAATTAAAAACAAGCTATCGGGCCAATTCTAAATGGCTGCATGAAATATATGGAGATAACGAACAGTATTCAAACTCTAAAGTCCATTATACAATACAAAATAGGAGCAGAGCAAACACGGACCTCCAAACATCAGAGGTGGGATCAGGTGCCATGGAGGAGTGAGCATCCCCTGCCGACCGGTCACACCCGCCGTGTGCTCCTTGTCATGATCGGGAAATAACGGAAAAATCCATCGACAATTCAGTGTGTAAATAATGGCCTAACAATTAGTATGAAAAACGTCAGTCAGCATTTGACTCAATGATAAATTGTATTTGCTGACAAGGTCATTGTATCGACCATAGAACTTACGAAATGATGACTTTAAACGAGACAGCTGATATTCTTGTTTCATCAACTTATTTGTCAATAATTAACCTCGTTTTAGAAATTGTACATATGTAGAGCATGCTCTTGCGTATCGAATCAACTGAGAGATATATACCCCGTATGCAGGTGACGAAGGTATATTGCTGCATAAGTAAGGGAAGTTGACGATTGAAAAGTTAAAGTCATCACGTTTATCATAAAGCTTGGTTGTTAGATTACCATTAACATCTTTTTCAAGTAAAATATCCAAATATGAAACAGATGTGTCAGACTCTGTGGTATCTTTTATCTCAAGTTCACCAGGATATATCGTATCGACAGAAGAATAAAAATAGCCATTGTTAATTGACAATACGTCGTCGATATATCTAAATGTCGAGTTGAACGCCACAGCAAGTGTTTTCTTCCTTTCACGTACAAGATTTTGGACAAATTCTGCTTCATATGAATACAAAAAAAGGTCTGCTAATAACGGGGCGCAATTGGTACCCATAGGAATTCCAATAGATTGTTGGAAGATCTGGTCTCCAAAAACCACATAGATATTGTCAATCAGAAACTCAAGCATCTTTTTAATGTCAATTTCAGAGTACTTGTGTGTACAATCAGAATGTTTTTTAACAAAATAATTTTGCAAATGACCAATGACAAGGTAAGTATATTTACGAGTTCCATTTTTATTGAAAAAGCAGCTGTCAATGATATCAAAAAGCCTGGACTTTAATTTATCGTGGGGAATGGTTGTGTATAAAGTTGAAAAGTCGTAAGTTTTTAAGCTGTTGATTTTGGTAAAATCTTGTGATTTCAAATTTTCCACATCTGATTTACACCACTTCTCAAATATATTGTTGCACAGTACTCTTAAAGTTTCTCCTTCACTACTGTTAATATCTTAGTGAGGAGTAAAGATAGAGGCTTTGTTGAACATTTACTGGAACCCGCTATGTATCTTTGTTTGTAAGGATTTTTATGAAGTTTCGGAATCCAATATAAATATGGTAATTCGAATTCATTTTGGTTGTTTGGAATATTAAAAATATTCAAAACTGACATATGATTTTGAAGAATTTCTTCCTTAGAAAGGGAACTATGAGTATAAGTTGGATTACCACTTGTAGAATTAAATCCAAGTTCCTCTAAAATACATTTAATATAATGAGCCTTACAAACAAAGACAATGTTGTTACCTGCTTTGTCAGCAGGGACCAGTACGTACTGATCATGTAATCTATCTAATTCTTTTTTCACTTCTGGATTGTTGAATACAGAAGGATAGATGGTTAGATAGTTTTCATATTGCCTGCATGTCATATGTTATTCAAATTTGTTTTATACTAGTAAATTTTTTTTTAAATATCTCAGGTCACTTAAAATCATCAGATCGACCGAAATATAAAGTATGATAAAACTTTAATTAGTCAAAATATCAGGTCATTTCAAAATAAATTTCTTGGATTGTTGCAAATTTTTATAGGATTAAATTACATATAATAGTTAAGGTTGTGTTATGGGGAAAAAAGAAAAAAAAAAATGTGAAAACATGTGAGATCATTTGAAATTTCTTTCTTTCTTTCTTTCTTTTTTTTTTTTTTTTTTTTTTTTTGAAATATCAGGTTTTTGGATGTGTGGAAAATGAGATCAGGTTATTTCAAAATGCAATTTTTTTTTCTTTAATTGTTGCCAATAATGATTTTTAGATATTCAGATATGCTTTATTTATATAAATACAAAAAATTGTTTCAATAGTATTAAACAATCAAGTCATTCCAAAATATCAGGTCATCAGATTAGGTATCTGGTCATTTCTGTTTATACTGTTTATATATTACTGTTTATATGTTATAAATTTATATTGTATACAATAAGATGTATGTCTTGCGCAAAAAAGTGAATTGAATTGAATTTCAAAATATCTGCAGCTAGGTCATCAATTTTTTTTTATTATAATAAGATTCTAAGAAATCATATCCTCGGAAAGTGTACATATACGTAAGTACTAGTATAGAATCATCAAATATACATTAATCAATAATTCCCCAAATAAAATATAATGTTTAAGTTATAATATGTGATTTTTATCATCAGGTCTTTAAAGATTGTTCTGTATATTTAATTTAATTATTATCATATGTATGCATTGTTTTACAATCATGATATCAATATGCTTCTTTGTATAGGCCAACATTTTTCTCAGAAATATATTGTTTTTCAATATATTATTTTTAATAATATCTACAGTAAGGTTATGTAACTTAAGATTTTCATTGAAGCAAGTAATTCAATCATGCATTCACACACAAATCAGGTCAATCAGGGCATTCAGAAATCAGGACATCATACCCTTAGTAAACTTCAAAAGTGATTTTGAACAAAATATAATAGATATTTTCTCCCACACTTAATTAAACTACTTTCATATATAATCCTTAAAAAATATTTAATCAAATTGCAGTATGAAAATTCTGCTGAATTGTGTTTATTAGCAGTTTTTATACAATCAGGTCATCAGGTCATTATACCCCAAAATCTGGACACTATACCCCTATCAATTTTCTCTATCAAATAAAACATAATAAAAGTATTTTTATTTTGCATTTTCTTCATGATTCTTATAGAAAATGATAATATTCATCGTTTCCAATAAAAATAATATTGTTTATGCACATAAAAACTCTTTATTTCATTATATATATGTAATCAGGTCAATCAGGGCATTATACTATCAGGGCATCATACCTTCCCGAAAATTTTGATACAATTGAGATTTAAATTTTTCACCTTTATGTTTGTCACACTATAGGCTTTACGCTCGTCGTGTTCACCCATCTTCTTTAGAAAAAAACTGTGATAAAATATCTAGATTATAAATCAAGCTATTCTGAATACTAGTAGCTTAATAAAGCTATATAGCTAAATCAAGAGATTGTGTCGGACCTGCCCCAAAATGGCTAAATGAAAAAATCCACTTCCTTGTTCGTGTTACTCAGTTTACCGTGAGCAAAACAGTACAGAGATTATGACTACGTGATATGACCTTACTTTCATTATCAACTACTTAATAAGCTGTCAATACGTGTAGTTCCCGGTTTTTCAAGTCAATATGCCTAACGTTAGATGCTGGGTTTCGCTGTCTTTTCCTCGATCTCGCTTTTCATGCACCGTCTGCGTGTTTTGACCCTTAATCGGCATTTCTCGGCTGATTCCGATATACCCCATACGAACGTGACACACGAGGAGCTCCGAGTATATTGACCGTTAGAACTTAGCCTGGTTCCCGAGGCCTTCCGATGTGCACGCACAGAAGGCCTGGCATGCACCTAGCAATGTCAGCGTCCTAAGTAACATCCAAGATGGCGGCCGATATGGTAAGTTTGTATGTAAATGATGAATCTTGCCCGATTAATCACATTTTTCACTGCGTCATGTCGATTTTTTTCACTTATTTGATTAGAATTCAGTTCAATGAAATTATATAGACCGCCATTTGTCCACGAATCACCTGATTTGATCTGCCAACCTACCACACATTTGCCGACATTCATCGATCAGCTGTTCACTTGTAAACATGAATGACATATCATAACACACTCAGATTTAACAAACCTCTGAACACTTCATCGAAAGCAGAAAGCAGCAACTTCTGATAAACAAGTATTTTCTCTATTTAGGACATTAGCAGTGATTAGTTGAACTGTAGGGTTTTTAAAAAGAAAAGAAAAACCTACCGTTTCCTTCAATGTACAGTGTATGATATAACCTACATGATTTGATTTGCCAACCAACCTTATTAAGAAAAACTATGATTTCCTTCAATACACATAACATTAGCATAATTAAGCACATTTGAAAGGAAATACCAAGTACAACAATAAATGTATAATATATCATATATAACAATATACAATAAGTGATATATTGTTTCATGTAAGAGTCATCATCAACCCTTGCAAATGATGATTTGGTATATATTTTTATCTTACATTTCATCATCAGTTTATTTAATTCAATTTTCTTAATTCTATTAGCCATTTGAACATGAGTATGCCCGGGAAACAAAACAAGAAATGAAAAAGGAAAGGGGTCCTTCATTCATGATGCATTCATATGCAAAGAGCCAGTTAACCCCCCCAAAATCAAAGACATCCAAAAGATGCAGAGGAACGCCTTCTGGGGAAACACCTATCCAACCAGCAAAACTTCAGTGTCAGGTATTTATTGTTATTGTAGAGAACAACCATAGTACACAAGTACTTAGATGTAACTGTAATATTATTGTACACAGTGGCAATTCTAGCTACATTTTTTTATTATTCAAAACATTCACAACAAGATAAACAAAAGCAACCAAGTGTACATGAACCAGTATATCCATGTGGTACACCATACATGTAAACACAATCACTTGATGTGATTATTTTCAGTTTCTGTGATTCTTTCAATGTTTTTAGTCAGTCGGTTCAAAATGGGAGAGTACTGAGATAGAATTTTTGAAAACATTTCTGGAGTGCAATCCGCCACTAATGCCAATATCAAATGAGTATTGGCGTTCTTTAGCATCGAGCCTTAATGACACTTTTGGAACATCCAGAACAGGTTTGCAATGAGACTAAAGTTTAAACTAAATATTTTGGTACATCAGTATCTGCTCAGAATATCAAATAATTGTTTGATGCATATAACTCAGAATATCAATTGTTTGATGCATATAACTCAGAATATCAGATAAATTGTTTGATGCATGTAACAGCTAGAATATCAATTGTATGATGCATATACTTAGAATATCAATTGTTTATCAAATAATTGTTTGATGCATATACTTTTTAAAGGTGTGTCCTGCAGGTGTTTTTATGCCAGACTCTTAAAGTCAACAAGGGATACATCAGCTGATGTACAATCAAAGAATATGACTGTGGACCAGTCATGTCAAACAGACTTAAGTATTCCTCCACTTCAAAGGTATAATTCACAAACTCATATTTTAATTGCTTTACCAAGTGTTTGTGTCAAAGAAAATATAAAATAGCATATATAACTCAATATTTAAATTTTCCATGTTTTTCTACTAAGACTTTTGTGAAATTGATTTGAATGCCATTTTCATTTATACTACATGCGTAGAAATATGCACGGAGAAACTTGCGCTAGAGTGACGTCACAGTGAGCTACAGAGACGTTAATAAAAATGTAACGATATAGGGCAGTGAATAATTCAAACATTGAGTATATCTTTGGTGCTTTTGAACATGTAAAATGTAAATATAAGGAATGTTTTTAAGTTTAGTGTGAATTATTGGTGGGTAAATCACACAGACTTGCACGTATGCATATTTTTCATGAAGAGCTAGCACGCTTCATGAAATATGTGTATGTGACAAGTCTGTGTGATTTAACACCAATAACTCACACAAAACTTAAAAACATTCCTTAAATGCATGTACTTGTATTTTAATAGTAGACAGTCGGTTTCCAGTCAACATGAGAGACTCGAAGGTGACTCTTTGGACCCTCCAGATAGTCAGAAGATGCTTCACTATCTGAGAAGTGCCAGAAACAACAAATCCGACCAAGAACAGAAACAGTTTTTTTTTGAAAATGATAATCTTGAAACACACTTAGTACTTGACATTATAAAAAAAATTTGCACCGGAAGTTCATCTATTGACATTGCAAAGCAAATAATGAATATTAAATGTCTAAAGGAAAGTCTCTGGTCTCTTTTCATGTTAGAAATTGAAGCCAGCGCCAAGTATATGGCATGTAAAAAGCAGAGTTACTTAGGTAGAGTTACATATGATGACCTCAGGTGCTTTACATGGGAAAACATTATTGAAGAAATGTTTCTTTATCAGCCAAGGCTTTTGCAGATCCTCATTACCATCTCAACAGGAGAAAACAAAGTTACAGATGACTGCCATTACATGTCTGCAGCAAGAGAAATTGGACTGATATATGGAATACTGATGAAAAGGAGAAGTCATATCCTTTCTCGGGTTCAGAGAATGATTGCCATAGCAATTGCTCAGGAGAATGTTCATCAAAAGGTGAAAAAAAAATTAAAGCTTTTTTGCTTTTAGATTTATCTTAACATTATTTTGATTCTTCAAGTACAAATACAATATTTGAAAAAATAGGAAACTGAAAGGCAATTTGAATTTATCTGCATTGTGGAATAGTACTGGAGGAAAATAAAGCTTTCTGTGACCATTTGGCATTTTTGAGATTTGTTTTCAGTCAATTTAGCTAAAATATAGATCTAAAAACAAGCTAATTGCAACAGAAATTATTTAAGAAATAAGGTATCATTTTTAAACATCTATCGGGATATAAATACGGGTTGGTCACGAGATCAAATTCCATAAAGCCCGAAGGGCTTCATGGTAAATTTGATCTCGTACCAACCCGTATTTATAGCCCGATAGATGTTATAAAATGATACCTTATTACTTATATTTACATTTGTGACTTATTCATGGTTTATATTTGCCTGATTATAATCTTTAACATGTGAAACGTTTTATTTTTCAAACCCAACGGCACGTGTTTGATCCTCTGATTGCGCGTCGACCCTTTATGATGTCACTGAGAAATTACGTCGAACGTTTATGACGCGAGGAACCCGTGTTTATACGGATATAGATACGCGTTGCTTTTAATAGTGTTATATAAAAGAAAACATTTGCAAATGTAAATATTTTGTGATAAATGAAATCTAGGTAGACATGCACAATATATATGAATTACAAAGTCTAAAAAATCTAATGAAGGGAAAGCATATGATTTTAATTACCTAAGAAAAAAATTACTATGTAAAAGGGGCATAAGTCTGTGTATCTTCCAAGTTTTTGCCCTATTGACAAGAATTATGCCCCTTTTGTATAGTAATTGTCATAGCCCAAAGTAATGCTTTCCTCTCATCTGATTTCTTTTACCAGTTTGTGCATTCTAGACTTTATTTATTACATATAAACATTCTGTTGTAATTAATTTGATGTACAATAAATTGACTGGACTACAAGTGATCAGATGTCAGTTGCAAAACTCCAGGAATTTATTTCAATATGCAAATAAATAATTAAAATTGATTTATAGTGGATTTCAAATTTTTATTTAAGCATTAAGACTTAAAATTTGTATTTAGAGTTTATCTGCATTTACAAGTTTAAAACTTCATTATTCCTCTGTGCTTACAATTATATT
This sequence comes from Saccostrea echinata, assembly GCF_033153115.1. Lineage (NCBI taxonomy): Eukaryota > Metazoa > Mollusca > Bivalvia > Ostreida > Ostreidae > Saccostrea > Saccostrea echinata. Next base: position 8,379,197 of record NW_026889795.1, on the reverse strand, counting down.
CTTCCATTTTCAGTCTTTCCTGTGCTGTTTGATAGAACCTGTTTGTGTTTTGTGCAGATTGTTCCTGCTTTGTATTTTGCTACTCATGAAATCATATTTTAAGCAAATTGTAGTATTGAACTAATCATTTGCTATAATATGGTTGTCTGGGTTGCAGTTTTATTCAACAGCATGAATATTTATGAAAAATTGTGGGTATAAATGTTAGACCTACAAAAACATTCAGTCTTAAACTAATGAATGGTGGAAAGATGCTTTAAAATAGTTAAAAAAGAATCACCAAATGTAATGAATTCTATGTAATGCTTATTATGCAACACTAAATAAGAGTTAATTGATATCTGCCTTATTATCAAATTAGTAAGAAAGCAATAGATGTAATGAAATCATTACTGAGTATATTGATTTCAAAGTGATTTGAAAGGGAAATTCACACTATTATTTTGAAGCACTGTATTGAAAATGATATGGTATGGGATGTAAAAGCAAGAAGGAAAAGAAATTCAAATGAAGTGTTTAAGAATTAATATGTTGATGAATGATAAGCATTAGAGTTTGGTATTTTGAATTTAAAAAAGGAATTTTAGTAATTGAATATTTTCTGATTCTGAAATATAGGTATATGACAGACTGCAGACATTGGGAGTGACTGTTTCCCATGCAACTTTGAACAAAGTGCAGGACCAGATTGGAGGCCATTTTAACCAAGAACTTATACAAGCAGTCCTGGATGGCAAACGATTCAGAATCGTTGGTGACAATGTCAATTTCATGGTGACAGCAAGTCATCAACGTAAAGGGAATTCAACTCATATGGAGCATTGGTTTGCCTCTGCAGCCATTATTCAAAATAACATTTTTGATCATTTACCATCTGATTTACCTCAGCTGCCTCTTCTTGACCTGCCACCCCAGTCATTTCTCCCAGATGAAAATGATTTTAAAGTTATTTCAAATGATTATATCTATATCATATTTCAAATTCTGATGAGACATATGAAATTCTTCAAGCAGTTTAAGCAATTGACACCTGAACTGAAAAATGATTTACGAGCTACGGACTGTGACATGAAGTCCAAAAATGTAGTTGTCACATTTCCAGTTCTCTTCAAAAATGAACAAAGTTATGCAGAAGTTGTAGATATAATGGACAGCTACGAAGACCACATAACAGAAGTTTATGGTAAAAGCAACACAGATCTGGATGGTGTTAAAGTCCACATAGGTGGTGACCAACTAACAAGGGAAAGATTTTCTGGTGCCAAGCGAGTACGCCAACAAGCTATGACTGAGAAAGAACGGTTTGTTCACCTGTCTCCAGTAACATTTGAATTCTTCCATTTACAGATGGCTTTCCTGACAACGTTCTTTAAGACACTGTACAATGACAACTGTACTGAACCTGGAACTTTGTATGCAGAAAAGATAAAGCTGGGGAGATCACATGCAAATGGGGAAGACGTAAAGAATCACTATGAGCAATGCAAAGAACTTGGCAGTTCTGTGATATCATCACATGTCGTTGTGGCAGCTTTGCAATACTTTAACATGAAAGATGTCGATGAAGAGCCTGCCACCTTAAAAGATTTGCTTGATAGTGAACAAGGTGATGCAGAGAAGAAGCAGATTATATGTGATGTTATTGGGAATTTTGTACAGAAATATATCTTTAAAGATTCCTTGCAAATTATTCAAAATTCCACTAGGAACACAGTCACAAACATGTGTGGAAATTGATATTACCAGCTCTGATGGAAGTCCTATGAGGATACTGGTACCTGTAGTTGAACAGCGACATGATGTAGTGGAATCTTATTCCTCCCGTATATTAGAACTAGGGCTTGCCTTTGAAAGCCTTCTTTTGAATGTCAAAATACCCAACAGAAACAGAATGCTGCCTCTTTTGAAGTACCTTATGTGTCTACTAAAAGGACATAACTGGAAGTCAAAGTATGCTCTAGAAATTTTAAGATTCCTTTGTCAGCAACTCTCAACTATGGATTTAAAATTGGCACATGAGACCTTTTATGGTCTTTTTGTCAATAATTCTGGAAAAGAAAACACATGCATTGCTGCAGATCTACAGATGGAGCACATAGTTAGACTTGTTAAAGACAATTTAAAGGCAGTTCATTCAAATAAAAATGAAAAAACAATGGCAAAACGCTCATCAGCTTTGCCTGGGATGAAAGTAATTACTAACAATTTTGATTTCATCTCTAACACATTGATCCGAGCAAGCAAGCACAAGATTCCTTCCTCATCAGATGATGAGCAGCTGATTATTAGTTCACTCATTCAAATGAAGCCATTTTCTTGTGTGCCAGGGCGCCAAATGTCATCATATAAGAGCCCAGTACAAAGTCCATTGAAGAAATTGAACATCAAGAATTTAGTGTCATGGATTAGAGAACATCAGTACTTGCAATTGCATGATCTTGGTCAGTGACATCAACTCAGAAAAACATAAAAATCAAGACAGAAATTAGGAAACAGTTGATATCAGATCCTCCCAAATATTTATCTTCACAAATGCCACTTTACCAAGGGCATGTAATATTTTTGATTTAGGGATCTATGGTATTATTAAATTGCGGTGGGTGACATGCCAGTCGCTAACTGCTATTTTTGCCTTGTATGAAATTTACTATTCACATTAGCATGCTTCAGTTCATGTCTGTTGTAATTCCTGGGAAATCGTCCATTATATCTACAACTTCTACATAACTTTGTTTAATTCTAGTGGGTGACTTGTCATTTAAGTGCTATTTTAAAAAAATTCATTACTTGCTAGCTTGTACAATTTCATTAAGTGGTAGTTTGCAATTACATTACATGGCAGCCTGCATCTGAGTTCTCAGTTGTTTTGCAATCCTGTATTTTTTTTAATTTGCGGTGGGTGACATACCAGTCGCTAACTGCTATTTCTGCCTTATATGAAATTGCTATTCACATAAGCATCCTTTGATCTGTTCATATCTGTTGTAATTCCTGTGAAGTGAGGTAGTTTAATTCCAGAAGGCAACCTCGCTGTCAGTTAAATGGTATTTTTGTGTTATTTGCTTATTTACACAATTCCTGGATTATAGGGGGAATTTGGAGGCATTCTTCACTTCATGCAGTAAAATTCTATGATAATTACTACAGATTGGAATATGCTTCAATTCAAGATTTGTTGTGAATTGAGGACTTTATTTTTATGAATCAGTTTTGTAGGTATGTTGATGGTAAATTTATCATTGTACTACACTACTTCAAGTTACATGATCAACCTAGCTGTCAAACAGTGACTGTTCACATGGAAACTTCAAAGGATACAAGCTCAGAAACAGGATAACTTGCCAAAAATTATTTACTCATGGTAATGATATACATTGTATACTGCTGATAGTATATATTATATATTCATATACACAATAAGAAATTAATCTCAGAAAAAAATTTTGATTTGAAATGATTTTGTTTTTGGTAGATATAGCAACAAAAAGTATACAAAGGGAAAATTCTGCTGTTTTCATGGTAAGTGCACAGATTTAGCTTTATTGTAATGCTGTAGAAATGATTTACACCTTTCACTTGATCAAAGTACTTAAAGTGCTCTGCCCTCCATAACAGTGGTACCAATTATACATGTAACATACAATATGATATAAATATGATATAAACATTGTGGATATTTGTTAAATATTCACCTACTGATTCACTTCTGACCCATTCTCAGTCAAGTATCACCATTAAATTCTTTAAAAAAAACAAGACGTGTTTGTGAAACACTTATGCCCCCGTATGGCAGCTTATGGTGAAGGTTAAAGTTTCTCAAATGCAAGCCAAACTCCAAGGTCAAGAGATCAAAAATGTTGTTACCCAAAGAAAGGACTTGTGTCAATGGATATACCTGGTAAATATGAAAGCTCAAGTACCAAAATTCAAAAAGACATAAGTAAAATTAAACTGTCCAGGGTATTTTTGCAAAGTAGTTCAAAGGTCAAGGTCAAGTTGATTGTAACTGTATACAGTGGTACTTTTCATATACCCCGGTAATATTTTATGACAAACAGTGCACATGCTAAATATGACAGACTTACCTCTTAAATTTGAAAAATATGCTGTCTATATGCAGTATGAAATATTTTGAAAAGTATGTCAAAGGTAAAGGGTCATGAATCTGGTAACCATGGTATTTAAAAAAGCCATAGTGCCAAGCAATATATATTCAAAATATCAAGTCCATACCTCTTACAGTTTTTCAGGTATAAGGTGTGGTAGACCGACAGACAGACAGACAGAAGCTGGGTAAAGTGATCCCTAAGTCACAGTTGCTCTGCTCTGAAGGTGACAGAAAAATTAGGTCTTATACATGTGGTATATGCTGAGAGCGACCTTAACATATGTTCATTAATGTGATGCCAAAATGCTGGCTACTTTCTCTGACAGATTTATATCCAATCCAAATTCTGATACAAGATATTTGGAGTTTGTAAACAAATGTGCTTCATTAACTATTTTCTCAACAATATATGTATCAAGCACACAATCTGTTTCTGCCAGAAGGTTAACTATTTTTTCACGAATAGCAGATTTCTGAATATTGTTTGGAATTTCGTTGAATTTCCAAAGGAAGCCCAAATCTGGTTGGCAAATGTCACAACATTTGTTCATAGATGTTTCATTTTCGCATCCAAAATATGTATTAAGAACTTTCCTTCTGCACTCTGACTCATTTTTACAATATTCCATCATAGATTTCTTTACAGAGGAGTTACCTATGTCGGAATTGTTAAAGTACAGTATTCCCTCTGCCTGAATACCACTTCTGCCAGCTCTTCCTATTTGCTGTATGTATGCTGTTCAAAATGGAAAAGTATCCCAATAATATAGGATTCAGTGATTATGAATTCGAAATTTTTTTATTCAAAGGTTTGCTAAAAGTAGTTCCCCTGATTTGTATAATTTATACAACAAAATTATTGACAATATTTAGTAACTGCAGTTGTAACTCTATTGTTTGTGATTGTATAACTGAATCCCAATAATCATACAACATGTTACTTAACTTTAAGTTAATATGTCTTTTTTTTTTTTTTTGAAAGTTACAGACAATGACCTTCAATGTTTTGTGGTAGTCCTGCATGGATGACTGTTCTAACATGTCTCAAGTCTGCCCCCATTCCTAGAGCAATGGTGGAGATCACAACTCGTAATGGAGTTTCATTTGGGTGTTTGGAGATGTTTTTGTAGATCATACCTTTGGTCTACATTTATTAAAATATTTATTATGTTTATAATTATCAATTTATTTAATTTTAAACTGTCATAATATATAATTAACGCTATATCAGTGAATTTGAACCTCATGTAATTCAATGATTATTTAAAAACAGTTAAGTGCCACTGAACATAAATTAAGAACAAAGAATTTAAACATACCTCCTCATCTCTACCAATTGAAGAGTGAAACATTACTACTCTTGCATGTTCAATATCTCTTACTCCATCAAACATATCATCTCCAAGTATGCGCTGTGCAACCTGTGTATAATTTTGATTAAGAATCATTTATTTTTATTATTGTGACAGTAGTTTGTGAAGAAATCGACTTAAAAAATTGATAAACAGGAAATATTTTGCTTTATTTTACCTGTATTTTAATTTGCAATAATATTGTTCTTAATACCTCATAGCCATATCCAACCCAGTTGATTCCAACACAATAAATGAGAGTGACAGGGTAATCCTCTTCGTTTCTCTTCAGATCACAAAACACATTTTCAAAAATGTAATCATATGATGCTTGTGTAGACACTTTTCTACTGGGTCTTCGTAGAACAATCAAGGAGAGATTGTCACGCAATGGTGATGTTTTAATTAATTTTGGGTTTTCCATGCCAAGGAATTTTGTAATATCTACAACACCATTAACTGAAACAGTTGCAGACAGAGCTAAAAACTTAGCATCTGGTCTGACAGCACGCAGTTGCTTTATTTCCCGAAAGATTGGGCGGAAGTCATGTCCCCAGTCTAAAATACAATGGGCCTCATCTACCACAATATACATATAGTCAGATACACTCTGTAGTAGCTTATAAACCTCTGGTTTTCCAACAACAGCCTCTGGGTGTGCAAAAATGTACATTGTTTTCCCTTTCTCAAAGTCTTTTATAAAATCATAACTGGAACTATTCCTTAAAAGGAAAGAAGAATCGCTGAGCTTTTTCATTTGTTCCTCAATTATCACATTTAAAGGTTCAATGACAAGAACAACTGCAGGGTTCCCTGTCACTTCCAAATGATAAAACGGAAGAAGTTCATATAACAAACTTTTTCCGTATCCAGTAGGCAAAATAGCTACAACATCATGGTGCAGAAGACTTTCCAAAGACTTTTGTTGAAGTGGTTTCAATGCTGAAATGTTCTGGTCAAACATCAAATTGTACTTTTGTAGGGCCTTTCAAAAAGAAGGGTAAAAATGCCTATTTATAATTGTTATAACATGACATTACAGGTGTTTGAATATACCTTCTGTTATATTTGAGTATTGTGAATTTCATTTTATCTCATTTCACTTTTTTGGAATGATGAATAAATGTTTTAAAAATAAAGATGAAATTCACTATTATAACTTACAAAACGGAAGAAAATGTCCTTAAATTTTGTGAATTTTTATATGCATGTATATGGGAGAAATTTTTAGCTGTAAGAGTTAACTCCCTTAGTTGAGATTTACTGTGTCTCAATTGTATTACTTAAAATGATTTTATGAGATATTGGTCATATTACATGATGCCCGGTATAACTTAGCTCAGAGGTGTTTGGAAATACTTTTAGTGTTGTAACTTTGTGTTGTGAATGTCATTATTTATCAGTTTGCTTTTGTAAGAGTGTGAATTATATTTGCTGAAGAAGTTTTTTTTTAGAATAAAAGTAATTAATGAATTTAAATTAAACTATCATTATCAAATAAATTAGATTTAACTTATAGAGCAGAGAAAGAAAATATATTCAGATGGCTTTAATTTGGTATAAATTTTTATGCTTAGTAAATGAACTGATTTTATAGGTATTAGGTGTAAGAGTTGTCTCCCTTTACGAGATTAAATGTATGTATTGATGTGGACATGTCAGCGAATGAGAACTGCATGTAAGTGAGAATTAATTATGTTTATATAATTGATGTATAGTATTGCCAATTTTCATTTGGTTTTCTTATGTGCACTGTGTTCACAAGGTATTGACAGATGCATGTAATGCTGTTGTAAAAGATGCTATTTTTGAAGTTGGATGTTGAGATTTGTTAAAAACAAAGTAATATGATATATTAGTTGCATCAGGGACAAACAAGATGAACTTAACATGGTAAGATTTGGACACATATAGATGCAGATTTAAATAAAATATTTTACATGTTAATACAAAGATTTCTTGAGGTGCATATACTTCGCATAACAATGTTCAAAGTCTTGTAGACAACATTTGATAGATATTTTTAATGTACAATATACAATATGTAAACCTCTCAACACAAATTGCAAGAACTGTTGGCTTTCTGCTCATAATCTAAATGTTGAAACTTAACTTGTAGATATTTTAATGAGATGAACAAGAAGGATTTTGTAAAATGTGTTCATTGAAGCTGATTGAAGATGAATTTCATTCTATATTCTTTTCATTATGACCTCAGATTGATGTATTTGAAAAAAGTATTTATTTAGTATAAGAAATGTAGTGTTTGGAAATTAATTCAACTTCTAAGAATACAAAGTGTGAGGGAACTATGTAATCACTAAATCTCAGAAAATATTCATGTGAAGCCTCCATTAGCTGAATGAATTATTTCTTATTTTCAATTGTTTCATAATTACAATTACCTGATATAACATTCCCTATGTACTTTAATTATTATGCTCACTCTCATATTGTTATATTTAATGTTATATACAGTAGTATTTTGTAATTACATGAATTATGCACTATGATGTGCGACATGTGCCATATGGCACAGGAAATAAAAAAACATGAACCCTGCAACCAAAACTGACTTTTAAAATTGTCTTTTCCAACATTATGTATAAGACATCAACGTAGTTTCTATCAATGTTTGCTTAGACTATGCTGTTAGGATATACTCAGTTTTCAATTTTTCTATGAATTCCATTTTTTTCTCATTTTCATATGTCAATGCATAACAAGAACAATGCTCCCAGGAATTGAACCTGGATCTCCTTATCCCTTTTTTCAGCTTGGATAAGGTGTGTTACCATTACACCAAAACAAAGTTATTTTACATGCATTGAAAAGGAAAATGATTTTTTTTTTACTCAAAAATTTTGAAACAGCTTGGAACATTTTTTTTTTAAATTTATCTAGGTACTTTATCTGTCTATCCTTTTCACATCAATAGGAGGAAAAAAGTTGAGAACAGTTTAATCTCAGGAAGATTTGTTGAGACAAAAATCTTGGAGTGAATTTCACTTGAAAGAGTATAAAATGTTGCAAAAGTATGCATTCTGTAAAAAAAGGAAATTTTTGAGATTTTTTCAAAGGAAAGGAAAAGGGTACCACTTAACATTAGGTAAAACAGTACTGAAAAATCAGTGTAATTGCCCAAATTAAAATGATAAATAGCCTGTTTGGATCTTCGGATATAATACCAGTTATGCATGGGATATTAAAAAAAATCACTTAAAAAGGGGGGGGGTAATTAGGTCCGTTATTTTTTTTGTTATCTGCAAAATTATATACATGAGGCATGCAGAAAAAAATGTTTACCTGAAGTGTTTTCAGTGATTTTGTGTCTTTCCTCTCATTTTCGTGCAGATTCATTCTATTTTTACTGTGAATTTATATCACATTTCTTAAAAAATCGTGATGCATTTATATATGAAAGCAGCTTCCCATTCTTGACCTAATTATTTCGAAAAACTTTCAATGAAGTGTTCAGAGGTTTGTTAAATCTGAGTGTGTTATGATATGTCATTCATGTTTACAAGTGAACAGCTGATCGATGAATGTCGGCAAATGTGTGGTAGGTTGGCAGATCAAATCAGGTGATTCGTGGACAAATGGCAGTATATATAATTTCATTGAACTGAATTCTAATCAAATAAGTGAAAAAAATCGACATGACGCAGTGAAAAATGTGATTAATCGGGCAAGATTCATCATTTACATACAAACTTACCATATCGGCCGCCATCTTGGATGTTACTTAGGACGCTGACATTGCTAGGTGCATGCCAGGCCTTCTGTGCGTGCACATCGGAAGGCCTCGGGAACCAGGCTACGTTAGAACTAGTCTGGTTCCCTGCCCCTGCTTCGTGTACTTCGCATCACTCGCCACTACCTTATAAGCCAGGGGACCAGGTTATTTTAGAACATGAAAGTTTTTTTTGTATTTCGATCCCGATGTTCATTCATTTAAATACGAGTCAGCAAAACGGTGAAAAAGTTGAAAAAGTTCAGAGTGGGCTAGTATTTTTATGACACCATCATTGAAAATTCGGGCCATACAGTTGCTCGTCTGTTTATCTGTTTTTCAGCAAAAAAAAAATAATCTTGTCCATAACTTTTGAAGTTGAAAGCTAGACTTTACTTGAATTAAGCTAGGGCTTTAATTTTTACATGCATGGGTCATGGGAATTTTTCACTCACATAGAGACGCCACCATTTGCCGTTGGAGAGCTGCAAAGAATGATTGCACTTAGTGTACAAAACGTGGCCCCCAGTAAATTGCGCAAAAATAAAGTATAGAAAATAGCCCTATGCGATGAATAATGCGATTCTTCTGTGTCTAAATCGCAAATTTGCGAAATTACGGGAATTAAAAGTCCATAAAAATAAAGAACAAGCTGTGTTTTGTAAGAGGGGTCACTGAAATTCACGAATCTCCATTGATATTCAAAGTTATTCCGATTTTTAAAGCCGTAATACATGGTGAGCGCATTGTTGCCCAAATTTCTCAAAAGGACAGAAAGTATATAACTGTTGGAAATTCATCATATTGAAAGGAGAATTTTGGGCAAGTCTGCGCTCGGGGTAAACTTTAGAAAAAAGGTAGAAAACACCGACCGTTTTCTTCACTATTCACGGGTATTTACATGTCATTGACCTCATTATGACCTGTTGAATATTCCAATTATCACGTGATTTGTAGACTCAGGTACATGTAACTTAGTGAATAAAAAAAAAATCAATAAATCACGTGGCTTTATATAGCTCCGATTAGCAATTCAGACCGTTACATTTTCAATTGATCAACATCGAATTGTATTTTCCTGCTCAGTATTTTTACATGTAGTAGTGACAAATATTGCTAAAATATTCATTATTTTGTAAGTAAATTTAACATTTTTGAATATTTTCAAACCGGTATTTTTTTTTTATCTATTTTTTTTTTTTTTGTAATTTTGGTTATTTTTCTCTGTAATTTTGCTTACTAGTTTTTTTTTTCTCCCCACCCCTTCTTTTTGGTACATTTTCTACATTTTTGCTTTGTTTTTTTGTATTTACGTTGACCTTGATGTAGGGAGAAGGCTAATAATAGGCTGACCCTTCTATTAAATTCCGTTTACTTTTCTTAACAAAATATTCTTTAAATTAAAACATATCTATATTGATTTCAAATGAGTTCAATATAACTTTTCAAAGGAGTTCTTTAGGTATGTATGAAATCCAGCTTTTGGTAAAATCCAGGCCCGTAGGAAGCAATTTCAGTTTTTGGGGCACAGCCATACATTTTCATGCGGGCACTATCAACTACCAAAATTCCTTGACAAGCAAAAAAAAGTGGGGGGGGGGGGGTCAGACGTAATTATTGAAGGGACAGAAGTGTATGGTAGCTATATTTTCTATAGTGTTCTATATATTGGCAAAATTAGGGGGGGTCCGTGCCCCCCCCCCCCGGTTCCTACGGCCATGAAACCGATGATCCGATGTGGCATCCGATGGATATTAATATTGTTAAGGTATTAGGTCCACATTGAAAACAGAAAAAATAATGATGCTACCATTTATAAGAAATATTTGACAGATGAGGGTAATGGAATTTTAAATCGGGCAAATGTAATGATATTTTAGTTTTAGTCCTTGGATTTATGGGGTTCGCTTGGGGGCTCAATGAGTTTCCAAGGCATAGTCTACATCTTAGCAATAGCATCATTCCTTAAAATGTTTTTGACTGTAAAAATATAGATACAAGGGGGTAGAAGTACGTATAGATTGTTTAACACTGGAAAGCTTACTAGGACATAAAAAAAGAACATAACAAAACAAACAAGCACACATACAATTAATAAAATTGTTTCACTACAGCAGCGCAAAAAAAATGTTTTGTTATTCCGTACACCAGTATTTACTAGTAAGGAGAGAGAGAGAGTTTTATCATATTATTTTAAAAAATCGATACGGCACTAATCTTTTTGAAAATACAGAGGAAGTTGTTTTTCTTTCATATTATTTTTATCTTTTTTATTAAAATAATGTGAAGTGTGTATTTACATGTTCAAGTAGGCCTGGTTTATTTAGTGTTGATTTTCCACGTGTACGCCACGTACGTTTCTTAAATCGCAACTTACCCTATTTAAAATAAAAATTTTCGAAACAAAAGTAAGCTGTCTTTCACCTGTTTTTAAGTAAGCTGCTAGATTTTGTTTATTTACTACATGACTTCAAGGATCTACCAGAACCTACCAAAAATTGTGGGGGAAATCTGGATTTAGGGAGGGAGTACATGATGTACATCTTCAAGATCCTCCCCCGCACCCCTCTTTCAAAAACAAAAAAAAAAAAAAAAAAAAAAAAAAACTAGCTTAATCCTTGAGAAGTTTTAACATGTTCTTTGTGTTTACTTTTGTGTATTTTTTTTTAAATTCTATCATGCTAAGTAGTTCACAGAAACCATTATATAATTGGCCATTACATGTTTTCAATCGATCGATGAAATGCCCCGCCTACTCCTTAATGAGACAAAATTAAAACCCAGCTCGGACAAGCGCAACATTCCGGAATTAACAGCCACTAGCGGGCATTTTTAATTACCTTTAATAAAACTAAAGCGCAGTTTTCAATGTAAATTGTTGCAAGTAATGTACCACACAGATAACAAAATATGGGTTAGGTGTAAAATGATAAAGATTTGAGTTAATTAGATGATGTTTAGAGGGTTCGAAAAAAGGGGCCACGGCAATTAATATGCTTAAGTGGAAACATTCTTTTGTCCTATACTCGGCACTTACGGCCATTGAGCAGTGAGGGATCTTTTTTTTTGCCAGCACCTACTGCGACACGGGACCTCGGTTTTTAGGGTATCTTTCGAAGGACCGGTCTCCACGTCCCATATTGGGATTTGAACCGCCGACGTAAGGATTAAACTCCTAAAAATTACTCCGCGACTCTAACCACTGCGCCACGCGGGCGAATAGAATACAGTATACCAACACGTTTGCCTTTGACCTTGACCATGGGGTTTGATCTACCCTTGAAAAAAATTAGCCTTGGCTTACACTTTTGAGTGTTTTGCGCTTTGGCTTTCACATTTAACATATCTATTCTTTGTGACAAGAATTTCCCTTGAGAATCACTATAATTTGTAACCTCTTTACCTTGAAGTTTGACTTACTTTTGAAAAAAAAAATATTGGCCATAACTTTTGACCATTTGCTGTTGAGACTTTCATATTTCACCGATATATTCCTTTTTACCAGCACTGGTTCCTTTGAATACCAAAATTTTTTTTTTTTACTTTTGACCTTGAAATATGTCCTTCTTTTGAACAACTTTCACTTTAGCCATATCTTTTAAAGATTTGGTGCTAAGGCTTTCATATTTCACAGGTTAATTGTTTGTGACAAGACCTTTGTTTGGATAAAAACACTTTTGACCTCTTTGGAGCCTGACTTGCATTGATAATTTTTACCTTGTCCATTGCTGTCATACGTAGGTACACGGTTTCACAAACAGATCTGTTTCATATGATAACATGATACATGTATACGTAACTATTTATCAAAAAAAGAAAGATTTTTTTCCGAATAACGTTATATTTGCTGTTTTTATTTTTTCAATGTTTATATGTATCACATTAAATAGATGTTTACAGCCCATGTTCATAATATTTTATTTCAAATATGCATTGACAAACAATGAATACTTTCAATGTATAAATATGCGAAGTTTCAAGTCAATTACCGAACCCCGACTTAATTCTCACAAAATTTTGATTTTACCTGATCAAAATTTGATCAAACTTGCTTGCAATTCCTAATTTTCTATCTTTGAATGTTTCTGCTGTTTTAATATACAGATATCAGATAATCTAAAAACACGTCATAATGAATACAATGAACGAATAATAATAATACGAATGAATGTTAAAAGTATATATTAGGTTCTTGTCGAAATCACGTTATGTAGGGAAAATTGCCCCCCCCCCCTCTCTCTCTCTCTCTCTCTCAATTTTGCCTGATCAGAATTTGATCAGATTTGCTTCCAATTTGACAATCACAAAAGGTATTGTCACCTGCCTTACATTCTCGAGATGCATTAATTAATACAATTCCGTTTAAATTGTCTACACACGCTCAAAAGTTGGATGGTACACAAGCTTCAGCCTGTCCCTTCCCCCTGGGTACGACTGTTTAATTGAAATTTACGCGATCGATGTTCATGTATATTACAACTTTCCAAACGTGTATTAAATGTAAAATACAGTTAATAAAATCCATATCATAAGTGTATTTATTCCTGTATTTATTCCATTCAAATATATTTGATTTTAGGTTTACAAAACAGCAATGCAATTTCATCATGTTTTTGTTCATTAATCAATGTCTAATTTTCAAAATATATTTTCAATTTAAAAAAAAAGAATTTTTTTTAGTAAACTAGAAAAAAAGCGTTTGAATATTGTAAAACAATGGGTTAAAGAATAACTTGAAAATATAACTAATCTCATGCATTTTTTTTTAATTGACAATTTTCAAATCAAAAAAGAAAACTGGGCCGGCGGATTTCGGGTCCCAATTTAAATGTCCCTAATTCCGCCGTTGCAATTAAATTGAATCGAAAATTCAAACGTTTTAATCTTAGTTTTGTTACTGAGTCACTGTCTAATTTTCAAAATTTATTTTCATTTTTTTTTAGTTAGCTAGAAATTATAAGCTAATTCAGAGAATCTGTGTCCCCTGCTTATAAGGAAAAAGGAACAGCATGTGCGGATCTAGAGGGGAGGGGGTCAAAATGGGGGACATTTTAAGGATATCCGATCCTCAGCCAGGAAAGATAACTCTTAAAATAGTTATTTAATTTAAACAGTCTCAAAATTTAGCTTGAACTTGAAATCTTTTCGTGCAACAATTTTAATTTTATGTTTCTCAATATGATTCAAGATTCTTTGAAGTCTTAGAAACGATCTTGTAAAAATTTGACATTTGTACCCCATGAAGTATAAAAATAAATACATTTTTATAGAAATCGAATTTCCTTTAATCTATCCTTTGATACTAATGTTTATTAGTATGATATGAAATTAGAATTAGTCTGTTATGTCTTACAACGATAGCACAAACATTTTACACTATGTATTTTCTAACAATTGAACTAATAAACAAAAAAAACAAACAAACAAACAAACAAAAAAAAAAACCTAAAGTACCAAATAAGTATGAAAAACATGCAATTTCCTCCAAATGCCTGGATACTTATAATTTTTTATTATAAAATATATTTGTTGATCAATTTTCATCTAGAAAATGTATAGGGGATACATTGATTCGCATTTCCTGAAAATATGTTTGAGATTTAATAATTTTCCCTACATAATATGATTAACTTTAATGATAAACTTTGAAGAAATACCATGGGTAAATACACATTATTTTGAGAATTCATAAACATATTTGCGAGTATTTTAAATTACCCAACTGCTGATTTTCAGGGCCTGAGGATCAGACTACCTTAAGAGAAGCAGGCAGAGTTTTAGGGAGTTATGTTATAAAATTTCATTGCAAAAGCTCAAAAGCCTTTTAAGATATCGCCTGGAATTGAAAGTTTTACACACAGACAGAATATTTGAATTTTCGACCTTGACTTGTGACCTTTTGACCTCAAAATCAATAGAGGTCTTCCATAGGGAGTTGTGGTATAAAGTTTCACTGCAAAAGCTCAATGACTTTGATCTTTGACCTTTTGACCTCAAAATCAATTAAGGTCTTCTTTAGGCGATAGGGAGGTGTTAGTTAAAATTTAATTGCAAAAGTTCAAAGGCTTCTCGAGATATCACGTGGATATGAAAGTGTTATAGACAGACAGAAATGCAGACAGACAGATGGACGGACGAACAGACAGACCCAAATTAATATCCCCCACTTTCAGTGAAAGCGGGGGACAAAAATTGTGTTTGAATATTTCACGCTTTCATGTTTAACAGTGCATGGGATTGGAAAATAAGGTCTATTTATCTCATGCATTTTGCAACGTATACCTTTTTTAAATGACACTTCTGAAAAAAAAAAAGAATTCCTGGTGAATTTGGGGTCCCGAATGGTCCTGAATCCACCATTACGATTAAACTGGATCAAATATTCAACTCCTTGTAAACGTAAAGAAGATATATTCTTCCTTATTATAGCTATTATACACGTATTTAATACAAAAATTGACAATTGTTCTCAATAGTTGCATGACTAAAGATAATATAGATTCATGGCCGCGGTCACCGGTTGGGGTGGGGTTTGGGGGATCCCCCAATAATAGCATATTTTAGTTTGTCAAAGAATTTCTGTTTGGTAGCCCCCCCCCCCCCAAAAAAAAAAAAAAAAACTAAGTATGTTTCGCTGATCCTTCAGAACTAAAAAAAAAATATTTAACGCTTCTTATAAGCCTGAGATTTAAAAAGGTAGTGATTCGGTAGGGTGCAATTTTCGCTGCATCCCGACATACGTTAAATCGAGAAACCTCAGCTATATGATTTGTTCATTTTTTTTAATTCCAACAGATCCAGCGGGGGATGGGCTTGCAAACTGAGAATGGGCGGCCCAAACCCCTTTGTTTCATGCCAGGGTCCGGAGTCTGCATACAGTTTCCCTCCTATAGCATGGGAGAGCCAGGATCGTTCATTTTGGCTGTGGTTTGCAACAATGTCCAGACCCCTTTACCCTGAGAGTGGTTTTCTACCGGGGAAAAATGGACTCTCTTAATTTGTATGCATGTGATATTTTTTTTCAGATTTTTTAAATTTTTGTATAATTTTTTTTATTTAATTTAATTTAATTTATTTATTTATCTATTTTTTTCGTTTTTGGTCTCATGATGAATTCGCACATTGTTTGATTTTTTATAATTTTTATAGAACAGAAAGGCAAAAAAAAAATACCGCGGTACATGATATCTTCATTTTTAAAATTAAATATCCTTTCTATTTGTTTACTTGTTTAGGATTCTCGAATCCTTTACTTAGGATTCTCGAATCTTTCACCTGTATCCAAATCTATATATAGACAATGAGTAAAATTATAAATGACATGATCCAAAGGGGTGTTTTTAACGTTTCATTCATATATATATATATATATATATAGAGAGAGAGAGAGAGAGAGAGAGAGAGAGAGAGAGAGAGATTGAAAATGGTTGAAAACTCCCCTTAAGCGTACATCATATTGTTCCTTGTGTCATTATGCATTAAATGATATATTTAGGTTATGAACCCCTGAAAGTCAACCCCACCCCTGAAACTGACTGGGAATGATTACAAAATAAACCTGTGTCAAAAGTGCGTCAATGATAATCTTACATTTCATTCTTGATCCCCTAGGTTCTGCCCTACCTTCTCGAATTAGAAATGAAAATCAATCACAGACCCGCCTTCAAACTTTGTGTAGATGTACATTTTTGTATATTCACAATTTGTTTATGTCAGAACAAGGTGTTGGTTTGTATATATATGAACGACCTGGGGGCTGGGAAGGGGAAAGTGGTGGGAGTTATGTCTGCATGGTCTTAAATGTAAAAAATATCCTAAAATGTGTAAATATTAACCCCATTTCCCTCTTGTCATCTTCATTTACTGACCTCATAACATACATGTTTAATAATTCAATAATGGACTGTTTGGTCATATGTCTAGCTCTCCCTTGAATCAGGAATGGTGATATAAATATTTTTTTGAATAGTAAAGGGTTAAAAGGGTATTGCACAATCTCATAAAATTGCTTAAGCTCTGTAGTTGAATTATTTATACAAGTATAGCTTGATCGTGCTATTAAGCACCTTGATTAAGCTTATTAATCACACTTTTTTCAAAAAATGTGCATTTTTATTGATATGGATAAAAGTCGCATTATGTTCACATGGTATGAATTCTAAATTTTCAGCTTTGAGCTGTTCTAAAATCAAATATACGGAGATAACGAACAGTATTCAAGCTCAAAAGTCCATTAAACAATACAAATTTTGGAGCAGAGGAAACACGGTCCTCTAAAACGTCAGAGGTGGGATCAGGTGCAATGGAGGAGTGAGCACCCCCTGCCGACCGGTCACACCCGCCGCATGCTCCTTGTCACGATCGGGAAATAATGGGAAAAAAAGTTGACAATTTAGTGTGTAAATAATGGCCTAACGATTAGTATGAAAAACGTCAGTTAGCATTTGACTGAATGATAAATTGTATTTGCTGACAAGGTCATTGAACAAAGTTTAAAAAATGCTTCTTAAATGAGAATGTGTCTTCTACCGAGCATTTGCGCTCACAGGTTTATTAAGTTTTGCATGGGGTTTTATACCTGGGGTAATCTCTCTCTCTCCTCTTTCTCTCTTTCTGACATCGACTTGGACCAAAAATGGAAATGGAATTATGATTGAAGTTTTTTAAATTGATTGACCTTAACACTATTTACAGTATATCAGGTTTTTTCCGCGTCATGTTTTTCCCGCGAATCAGAACCTAAATTAGTATATTAAATTTACGCAACTCAAATTTTCACTATTTCAAAGTCATTGTGAAATATAATTCACAATTGTTTAAGCCTATAAAGAATTGGAAAATGATAGAATTCGTAAGTATAACTCCTACTATTTAATGAAAAAAATCCGGTATCAATTAACGAAACAATTCACACAGTTTCTATCAACTGTCACAATTTAAACGAATCCCAATATGGATGATATTTCTGCTTCTTTGAACCTTTCTTCTGACGATTTTGGGTTTTGTTTGCATGTAATCATATAGCTTCGTCAGCCATTAAGCTCCAAGTGGCTTCATCCGAGTAAGAGATAGATCGATTGACCTTCACCTCGTCAATTTCGGAAGACCGCTCAACTGATTTCACAACTGTGCTGCGTACCAACTCTCAAATCCATTTTTCAGAAATGATTTTGCATAGTGTCGTTTTCCCCTGATATTTTTTTTAGAGATTAAAACAATTTAGATCATGCACCGTTACATACTGACTAGTAGCTCAGGTATAATTAGAAATTGGTTTACGCATGGAAGGTGATCAATTTAATTAGCTTGTCAATTATTACACAAACAATGAGGCTAACATACCTATTATCTGGCGCTTGTCCTCTGATCCAGCTATTTCTACCTTCTATTATATAAAGCAAAGAGAGATAACTCTATTACAAGAACAAAACTTTGTATCAAAGAGCTAGGTTCACTTTATGCATAAAATGGCCCTGTCCTTTTATCAATTAATTGACTATCACCCTCTGTCCCATTTCATATATCAAAATAGAGTAGAGACTTTGTCCTTTCATTTCCTTTAATAAAATTTCTTTTTGAGAATCCAGGTATTGGAAAACAGGTTTTTAAAAAATGCAATGTTCTTGAATTTTTCAGAAAACATGAGTATTTGACTACCTTCAGCAAAGAATTAAAATATGAGCACAGCCCAGGATCCAAAAATTAAAACACGTTTTGTAATCTTCAGAAACAGATCTTACATTATGTAATTGCATATTTTGGATCAGAGGTTGTGCTCTATATTAAATATTGAAAAAACACCTCAACTTTTGGCCATTTTTAAGGGAATTTAAAGGATATGGGAAAAATGACGCATTTTATGACGTCATAATGCATTGATTAGAGAGAAAATTACGTCATGTTCTATAGATACACAGTCTCCAAGAATCCAAGCATTTTCAACCAAAACTGAGAAGTTTCGATATTTCAGAAATTCTCAGGGCCAAAAAAGGCCCTAAGTGGCTTTTGCTCTTTACGCTGATTTATTTTCCGCGATTAAAAAAATCTGCCATTATTTACACACTGAATTGTCGACGGATTTTCCCGTTATTTCCCGATCATGACAAGGAGCACACAGCGGATGTGACCGGTCGGCAGGGGATGCTCACTCCTCCATGGCACCTGATCCCACCTCTGATGTATAGAGGTCCGTGTTTGTTCTGCTCCTATTTTGTATTGTTTAATGGACTTTTGAGTTTGAATACTGTTCGTTATCTCCATATATTTCATTCCTAACTTAAATCACTAGGAATTAAAATACGTGAAAGTCGAGTAGTTGAGTAGGCAGATATAAACTAAATTGTTGAAAAGTACTCACTGTGAACAATCATCTGACTTGTTGAATACAGGAAAACATACCCCTCAGGGTATAATTATCATACATAGGCCTGTACAAAAATTGAACAGTCAGGATTAAATCATCATTATCTTAGTTAAAAAAACAAGAAACAAACTAGAGGTGTGATGAAATATTTAGAAACACAAAGAGTTTCATTTCTCATGTAAAATATTCTTTCATGTGTAAAACAATTGTTTATAAATGAAGGGTCAAACCTTCTTTAAAGGGGAGATAAGAATGATGGAAATTTTATAGTATTTCTAAAATCTTCTCAAGAATCACTGGGCCAGAAAAGTTGGTTTGGATATGGGGTTGAGGGTACCAAACTTTTTTGACCTTGACCTTTCTCAAGGTCATCTTTACATCAAAATATTGTCCAGGCTATAACCTGAGAACCCTTTGACATAAGAATTTCAAAATTATAATATAGAAAGAAGATATTTACACAAGATTCACTGAACCAAAATTTTGACTTTGACTCCTTTCTTCATTCAAGTTCAAATTGAGAAAAACACCTCCAAGTCATAACTTAAGAACCCTTTGACATTAAAACTTCAATCTTGGAACATGTGGTATATAGAAAGGGTGCATGCCAACAAAATATTTTTTCTACCTTGACCCATTAATAAAGTCAATGTCAATCTTTTACATGAAAATATAATTTAGGGCATAATCTGAGAACCCTTTGACATTATGAATTCAAATTTGCAACATGGAAAGAAGACACCGACTCAAAATTTGTTGACTCAATTTTTTTTTCAATTGACCCTTTCTTCATTAAAGGTCAAATTAAAGGGGAAAAAACAGACCATAACTCATAAAATCTTTGACATTAAGACTTTAAACGTCATCTTTCGCTTTCCCCCCATGTGACCCCCAGGGTAAAAATGAACATTCCAGAACCTTATTCCACATCTACAGGACACCACCAATCATCTGTCAAAAGATGATTAGGCTACTTTATAAAATGTAAAAGGAGGTCTGGGAACCAAAGTCATTTTTGTATTAAAAAAACGTCATTTTTCGACCCGAATTTGACCCGCAGGGTGAAAATGAAAATTCCGAAAACTTACTGCACATCTACAGGGCACCACCAATCATCTTCCAAATGATGATTAGGCTATTGAATAAAATGTAAGAGGAGGTCTGGTAACCAGGGCCTTTTTGTATATAAAACGTCATTTTCGACGCCCATTTGAAACCCAGGGTGAAAATGAAAGCTCCAAAACCTTATTGCTCATCTACAAGACACCACAAATCATCTTCCCAAAGATGATTAGGCTACATAATTTTTCGACCCCCACTTGACCCCTAGGGTGAAATTGAAAATTCCCAAACCTCATTGCAAATCTCCGGGACACAACCAATCATCTTTCAAAAGATGATTAGGCTACTGCATAAAATGTTAGGGGATTTTGGGAACAAATTGTTTTAAAAAAAACAAAAAAACAAAAAAACACGACATTTTCGACCCCCATTTGACCTCAATTGAAAAAATGAAAATTCCACAACCTTATTACACATCTACAGGACACCACCAATCATCTTTCAAAAGATGATTAAGCTACAGTACCAACCAGACCCAACCTGACACCTAAGCAGTCCCAGAAAGCAGTCCCCGGGACTGCTTTGGGACTGCTCTGGGACCGCTGTGGGACTGCTCTGGGACTGCTCTAGAAAGCAGACCCAGCAGTCCCAGTAGTCCCTGGGACTGCTTTGTTCACTCATGCATAAAAAAAGGTTCTGAGTGACATGATAGCTCCGCCCCTTGTGTATTCTGAATTTGCAGGCTCTCTGTTGTTGTTTTGTTTACTTTCAGCAGAGAGGTGTTTAAGATAAAGAATTAAAAAAAAAAAACAAGGATTTCTTAGAAATTTTTTAATAAGTAGAGATAGATTTGCATGTAATTACTAAATGCCTTCAGGGGCTGTAAATTTACACAATTGTAGTCTAGAATTAATTTTTAAAAATGAAAGTATAGTTAAAAAGGGAAGAAAGTAGTTTAAAAGGGAAGTCAGGAGATGACTTTTATTCCCTAAATTAAACTTTAATACAGGTGTTTTAAAAAAATATCTAGGCCTATTTAATTAATTAATGCTAATTGAAACTTCAATACAGGTGTTTTGAAAAAATATCTAGGCATATTTAATTAATTAATGCTGTCAAATTATGTACTCAATGTTTGCATTAGCACTATTTAGAAAACAAACAAAGAACAAACAAACTTGTCATTATTGTAAGATATTCAGAGGGTCATACTGTACTGGATTTTTTTTTTTAAATTGAAAAGGCTAAAACCATGCTAAAAAAGAGCATGCTATTTTTTTTCCGCCCTCAAATAAAACCTAATAATATATTAAATGACAATGAAATAAAATTATTCTACCATTCTTCAGTCATTTAAACAATGTGAACAATTATTGGGGGATTTATTTATGAATTTGTTTTTGATTTATAAACAAGTTATTAAAAGAGTAAATTTATAAAAATAAATAAATAAATAAATAAACATTTGAAAATATTGGAAATTGTGACTTATTTATTATTTGTTTTGTTTGTGTTTTCCTTGCCGAATAATAAAAAAGCAATACAGATGTATAAAATGGTGTCAACATCTGAGGTTTCAATCGACTTTGGGCATGATTAGCAGAAAGTCAATGCATGTTATTTTGGGTATCAGTGTTACACATCAATGAACACGCTGGTCAACAATGACACTATTTTCAATCTATGTACTGCCAAAAAATCTTTGTTTCAATAAATGTGTATAAATTTATTTCGGAATTAATTTATTTTGAACATAATCTGAGGGTTCCATTCGCGTGATTTACAGATGTACATTGTTATTGTTTTCTGTTACATAGAGAATCTAACGGTAATAAAATTGGCAAGTCAGTGAAAATAATCATAACTGAAATATAATACTCGGCAAATTTAACAAAGAATTTTTCAAAAGCTCCAGTACTTAAGAAAAATGCATTCAGAGTATAGTATGGGAATCGGCCTTGTTCTATAATTCTAAGATTTATTTAAAGCTAGTTCTGATAGAAAAGAAATAACACAAGTTTAATTTTCTATAAAAATAAATAGAAATGGAAACCAATGTCAATCACAGTAAATTAAGAAATTGATTTATTTTGATGAAAAATTAATATACCACATAACTGTGTTTAAATATTCATGTTATTAGTAGGTGTGAACGTCTTCTTTGTTCAATATTTATTATTTGTTTCTATATGCCTAGTGTTATTTTTTAACAGTTCAGAAATAACTGTCGCATGAAAATTGGAAATATTTGTTGACACTGCTCAGAAAGAAATGCATCATCAATTTCAACTGCCTTTTATAGTTACATTGTTTATTGGTAATCTCATTTCTGAGTAAGCTCCGCCCATTAAATTAATCAACCCCGCCCACTGGGACTGCTGGGACTGCTTTCTGGGACCGCTGTGGGACTGCTCTGGGACCGCTGTGGGACTGAAGCAGTCCCAGAGCAGTCCCCGGGACTGCTCTGGGACTGCTTTGTGTCAGGTTGGGTCAGGTTGGTACTGTACTTCATAAATGTAAGAAGAGTTCTGGCAACCACGATCTTTCTGTATAAAAACGTCATTTTCGACCCCAAATTGGACCCGCAGGGTGAAAATGAAAATTACGAAATCTCATTGCACATCCACAGGACACCACCAATCATCTTCCAAAACATGATAAGGCTACTGCATAAAAGGTAAGAGAGGTTCTGGGAACTAGGGCGTATTTGTATTAAAAAAAAAAGTCATTTTTCGACTCCCATTTAAAACCCAAGGTGAAAATGAAAATTCCAAAACCTTATTGCTCATCTACAAGACACCACAAATCATCTTCCAAAAGTTGATTAGGCTACATCATAAAATGTAAGAGGAGTTCTGGGAATCAGGGTCTTTTTGTATAAAAAAGAATTCATTTTTCGACCCCCATTTGACCCCTAGGGTGAAATTGAAAATTCCAAAATTTTATTGCTCATCTACAAGACACCACCAGTCGTCTTTCAAAAGATAATTAGGCTACATCATATAATGTAAGAGGAGTTCTTGGAACCAGTGGTTTTTTTTTTTTTTTTTTTTTTTTTTTTTTTTTTTTTGTTTTTTGTTTTTGTTTTTTTGCATAAAAAAACGTCATTTTTCGATCCCCATTTGATCCCTAGGGTGGAATTGAAAATTCTGAAACCTTATTGCTCATCTCCGGGACACCACCAATCATCTTTTAAAAGATGATTAGGCTATTACATAAAATGTTAGAAAAGTTCTGAGAACCATGGTCTTTTTATATATATATAAAAAAACATCATTTTCGACCCCCATTTGACCCGTAGGGTGAAAATGAAAATCCCAACCTTATTGTTCATCTACAGGACACCACCAGAAATCTTCCAAAAGATGGTTCGGCTACTGCGTAAAATGTAAGAGAAGTTCTGGGAACCAGGGTCTTTTTGTATAAAAGAGATAATTTCTCGACCCCCGTTTGAAACCCAGGGTGGAAATGAAAATTCCGAAACCTTATTCACATCTACAGGACACCACCAAAAATCTTCCAAAAGATGATTAGGCTGCTCTGTAAAATATAAGGGGAATTCTAGGAACGAGAGTCTTTTTGTATTAAAAACATCATTTTACGACCCCCATTTGACCCCTAGGGTGAAAATGAAATTCCGAAACCTTATTGCACATCTACAGGACACCACCGATCATCTTCCAAAAGATGATTAGGCTACTGCGTAAAATGTAGGTTCTGGTAACCAGGCTTTTGTATAAAAAAAAGTCTTCTTTTTTTTTTTACTCCCGTTTTGTCCCTCGGGGTTTAATTGAAAATTACAAAACCTTATTGCACATTTACAGGACACCACCTATCATATTCAAAAAGATTAATTGAATTCTTCTTAAAATGCAGGAGTGGTTAGATTAAGAAGAAAGCGTGACAGACGGAAACGACGGACGGGTCAGGATAACAACAATATACCCGAATTTTCTTTAGAAAGTGCTTGTATAATTATGTATAAATGCCCTTAGAATATAAAATTAAAGCTTGCATATGAATTACACTCTTTAACGAAGAATAAAAATTAGAAAAAAGTCAAGGTAACCATTTGACAAGGAAATGTGCATTGCTTCTCCGTTCTTTGCTTCTCATTATCCTGTCCATTTTACCCTCACAAAGGTCCATTATTTTTTATAATTTTGTTGGACCGTAAAAGGGAGCTGTTTTTTTTTTTACCAATTGTTGGAATTACAAAGATCTGCCTTTATTTTTCTATTATTATTGATCCTAAATTACGCAAACGGCACAGGGGTTCATGAAATTATTTTCCAGATTGATTTCCATATCATTCAAACTTAAAAGATAGTTGAAAAGAAACAGGAAAAAGGAAAGAAGAGAACAATTGTATCCTAAAAGCAAAGATAAAAAATGAAGTTTTAGTTCGTCTGACCCATTGCGCCGTGACCTTTTGACACTGCAGGATCAATCAATCACTCTTCTTTCTGTAGCACATTAAACATACATTTTCTTGATGCAGAGTATTTGTTAGTTCAGCGATTTATATTTCTTCAATGATTTTTTTCCAGACCAGACACCCCCCATCCCTTCTATTAAACATAACATTCTTAACAATTCCCTTCCATCGAAAGGAGATTTGTCTTTTGTTTCTATGGCATATTAGGTTGAGGTTAAAGACTGGTTAAATAAAAATTGAAAGTGACAAAACCGTTTAAGGTTGAATGCTGCAGGGACCTAACACTTCTGATCATTAATAGAGTAAAAAAAAAATGGGGTTTTATAAAAACAATATCTCTCTTTTTTTAAAGAAACTCGCGAAAGGTAGTTTAAAAAGAACTGTAATAGTGACTTTTTCTAATTTTTCTAGTTCTTAGAAAAAAATCTATAATAAAGGGGAAAAAAAATTCAAAATCAGCATTTATTATTTAGGGAAACATTCCAAACCACTTCTGGAAATATATCGTGAATAAAAAAAAATACGACTTGTCCTGACCGTGTACATTTCTATGCTTTCATTCAAACCATCTCCTAGCATCCAGTACTATACCTTCTACATATATTCGAAGCATTTAAGCTGTAAATTCCATTCTGAAAATTCTGAAACGACATACAGTACCAACCAGACCCAACCTGACACAAAGCAGTCCCAGAGCGGTCCCAGAGCAGTCCCACAGCGGTCCCAGCAGTCCCAGCGGTCCCAGAAAGCAGTCCCAGCAGTCCCAGAAAGCAGTCCCAGCAGTCCCAGTGGGCGGGGTTAATTAATTTAATGGGCGGAGCTTACTCAGAATGAGATTACCAATAAACAATGTAACTATATAAAAGGCAGTTGAAATTGATGAGCAATTCTTTCTGAGTAGTATCAACAAATATTTACAATTCTTATGCGACAGTCATTTCTGAACTGTTAAGAAAATCACAGTACGCGTATAGAAACAAATTATAATTATTGAATGAAGAAGACGTTCACACCTATTAATAACATGAATATTTAAACACAATTATTTGGTATATTAATTTTTAACCAAAATAAACCAATTTCTTTATTTTTTGTGATTGATATTGGTTTTCATATTTATTTTTTTTATATAGAAAATTAAACTTGAATTGTATATTTTATACCAGAATTAGCTTAGAATAGATAATAATAAATATAGAGCAAGGCCGATTCCCATACTATACTCTGAATGCATTTTTCTTAAGTATTGGAGCTTTTGAAAAATTCTTTGTTAAACATTGCAGAGTATTATATTTCAGTCATGATTATTTTCAATGATTTCCCGATTTAATTATCTTTAGATTCTCAGTTTTAAGTGTTTTATTATATAAATGTTCGAGTGTACATCTGTAAACCACGCAAATGGAACCCTCAGATTATGTTCAAAATTAATTAATCCCAAATAAATTTATACACAATTATTGAAAATAAGATTTTTTGCAGGACATAGATTGAAATTGGTGTCAATGTTGACCAGTGTGTTCAGTGATGTGTAACACTGATACCCAAATAACATGCATTGACTTTCTGCTTATTATGCCCAAAGGCGATTGAAACCTCAGATGTTGACACCATTTTATACAATCCCATTGTATTAACCGGCCAGGTAAACACAAACAGAAGAAATAAGAAAAAAGTCACAATTCCCGATATTTTCAAATGTTTGTTTTTTAAATAAATGTACTCTTTTAATGACTTAATTATTGTTTATAAATTAAAAACTAATTCATACATAAATCCCCGAATAATTGTTCACATTGTTTATGTGACAGAAGAACGGTAGAATAATTTTATTTCATGGTCATTAAATAAATTATTAGGTTTTATTTGAGGGTGGTAAAAAAATAGCATGGAGTGCTCTTTTTGAAGCATGGTATTAGCTTTTTCAATTAAGAAAAAAAACTCCAGTACAGTACGTTCCTCTGAATACATGTATCTTACTGAAATGACAAATTTGTTTGTTTTTTGTTTGTTTGTTTTTTAAATAGTGCTAATGCAAACTTTCAGTACATATGTAATTTGACAGCAATAATTTATTAAATAGGCCTAGACAATTTTTTTTTCAAACGCCTATATTGAAGTTTAATTTAAGGGATAAAAATTATCCCCTGACTTCCCTTTTTAACTACTTTTATTTTCTTAAAATTAATTCTAGACTACAATTGTGTAAATTTACAGCCCTCTGAAGACATTTAGTAATTACATGTATAACTATCTCTATTTATTTAATTTTTGTAAGAAATTAATACTTGCTTTTTTATATTTGCTTTTATCTTAAACATCTCTCTGCAGAAAGTAAACAAAACAACAACAAGGAGCTGCAAATTCAGAATACAGAAGGGGCGGAGCTATCATGTCACTCAGAACCTTTTTCACGCATGAGAGAACAAAGTAGTCCCAGAAAGCAGTCCCAGGGACTGCTGGGACTGCTGGGTCTGCTTTCTAGAGCAGTCCCACAGCAGTCCTAGAGCAGTCCCACAGCGGTCCCAGAGCAGTCCCACAACAGTCCCAGAGCGGTTCCAAAGCAGTCCCGGGGACTGCTTTCTGGGACTGCTTTAGTGTCAGGTTGGGTCTGGTTGGTACTGTATGATATGCGAAAAACAAAATAAAGATTCCAAGAAAATTTACGCACATTGAAAAATATGTAATTGCAAAATATTTGGCAATATCGGATACAGTAATGGTTATAGTAATGGTACTCACTAGTAGAGGTAGAGATCTTTCAGAAATAAAATATGATAGACCAAAAAAAATTACATATTTTCACATATTACAAACTACATGTCGTCCAGTCACAAGCCTTGAGAAGAACATTTTTAGGTCACCTGAGTCACTCAGGTGACCTATTGCTATCCGTTTTCGTCCGTCGGCGTGCGTCGTGCGTCGTGCGTTAACATTTGAACATTTTCAGCTTCTTCTCTGAAACCGCTCAACCAATTTCAACCAAATTTGGCATATAACATCTATGGGTAAAGGGGGACAAAATTTGTGAATTTCATGGTCCCTGCCCCCCTGGGGCCTGAGGGGTGGGGCAAAAACCACTAAAATTAATGCAATCTTTAAAAATCTTCTTCTTTACTCCTGGACATCAAGCAGTCAAACTGTTAGCATGATTGTAATAAGCATTGAGCCCTCTACCAAAATTGTGAAATTCATGGCCCCAGGGTAAGGGGTTCTGGGGCTAGGGCGGGGCTATATAGATCATATAGTAAAAGTGCATTATTTCTTCAAAAATCTTCTTCTCTGCTCCTGGGTATAAAATAAACTAACTAAGTACACAGTTATGATAAGCAAGAATGCCCCTTCCAAAATTGTGAATTTCATGGCCCCTGGGTCAGGGGTTCTGGTGAAAGGGGGGGGCTCTATTGATTATATAGTGAAAATGCATTATTTCTTTGAAAATCTTCTTCTCTGCTTATGGGTATGAAATAAACTAACTAAGTACATAGTTATGATGAGCAAGAGTGCCTCTTCAGAACTTTTGAATTTCATTGCCCCTGGGTCAGGGGTTTTGGTGAAGGGGGGGGGGGGGTATTGATTATATAGTGAAAATGCATTATTTCTTTGAATATCTTCTTCTCTGCTTATGGGTATTAAAGAAATTAACTAAAAACATAGTTATGATGAGCAAGAGTGCCTCTTCAGAAATTGTGAATTTCATGGCCCCTGAATCAGGGGTTCTGCTGTTAGGGTGGGGCTCTATTGATTATATAGTGAAAATGCATCAATTCTTTGAAAATCTTCTCTGCTCCTGGGTATTATTTAAACAAAGGAATTGCATGGTTATGATAAGCAAAAATGCCTCTTCCAAAATTGTGAAATTCATGGCCCCAGGGTCAGGGGTTCTTGTGAAAGGGGGGGGGGGGGGTGGCTCTACTGATTATATAGTGAAAATTCATAATTTCTTTCAAAATATTTTTTCTACTCCTGGTTATAAAGCAAAGAAACAAGTGTATAGTTATGATGAACAAGGATGCTTTTACAAAATTTTTAGGTCACCTGAGTCACTCAGGTGACCTATTGCTACATTGTGTATCTCTTTTCGTCCGTCGTCGTCCGTCGTTCGTCGGTCGTAAACTTTTGAACATTTTCAGCTTCTTCTCTGGAACCAGTGAACCAATTTCAACCAATTTTGGCATATAGCATCTATGGGTGAATAAGAACAAAAATTGTGAAATTCGTGGCCCCTGGCCCCCTGGGGCCTGAGGGGTGAGGCCAAAACCATCAAAATTAATGCAATCTTTAAAAATCTTTTTCTTTACTCCTGGACATCAAGCAGTCAAACTGTTGGCATGATTGTAATAAGCATTGAGCCCTCTACCAAAATTATGAAATTCATGGCCCCAGGGTCAGGGGTTCTGGTGTTAGGGCGGGGCTATATAGATCATATAGTGAAAGTGCATTATTTCTTTGAAAATCTTCTTCTCTACTCCTGGGTATTATTGAAACAAATTGAATACATAGTTATGATGAGCAAGAGTGACTCTACCAAAATTGTGAAATTCATGGCCCCTGGGTCAGGGGTTCTGGTGCTAGGGCGGGGCTCTTTTGATTATATAATGAAAATGCATTATTTCTTTGAAAATCTTCTTCTCTACTCCTGGGTATTATTGAAACAAATTGAATACATAGTTATGATGAGCAAGAGTGACTCTACCAAAATTGTGAAAACAATTTTTTTACCGTATATTTTTTTAAAATTGATTTTTATTACTTAAAAAAAGAGGGAGATAACTCTTCAACAAAGGTCAAGTCATAAATTAGGACACTTCCATTCTTTACTGCTAATAGTAATAAATGTAGATTATGTCTAAATATTCTGAGTATTCCACCCGTACACATCTGTTATGTATTCAAATTCATTGAATCTGAGGCTATTAGGGATGGAATACCAGTACCTTAAATGTTCATCAAAGACCAAGAGTCTTACTCAGGCCAATGTAAGAGATTTCCACAAGGAATTAAAAGAGTACAGAAGCACTGATAGTTTCTTAATATACTGTCTGGTGAGAGTGATAAATGGGGAACAGATTAGAACCCAATTTATGAACTTTTAATGAATACTAGACTAATTATTTTGTTAATCCTGATCACCCTATTTTTCTTGCTTTTGGGCAACAAAGCTTCACCTTTCAGTTCATTTTATACTCTATGGATCCTCTAAATTGTTGTATTATACTCAGGTGACCGTTAAGGCCCTTGGGCCTCTTGTGGAATATGTAACCAGTCATCAAGCAATGTTGAGTGGTGCTACGTTCTGTCATGCTGGAGGGTGTGGTTTTATTATTCATAGATTAACAGTAAGTTTTCTATTAATGTTTCTTGACAAATGAAATTCAATTTATTTATATTTAAGTCTCTGTCTGAATTGACTGTGCAAGCCTTAGCTGGAACAAATTTGCAGTGATGATATATCTGTGAATTCTAACTACTAATCTTTCTTTGGCTGTTGCATCTGATACATTTTCTGGATGAATAGCTAGATATAAATTCAAGTTTTGGGATGAGATGACTTGAAGTCACTTAAGTCTTACCTTGAGCAATCTACTATGATGTGTTGAAGGATGATTTCAATTACATGTAGTTGTGTTTCAAACACTGCATCTGACATATTTTTGGATGAGTGACTTAAATTAAGTCTTTGAAATAGGCCAGGTCCCTTATTATTAAAAGCCATACTTAGATCAAGTGAATTATGCATCAAGGGATGCATTCTACAAGTAATGCTAGGCAGGCCTCTAAGTGACCTCTAAAATTTAGGTGCCAGCTGGCTCCTAATCAAAAAAAAAATTAATCGCCATTGCAGAAATTTTAGTCACCAGGCAAGTTTTTCTTGGGGACTCATGTGGGGATAGTCACAGGAGAGGGACATCTAGTGCCCCTTCCACTTTTGAGAGTATCTCTATGCCCCCCCCCCCCCCCTTGGAATAGTAATGGAAGAGATACAATACCTAGGAAATGTTCAAAGTAGAACTGTAAAAAGAACTGTTTGTTGTTTTTTTTTCCAAATATTTTGTACTTTCTACATGCAGTGTGCGAAATTAACGGTAGACCGATAGACAAAATCTATAGAAAATGCGTCCGGTCTATAACAAGGTGAATATCTCAAGACCGATTTGTCTGTAGAGTAAAATTGGCCGTTTTACTCAATACAACTTTTCAGCCAAGGAAAAACTTAAGCTTCAATGCTCTATTGTTCATAAACATATGATAAATCTCCTTCATCTAATCCATTTTGCAGTACTACATGTTTTATTTATTCCTAAAACGATCGTAATTTTTTTGTAGTCCGAATTTCCTCAATTCCTCTGTTTATTGTAGATACGTGTAAATATCCCAGAAAATTATTTCCTGACTCAGTAAACCTAAAAATGGGTATTGGTTTGATTTATAACACATAAAAAATATAATTAAAATACATTTTAAATTCTAACATGAAAAAAAAAATTGATGTTCACTCTATAATCTATAGGTATGCACCTTTGCAAAAGGGGATAGAAAGATAGTTAAAGTCAGTGATATTTATGCATGACTATTGATTAACTAGTACATAAAAATGATAAAAAAATCATCTTCATTTTCAGCAATATGCTTAATTAATTTTTTAAACCAATATGGCAAATGAAAAAAAAAATCCTAAGAGCCGAGAATTTTTTTCTTCAACATGTTACAGTAAACACATTTTTTTTGCCTATTCACACAAGTTTTCATTAACAAAAATTGAAATCTTCTTAGAAATTTTAATGTTCCCTGCATCTGTAAAATTCAACATAATAAATTTACTGTTCAAAGTACACCCCCCCCCCTCCCGTAAAATCATTTCTTAATAATCATGGTTATAAACCTCCATGTATCTTATGCCAATTCATAAAATAATGCAGTGTAGGGAAAAAGGAATAAGCAATTGAAAAATATACAATTAAATAAAAAAACAGAAATATAATTTTTTGGTCTATAGGAAATTTCTCAGGTCTATAGAATTTCAAATTATTGTAGACCAATTGTCTATAGCTTAAAAAAGTTAGTTTCGCACACTGTACATGCAATCAGTGCATTCTCAAGAGTCAAGAAAATCATATTTTTCTTAAAGTAAAAATCAATATGAAATATAAGCCAGTTAAATGCCAAAGGTTTTACTTAAACATGCATGTAAAACTCTAATATTCAAAAGTTTTAAACCTATCATTTCTTTTTTTAAAAAACTTGGATTTAATTATACAGACAATCCTTGTTATTTTGAACTCATTGGGGCCAAGAAATAAATTTGAGATGTCCGTGGATTCTAGATATCCAGGGTTAATTACTTAAAGAATAAGTACCTGGAATTTCTAAGTCACTTCAACATATCCATGGTATTTGAGATATCTGTGTTTGAGATACCAAAATTAAACTGACAGTATTTTCTTTTTAAAAAATCATTAACATATTGAGGATTGTTTACATGATTAACATGCACTGTAGCTACGTGAAATTTTGTTCGCTAATGCGCTGACTGTTAAAAAACCCCAACAAGATGAAAAGTAAACATAAGAAAAGTCCATTGCTAAAAAATGATTCTCTCCTCTTTAATTTTTTTGCCTCTTCAGAAAAAAAACATAGTTTAAAATGTTTATATTTCTGGAAAATGATGATCGCCATGTCAATTTAAAATGGTCATCAATTTTGTGACTTACAGAGAAGTTTTAGGCACCAATAAAAAATTTTAGGAGCCAAAATGACTAAATTTGTTGACAATTGGAGCCCTGAGAAAAGTTTTTTTTTTCTATTTACTGAATGAGTGGATGTAATAAAGTAACTAGAGTTTACTGAATAAAGTATTTAGAAAACAAGGAAAAGATCAAATTCCTAACAGCTACATGTCCTCACTAGGCCCAGTTTTTAATGATGGTGCATTTAGGTATGCCTTTTGGGAAATTCAGAATGTTAATATTCAGTTTTCTTATACTATACATTATGTTTCTTTCAGACGATACCTAAGAGAAACTCTAAAGATGGCAAACTCCGAAGATCTGAATCGCCTCACCTCATGTTCTCTAGTTCTTCTGGGTCACATTTTCTTATCCCTGGGAAACAATGCTGTGAGTTCAATATTTAAAACTTTTATGAATGAATTTTTGTACAAACCTGTATGTATATTTTTTTAGAAGATTGGTAGGTTAATCAACATAAAGTATAGGCATAATAAAATAATTCAACAACTTTTACTTAAATATACAATAAAACAAGCATAAAACAAAGTTAGAAGTACAGACATATTTGCTTCGTTAGGAGCTTATTTCTCTAAAGTCGTTAAGTTTACAATATATTTTGAGCTCAGGGGCGTGAAAATGACTTCTCTGTAAGCATCAATTCATTATAAGCGTGATTGCTATAAGCATGTTTTTACTGTACTTGCAATATGCAATTTTTTTTAGCCAAATATTCAGGTTGAAATTTATTTCTGAATTAATGCCATTTATTAAAAAAAATTTCAACAGAATTATTACTAAGATGGATTTTATATTCCATGGTATGATAAAGCACAGGTCTGACATCTTTTGATATATTAATTACTGAATACTTACATTCCCCAATTATATGTGAGGAGTTTATTAACACAAAATTTTGCTAGAAGCATCAAGCAGAATAAAATTACTTCTCACTTAACGACCCTCTATACACTGACCCTCTATACACTGACGGAAAATGGGTTTTTTTTTTTTATTAAACTTTGAGAAAATTATATAGTGTAAAAGAGTACATATTGAAATTATCTAATTCATTTTTAACATAGGATGCTTGCCTTTTTTACCCAGGAAAAAATCTTCAAAGAAAATGAAGTACTGATAAAAAAGAGTCATGTTTGCTTATTCAGATGTGAATAGTTTTGAATTACTATATCTTGGTCCAATATACACTGTAATGTTTAGGGTACTTGAAATTAATCACAATTTATCTACATGTAATACAGTGCATATTGCAATTAATGAATTTATTCTATTTTTATCAAATGGTGGATCAGTCTAATTACACAAGAGTACCTGAAATTAGTATGCAGTGTAGAGAGGGTCCTTAAAATAAGGAATCTATGCTTATATATGTATGGGAGATGTAAAATCTACAAGAAGAGTCTTATATGCAAATACTTGATTTTTCAGGAGGCATTAAATATGGTCACTCCTGCAATGCAATTAGCAGGAAAAATATCTGATGTCCATGTTCAGCTGTGGGCCTCTTCACTTCTCAAAGGTATTGTAAACAACTGCAGAGGAAAGTTATGATTTATACACTCACACATAAGTATTGTTGAGACTTAAGGTATGTCACTCGTCAGCTTTTTAGAAAAGTTCAGTCAGAACCTTTAACTTCAAAACTATTTATTACAATTCAATTTTTATAACATATTTAAATTAAACAATGCAAATTATTCAACATTTAATTAAAAAACTGCTCTCAAATTCATAAAGAAGCAAGATTTATGAGGGACTATTTCTTGGGGTGGAAGGATATTTAGAAGAAAATTCTTCAAATCTACACATTTGTCAAATTTCTTATCTTGGAACTTAAGCCCCTCATACTTTTACTTAGAGAATATTTTCCGTTATGATATGCTAAGAATATTAAATATAGGTTCCAATTTATATTTTTAGAACAAAATTTTACACATTCACGGAACAGACTTTGCCAAGAAATGAAGATATATTAAAGAAGTCAAGATAAAATTTAAACCGTTTTTTGCCTGAAAATCACCCATTTTGACCAATATCTCAAAATTTACATCACTGACCGCCACTTTTTCTTTCATTATTTTAAACAACACGATACTTCCAATCTGTCTGCACTTAAGTCATAATAAGTTTGATACAGGTAAATATTTTATTTCCTCTTTAGATTTTTATACCCCAGATATGATACTTTTTTAGTGCAAAAAGGTCACTTAATAATTTATGCGCATTATTTTGTATGATTTGTTCAATCATAAATATTAATCAAAATATTTTACGTAAAATAAGATTATATTTATTGCCATAATTACATCTGATTAAATATGATAAAGATTAAAGTAATTAACCAAAGAGTTACAGTTTAAATGCAAAAAGGTCAACTTAATTGTACTGTAGCTCAGTAAGATGCACACTGACATCCCATTGTCTTTGCAATTTTGAGTCATGCTATATGAGTACTTATCTAAAATATACTTCTCAAAAAATCCTTGATATAACAAATTTCACGAGTGACATACCTTAAGGTTAATACAGTCATACAAATACTGGGGAGGACAAGAGTTAGAAAAGTGACAAACACTTCTTTAAACAGAAAGTGATGAACATAAAATTACATGAAATGCATACAGATACACAGGCATTTCGTAAATACTTCACAGACAGAGGACGTGACTTTTCCCTACTGGTCCGAGTCCAGAAATGTATATACAATGGTAAAGCCTCTTTCTGGTTGTTCATCTGAAAGCATCAACCCCGCCCTCCCCTTTCAGAATGCTACTCCAATACTTTTACATCCAAATTCAATATGCATGTAGTTTTGTTTACAAGTAGACTACACTAAAATACATGTACATTTATCAGATTTCGATTTCAACCTAAAGTTTGCCATGGATTGTGTTCAATTGCAACTTCTCGGGCCTTTGCAACAAGTGAAAAAAAAATCTCAAATGTGTTACATAGGCGTCTGTGACCCCCCCCCCCTTTTTCATAAACTGAAATAAATGTAGAGAGACCTCTTATCTGTAGAGTATGGAGCCTAACTTCATTGAATCATGAATGTAAATATATTACCTAAAATATACTGCAGAAGGGACTTTCAACTGTGCCTATCCAATGCTTTAATAAATAGGAAGCGACTCTATTTTGTATAAATTTTTAAATCTGGTGATGTAAATACATTTGATAGCTACATATGCTCAGATCTCTTTCTTTAAAAACAAAATTGTGTCTGGATATTTTTATCTCTTCTGAGCCAAAGGCTTAAAGAGCTAATGCTATGGCCATTGCGCTGTGTGCATAAACTTTTTAGCTCACCTTAGCCAAAGGTTCATGAGCTTTTCTTATCAAAATTTGTCCGTTGTCTGTCGCCGTTGGCATTGTCGTCGTAAACTTTTCACATTTTCATCTTCTTCTCCAGAAATACTGGGCCAATTTCAACCAAACTTGGCACAGAGTATCCTTGGGTGAAGGGGATTCAAGTTTGTTCAAATGAAGGGCCATGCCCTCCTCCAAGGGGAGATAATTACAAAATAGCGAAAAATTAATGGCATCATTGAAAAATCTTTTTCTCAAGAACCAATGGGCCAGGAAAGATGAAACTCGTGTGGAATCATTGTCAGGTAGTGTAGATTCAGGTTTGTTCAAATCATGACCCCTGGGGATAGGGTGGGGCCACAGTGGACAATTAAAGTTTTACATAGGAATATGTAGGAAAAATCTTTAAAAATCTTCTTCTCAAGAACAGCAATGCAATGATTGGTCATATTTATGCGATCAAAGTTTAACATAGGAGTATATAGGAAAAATCTTCGAATATCTTCTCCTCAAGAACAGCAAAACTTTGATAGGTCATATTTATATGGAAGCATTCTCAGGTGGTGTAGATTCAAGTTTGTTCAAATCATGATCCCCAGGGGTAGGGTGGGGCCACAATGGAACATCAAAGTTTTACATAGGAGTGTATAGGAAAAATCTTTAAAGAACAGAAAAGCTATGATTAGTCATATGTATGTGGAAGCAACCTCAGATGGTGTAGATTCAGTTTTGTTCAAATCATAACCCCCGGGGGTAGGGCGGGGCCAAAGTTTTACATAGGAATATATAGGAAAAATCTTTAAAAATCTTCTTCTCAAGAACAGCAAAGCCATGATTGGTCACATCCTCAGGTAGTGTAGATTCAAGTTTGTTCAAATCATGACCCCCTGGGGGTAGGGTGGGGCCACAATGAAAGTTTAAACTTGTATAAAAAAAAGTCACAGTCAAAAAAATATGTAGGCATCCTTAGTTAGTGTAGATTCATTTTTTTTTTTCAAATCATACCCCCCTCCATTTTAGGGGTAGGTTGGGACCATTTAGGCATTTAAGCTTTTCAATACTAAACTGATTTTTGCTTTTTTCCTAGCCACAGAGCTCAGGTGAGCGATGTGGCCCCTGGGCCTCTTGTTTTTTTAAACGATGGCCATATATACAATCCTCTGCCATTATCATCAATGCGAGTAAACCATGGTAGTAAAATAACATCTGATGCGACCTTTTATTACACAATCGTAGTTTACGTAATATTTGTTGTTTATTGTTCAAGTATTAATGCAATAATTTATGGAATGAAATGTCACAATTGCAACAACAACTACAACAAAAGATTCGCTTCAGGTAAACAAATACACTTCCTTGTTCAATAATATCGTTCTATCATGTTATATCAATGATAAAAATTGTCCCTTACCTTATAAAGAAGGCAGCAGCAAATATGAATCCAGACAAATATACATCATGGACAGGACAAAAGATAAACAAACATGTACAGGTTGACTGAGCACTTCTTAACTGGGTCCGGAGCTTCTGTAAAGGTTATACTAGACATCTCGTGACGTACATAGTATGTTGGGTAGGCTAGGGTCAAAGGTCATTATAGTAAAGAGAAATGTACACATATGAATCGTTTTCACGATTTTCCTCATTGTTAATTGCAAACCAACCAAAGCATAAGTGTCATTGTTTTGAACTAGGTTTATTAGGTTAAAGAGTGACATGGACTTTAAAAACTCCAGCGTCGAAGACAAGATCTGAATGTGGAGTCACTCAATTTTCCTTTTCGACGATGACACTCATTCTGAATTATTTTTAAGGGAGGGGATCAATATTTCATAACTTTACATTCTGAAAACTTAGAATAAAACATCATAATCTTTTTACGTTTACGTTTTTACGTTTAATTTGTTTGCTACATATCAGAGGAATGGAACCTGAACACAATTTTTCTGAGCCCATTTTTCTTTGTATCTGAGATAAACAGTAATACAAGCAAAATATCTCATATGTTTATGAGATAAACAGTAATACAAGCAAAATATCTCATATGTTTATGAGATAAACAGTAATACAAGCAAAATATCTCATATGTTTATGAGATAAACAGTAATACAAGCAAAATATCTCATATGTTTATGAGATAAACAGTAATACAAGCAAAATATCTCATATGTATCTGAGATAAACAGTAATACAAGCAAAATATCTCATATGTTTATGAGATAAACAGTTATACAAGCAAAATATCTCATATGTTTATGAGATAAACAGTAATACAAGCAAAATATCTCATATGTTTATGAGATAAACAGTAATACAAGCAAAATATCTCATATGTTTATGAGATAAACAGTAATACAAGCAAAATATCTCATATGTATCTGAGATAAACAGTAATACAAGCAAAATATCTCATATGTTTATGAGATAAACAGTAATACAAGCAAAATATCTCATATGTTTATGAGATAAACAGTAATACAAGCAAAATATCTCATATGTATCTGAGATAAACAGTAATACAAATCTAGAAATGAATGACCATTGAGTGTCAGACTTATATTGTTTATCTGCCCAGTTCTTCCTCTTAAGATTTTTTTTGTCTACTTCATTTCATTTTCCATGTTTGTGAGGTATGTGGTGTGGCTTCTATCTTAGTTCTCAGTATCATTTGATTAATATCGTTTGTAGACATTTAGCGCGAATTAATTGTGTCACCCCTTTCCTACATGCATGTCCAAGAACAAATTCGATGTCGATATCGACGATATCGACAATATTATGTCGATATCGTATTGATATCGATCATGACAAGTACTATCAATTGGAAATACATGATACAATATATATGACTTGGTGCTATGTCGATATCGACAATACCAGGACGATATCGTATCGATATCGATTCTATTTGTATAATTCATTTCTGAAAATAAGGTATAACATAATTTTAAAATGCCAAAGGCGATGTCAATATTGATTTATTATTGGCATGAAAGGGATATAAATAAGGATGACAAACAAAGAGTTAGGGGTTATTATTGTATTGGTTAGGTTTGAGTAAAGTATTGGGTTAGGGTAAAAGTTGGAAAATATTTTTTTATCAATCATAATTCGATATCAATACAGCAGGGTCAACTTATTAATCAGAAAGTACATATTCACAAGTATTGCATTGAGAAATACAGAAGTTATTATCTTGGGTTAGGTTAAAGGTAAGGTATTGTGTTAGAATGTAGGTTGTTAATGCATTATGTTTTTAACAATCATGATTAGTTATCGATACGATATCGTTGATATCGACGATATAGATGGCAAGTACAATCTTCGTAAAGGTAAAGTTTTTAAACATAGACACACATACACATTAATAGGACCGGTACTTAACAAGGGTTGAGCAAACATGATTTGATATCGAAGCGATATTGTCGATATCGACACTAAAGGGAAAGTTTTATAAGTGAAATTTTTTATGTAATTTACATGTTAAAAAACAGTGAAAGCAATGATTCCTTAAACAATCATGATTCCATATTGGTACGATATCGTATCTAAAGACAGTGATGAAAACTTCTTAAAACAGAAATTATTCTAATATACACACAAGAATAGAGAAATATTATAGCAAACTATAAAAAAGTAATCTGTCGATATCGTAACTACATCGTGTTTTGGACATACAAACAAGTCCGTATAACCTTTTTTTCTGCCTTCTACACCACTTGTTCAATCCATATACTTTCTATGAAGGGAATCGCATAGAATAAATAGTTGCATGAAAAAAAAAATAAAGGAAGGAAATACATCAGTACTTTTCATAAGTAACATTATTGATTCTTCTGTTAATATTTGTTATTAAAACATATGCAACTAATTTCGATGTAAATCTACCTGCAAAATGTAAAGCTGGCTAGCTTTCAACCCTTTGTTTTGCACCGGGAAAAATTCATCCTCTACCTGATTAAACAAGTTTTTCTAATCAAGGTTTCGTACATGAAATTGGTTCTAAATTTAAAATGCAGAATAAAAAAAGATAACATTCTAACTACCTTGGAATGTTTACCAAGACAAGAGGGTACTAGTATTATGTAGACAAAATCAAAGTTCCTTTTACAGAAGCTCTAGCATTGTGCTAATAAAGCCCTGACGTCTACCAAGATGTAAGGGAGAGTATTGTTTATCATTCATTAAAAAATGTAGATCAGAATCAAATAGCTGTCGCATTTAATGAAACCTCATTTCTTGTTAAATATAAAATTAGAGTAAGGGTTGTTTTTTTATCTTATGTTCTAAAAAATCAGGGGTTGTCATTTTGCAAACATATGACAATTAATGTTGCATATTATATCAGAATGATAAGTACATTCATATTTTATAAATGACGAGTTAAAGAAATATACATACGAATACATTTGTTACTAAGGTGAACGTTTATTCTCAATGGCTTCTCCCCTAAAAATTTCACGTACCAGTACATACATAAGAGATCGGTTATTCAAGATCAGCTGTAATAAGGTAGTAAACTTGTTTTCACGTACATGACTTATGCTTTTAAATATGTTTCTCCTCGTGCTTCAATGCTTCACAATAATCAGGTGTAATTTTATATATCAATGAACACAGAGTAGACTGGATTTTAAATGAACAAAAAAATGCATATGAAGTCATTCGTTATGTAAACATTTTCTGAAGCCTTGTTTTGAAATAAATAATTCCAAAATCGTTTTACAAAATGAATTAGAGAATCATTGATTTTAGTAAGCATTATAATCAGACCAAAACTTTCACATTTTGTGTAAATACTGTCCGGATATTCTTTTTGTATTTAGTTTTAAAAATTCAGTGTTTATGTATTTTAGGCAAAATCAAATAATGTAACGCTTTTATATTGACGGTTTCAAAATTAATTTCTTGTATTTTCGATTACACAAGCATTTTATATATGCTAACATATAACTTTGAAATTAGAGGCAGTGTTTTCAGAAACATCGACATTGTTAACTGGTTACTCCTTTGGAAAGTCATTATATCGGTGGTTTTGTTTATCATAATACATTACATATATTTTTAGTTGTTTCTATGTCTACAAGAAAGAATAACCATTAAAACTCTCATCTTTGTGAATAAATCAGAATGGAGCTATACATTCAAGTTACTTTGGTTATTGAATTTCATGCCATTTTTTTTTTAGAGTGATCCAAGTTATTTAAATCTTTTGAAAGTCTTTTGAACTGTGAAGTTGTGCTATTTTGAAAACGACAAAAAGGACATTTTTAGATAAATCATTTTTTACTCTTTATCAACGAATTATCAATGGAAAATTTCCGTTTGTAAGTATGATTTTTTTCAAACAGAGAGGTGTATTAAAAACATTTCCTTTTCCTTTTCTTTTATTCCTGACCTATCATCTACATGTTTTAATTATGGCGTGCATTCACTTGGACAACTTTGGATTCCCCTTAATTACACATTTATAAACGGATTATCTATACAATATTCTGTTGAAATTGACGGAAAGTTCTTCAGAAGAAGAAATTTAATATAAAATGGAGAGACAGGCCAGGAGGAGAACAAACTGCTTGATGGAAAAGGGATAACAACAATGGGTGATATGAAAGATTTCTCACATTTAAGCTCAGTTTACATAGAGTTCCAGGAAAACAATAAATTATTAGTATTTTAAACAGTTAGGTCCGCGACTTTCATGAGAATATGTCAATTAATATCAAAGTCTTACTTGATCTATATGTCATTAATCCATACTAAAATCATTTCATTTTCTACACACGCATGTTAAAAATGAAAAGAAAAACAAGCCATAGACTTTTACATAAATTTAAAAGCAGTAGATGGGTCACTCTGTAAGTCAAAAAAATACCGTATAAGTGGAATTTTTAGCGAGACAAAAATTTAGTCGTTAAAAATCAGTATTTAATCTAAGCGAGAATTTTAGCGATTTTATTGTGCATAGAAAGGTACAGTAACCTTTACTGCAGAATAAATTGTAAGCGATATTATAAAAATATTACATCTTTTTAGTTATACCATGAAAATTATTGTTGACCGAGGACAACAATTATGGTCTTCAAGGGATGTAAATTTCACAGTATTTGTTATACTGAATGTATTTTATTGGCATTTAAAGGAAAATATCATGGTGAATAGTACGCACAAACATTATGCACAGTTCTTTTACCCTATCCTGCATTGTCAACCGTCGCTATGTGATGCTACCAGAAGGGCGTTGCTCACGCACGTGGTAGGGTAATAGTACTTTTAATTTTAACAAAGGTATATTAACCAATCAAAGAGCTAGGTTCACATTATGAATATAATGGCCCTGTAGATATACCGATTTATTGACTAACACTTCATGTTCCATTTCAAACATCAAGATAAAGTAGAGACTTAGTGCTTTCATTTCCTATTAAAAATTTTCTCCTTAAAGCCAAGGTCTTAGAAAACAGGCTTCATGGAATTGCAATGTTCTTGAATTTTAAGGAAAACAGTTATATTTGAGTACTTCCAAAGAAGAGAAATAATATGAACGCAATACATTTTTCGTTGTGAAAATATTACTTGATCCGCCTCTCACTGCATACAAACTGTGTCAAGTTTTACGAAATGACGTCACATCGACAAGTGCATCGCGATCAGTGACTTGTTTATACCTTGCTATGTGGGATATAACTAAAGACAAAACAGCGTGTTATAGT
The DNA here is from genome assembly GCF_033153115.1 of Saccostrea echinata. Lineage (NCBI taxonomy): Eukaryota > Metazoa > Mollusca > Bivalvia > Ostreida > Ostreidae > Saccostrea > Saccostrea echinata. The sequence continues at coordinate 8,336,371 of NW_026889795.1, read as the reverse complement.
AAGTGCTAATGTAGTTTGATCGTCTCCTATAGTTTAAAATAGCAAATTATTTCATTTTGTAGTAATTTAAAGAAACTTTGGTTTTGTATGATGTCATAGTTAACATTTCCCGTACAAATTAGGCTCCGCCCCCTTTTTGTAGCCTTAACTGTGCTGCGTAGTTGCATATTTTAGATCAGGGGTTGCGCTCTATATTAAATATCGAAAAATAGCTTTAAAAATTAGCTGTTTTCTAGAATTTTTCAGGATATGAGGAAAATGACGCATTTCATGACGTCATAATGTATTGACTAGCCACTAGATACGCAGTCATCAAAGGTCTAAATGATATTCAATGCATTGTCAACTAAAACCAAGCAGTTTTAGTTTTTTCTGAAATTCTCAGGGCCAAAAAAGCCCTAAGTGAACCTTGATCTTTGACTACTTAAGATGAGAGTATAAAAATGAATTTTAGATATCTCACCATTCTTGCTAAAAATGCCAAAATTCAATCCGGGCTTAACTTTCTGCTTATAAAATATGGGACCTATCAAGCCTTTTTCTATGTAATGAACATGTATTGGCACCAGTCCTGCAATATGCCATGTTACTTCATAAAATTTAACAATAGTTTAAACTATGAACTGAACCGAACCATTTCACAAACTTAAGGTGAATTGTAATGAATGGATGGCCCACATTTACTTCCAACATTCTAGAGTTAAAGGTTAAGGCTATATTAGATGACTTGATCAAGCATACATAATATCCAGTTTTACATATTACAGTTGAAGTAATTTAGACAATAAAGTTAAATTGTAAGAAAAAATTAATTGTTTCAATATAAGAGAAATCTTTTTCAAAACACATATTTTCATTACAACACAGAATTTTTTTTTTTCATATATATATATTTTTTTAAATTTCTGAATATTATGTTTAATTACCACGCCTGCTTCGCGCAAATCTTTCACATAATCAAAAATGAAAAATGTTAGTCAGCAAGCATTTGACTGAATGATAGGTAGCATTTGCTGACAAGGTCATTGTAACGACCGTAAAACTTGCGAAATAATGACTTCAAACGAGACTGTTAGTATTCCTGTTTCATTAACTTGTTTGTCAATAGCTTGCCTCGTTTTGGAAATTTTTCACACATAGGGTATGCTCTTGCGTATCGAATCAAATGAAAGTCAAATCTCATATACAGGTAATAAAAGAATACTGGTACATATGTAAGGGACGTTGACTATTGAAAAGTTGGAGTCATCAGGTTTATTATGAAGCTTTCTTCTTAGGTTACCATTAACGTCTTTTTTGTAGTAATATATCCAAATATAAAACAGATGTGTCAGACTCTGTGGTATTTTTTATTTCAAGCTCACTGGGATATATCGAGTGGACATATGAATGAAAGTAACTATTGTTTTAGAATAATACGTTTTCTATAATTATACAGATCGAAGACTATATTACTGTAACGCCAACATTAAACTGTGGCTGAACTTTGGCGCTGATTTTTTTTAAGTGGCGTTAAGAAATTAAAATTTGGCGGGGCATAAGTAATAATAGAGGTCATTCAAATGATTTTTCGTTCACTGACCTGAAACATAAAGCACGAAAATTAACTACATCTGTCCTAGTGTGGACTTTTTAGCTCAAAAAATCAAACGGATCGTACCCTGTCCATGGGAAGGCGACTACAGTTTGATTACTCTAGATGAAAGTGGAGAAATAATGTGTTCACAGCCAAAATCTCCCCTTTAAAAGAATTGGGGAAAACTTAGCATGTTTCAAACTTACATGATTTTCATTCTATGATCAAGAAGTAATGTAACATTTATAATATCATATAGAGGTATAACATGTATAAAAATCACAACATCATCAACAACAACAACAACAGGGGGTGCCTGATTGCACTAAATTCGTTTCGTGACGTGTGTTTTTTTAACATAAAGAGTGCACTGCATTCATCTTAACTTCAACACTCCAATACATAATGACACCAAATGTCCTATAACTCATCTGGCGAAGGTGTGCATATTGTTATTTCAAATCTAACATTTCAATGTATTAATTATTATCTCCATCTCCTAATTTGACCCCTTCATATTCCTGGGAGCAATATTTTTATCAATTTCGAATCTGCACTATTTCAGGAAGCTTTCAGAGAATTCACTTGATCCCACCTCTGTTTTCAGAGGTCTTTATTGCTCAGCTCACAACTTGTATTGTTTGATTGTTCTTTGAGATTTGAACTGTTATTATATTTGCATTTGATCAGAATAGCCTACAGTATTTTTTCTGATAAAATCGTTTCAAATTTCTGTACATGCATATCATTTAATGAGGAAAAATTCACAATATGAAATGAAATTAAGTTAGCAAATATTACTTTTTTTAATTCTTAAAAATATTTTAATTATTAGTTCTATTTTTAAAAAATAATATAAATTATTCAGACCTCTATCTTTCTCTCTCTCTCTCTCTGTGGATATTTTTGCTTCATTGTCGAGCTTACTTTTACCACTACATTGTATATACAATAAATGTAAACCACCTTCCCGTACAAAAGAACAAAACACGTAGTAAATATGCAATAAATAACAATTTTATAGTTTATTGAAGTGTGAGAGATCAAATATTTCAGATAAGTAAGAATGCTTACTTCAGGCAAGCATTTTCAAAGTGGTAAAGGATATGAGGCTGGGGCAGAAAGTAAAAGAAATCGACAAGTGACCCAAAGGAAGCTCTGACCAAAAAATGTGAGAAAATTCACTTAGCTCCAAAAATATTTTGCAAGATGGGGGTAGAAGTATTAATTTCTAGGTTTCTTTTTTCGCAGTAAATAATTTCGGAAAGATTTGATTACATTGCAACAAAAGAAAAAAAAAATGTGCGTGACGTGTGTGTGTTTGGCAGGGGTGATATTGACTTTCACTGAAAATGTCAATCTATATTTGTTATCCCCTAAATCAGTTTTGGATATAGTTTGCTAACGGTAATAGTTCTTCTGATGAGCTATTTTGGCAAGGGATCAGGGCTGGCTCAAGGTTTCAGGACCGGGAGTTCCCTAAAATGTTTGTTGATAGCTGTGTAGCACAGTACTCGCTCAGAGCTCCTCAAGTGACTCGTACCCCGCACACTTACCTCGGACGTTAACGGTGTTCTACCATTTTGCTGATATAGTCTTGTGATCTAATTTGAAATTCATTCAAATGTTATACCTTTAAAACCTGAGTTACTTTGTGGCACACCCAACACTATATTTTTGCTTTCGAAAATACTGAAATAAGGTTGTAATCAAAACCAATACACAAGGAAGAATTGACAAGTGAAAAAAATTGAAGAACTTTATGCAGAGCGAAATACGAAATAAGTTTCCGGCGGAGAAATTTATGGACTTGATGCGTATTCCTCCACCAATCACATCCGAGGTTCGTATGGAGCGTATATGTACTATCTATGGTACAGAATCTAAACATTAACTGACGTTGCAAAGAGTTTGGGAGTGAACTACAATTTCCAAGTGCAGTATTTGTATCGGAACACTTGAAGATAAAGGGAGATAAACGTAGAAGAATTGTTTGATTATGATCCACCTTTCTGTAATAAAGTACTCTATATACATAATTACTACAGTTTATGAAACTTAGCTGATCGGAAATTTTAGTGTACAATGATGAATAATGAACGGAATCAAAGTTTATTTGAGAATACACTGATATTTAATTGGTGCAATCTTCATCTAAATGAATCAGTCTTCCTATAATTTTCCCCTTAATTCTGTGTTTTTTTTTATATCTGCTAGGTTGAAGCAGCCTCTTCTCTTCAATTTTTTTAATTTGCGCGCTGAATTGACTCATACTGTCTCCAATCTTGCCTAAATTGCAATAAAATTCAGTAATTTAAATAAATAAGGTAACTTAGCCGAAAGTCCATCAACTAGAGTACTTAAAGGATAAAGGAATGTAACAACTGTACTTTGATTAAGTTAACAATTTTTTGCTGAAAAAAGATCTCTTTAAGTAGATAGGGACACCCTATCAAAGCAAAATTAAGCTGCATTAATATGAGCAGAAAAGAAGCAAATTCACTTGGCGAGGGAGGATGAAGTTAGCATATATTTGTCATGAGAAGTATATGTAATTCATTAAAAAGGGATTTTCAAAAAAATGAAAGTCACAGATGCTATCAAAGATTGTAAGTGTCTGTGCCCGGGAGAATTTAAGGGGGTTGGAGGAGTGCGGGTAAACTAGCACTTTGTAAATATATCATATACTGGTTAGTGTCTGCAAACAGATTACGAATTATAATCAATTTGAAGGGTCTCTGAAAAACGACTGCAAGGTTCCCTTAATATTAACGTGTTTTCTATTTTAGAGTCGGTATGGTGGTGGTGGGGTTACTTTACCATTAATTGGAAAAGGTAAACACGAAAATAAAGCAATAATGGCCTGATCTTAAGAGAAAGAGAGTGAGCCAAGTACTAATAATTTTTTTTAAACGCTATTAAATTCTGTAAAGATAAAAAAAAATACCTATTTACTAAATTTTAATTTTCTACGCTTTTTTCCCAGAAGAGCAGAATGCAAGGCAACTTAATATTTTTTAATTAGAAAAATTACCATATCTTATTTCCTAATGAATTGGTTGCTTTGAGACCAAATAAATTTTATCAAGTGATTTAGACATCGGGATTGAGCTACCTATAATACCTCAATACGCATACGGATACTTATACAAATACAAGGAAACAGTAGACTCACTTTAAAGTCTTCTGAGACAGAAGACCTTAATAAGGCAACACCAATAACCCGTCAGATGTTGAGAACACAGTTCCAAAATGAAACTTATATAATCAATGTATTGTTTCTAAGTCCGATGACACTCTAATATTTTTTCACAATATAACACTTATTTTGCAAATGCAATCATTGTATGGATTGTTTACAGCAGATCTTAAAATCGGGCCAACGTAGGTTGTTAAGTTTTATTCATGGTCATATGATCACAGTCATTTACAATCTAAAAAGAAGCCGTTTGAAACAATAGAAACATTTAATGTTCAACATAGATAGAATCTTTGAACCTCGTCTTTGTGTCATAACAATAAGTTTAAAGTCTGATTGAAAATATCTTTTTAATTCTAATTTCAGTATGAGTTAATAAGATTTAAATCTGCTTCATTTACTTTTTTTAGTAAGGGAACCTAAAACAATATGTTATACGAGGGCCGTTCAAAACTTACGCGGACTCTGCTATTATTTACTCTTACAGACGTCATATAGAATTGAAATTTCAAAGGAACATATTTCTTAAAGATTCCAATAAATTCTTGGTAAATTTTTTAAATTTTATTTAATATCTCATAAAATTATTGCTGTTTTGATACTGCTGATGGTGATATACGGAGCACGGCAAAAATGTTGAAAAACAAACATGCGGTATCAAAAACTTCATTCATTTATTTTCCATATTTCACGGTATTATTCAACAATTTTCTCTAATTTTTTTGTTGTTTTTGTATTATTAAGTATGTAGATTTCTGACGTAATATTTGAAGAACTAACAGAAATATTGTAATTGTTCTCCGATGCGACCTCTACGAAATCAACTGCAAAAGTGACATCTCGTGTATTGACGGAGCAGTGCACTTTTATCAAATCATCAATCATGCATGGAAAACGCCAACAGAGACCGAAAATAAGCCTGATGAAACACGTTGTAAACCAGCAGAATTTCCGACACATCTCTACAAAATGTAAAAAAGAATTTTAGACTGTTAAACCTTAGTCAAAAGGCAATCCGGGAGAGATGGATGAAGTTCATCGACAAAACACTGATCTCGGCTGTTAAGAATGTAATTTAGATCGACTGACGTCAAACTTTACTTCAGAAATATCTGCAGTTTTGAGGTTTAACACAAACTAGAATACACAATACTAGTTTTATAGTTTTTAAGCTGGATCAGAAATGGTATATGGATGTTTATTCCGAGCGGATAAGGTAACCCAATCTATTCAGTATCAAATACTAAGGTAAAATATTGAGAAAATGAAAGCTCCCATTTTTTAAAATGCCCGTGACGTTGAATGTTTTACTGCGCCGTGACTTCTTGATATGTCCTGTTAATCAACTAAAATTGATACCAATTTACAATATTTTGATATGAAATTTTAATAACCATATATGTAAAGATTCATTTACATTATTTGTGACTTTTTCCTTGATTATGTCGTCAAATATATTTTCTGTGCAACATGTCCGCGTAATTTTTTAACAGCCCTCGTAACGTAACAATTCATTAACTTTAGCTCGTCCATCGAAGATTTATTTTGCAACTATCTTTAAGTGCATAATTTCATCATTTATTTCGTCTCTTTCTCCGTTGTATAAAGATTACATTCATTCTATTTTGAATGAAATATATTGAAGACAAAAAACAGTTTTCAAGCTAAAAGTCCATTAAACAATACAAATCAGGAGCAGGGCAAACACGGACCTCTAAAACATCAGAGGTTGGATCAGTTCCCATGGATGAGTCAGCATCCCCTGCAGACAGGTCACAACCGCCGATCATGCTCCTGCCATGGTCGGGAAATCACGGAAAATCCGTCGACAATTCTGTGTGTAAATAATGGCCTAACAATTCGTTTGAAAAACGTCAGTTAGCATTTGATGTAATAAGTTGCTCCTTATCACATCAAAGGAAGACAAATGTGAAACGATGTAGTAAAATAAACTCCAGTGAAATATTCTAGCTACAAGAAAATTATGAAATAAATTTATAATCACTACAGTTAATTTAATTTCATTTCAGAGATATATCTTCAGTGTAATGAGCGTTTTCTTTTAAGAAAATCATTAAAAAATAATAATAATAATAAAACTTTATTATGATGATTCATTATAATCATTATCCTCTCTTAACATATATATACATGTTTCGAAAGAGTTCTCATTAAGTGTATCTCTACTTTTTAAAAAAAAATATAGCGTAAAGTATTCTTTCTAGCACAATACTTTATGGAGGGTGCCTAAGTGTAGCCTTGGAAGTAACCTCCTCTGAATCAATGCTCAGTTTCATGGGGTAAAAAAGCAATCATCCTCCTGAACCCTGAAAGATTCTGGACTTTATTGAACAGAAAGTGTATAATCTGAAGCTAAGCATTATTTTAACAGTAAAAAAAAAAATAAATATATTTTTAAACTTTTTTGCACATGCACATACAATGCAATATACATAGACAACATATATAGGATACCCAGGTTTTCGTGATCAAACGATGTTAACTTTCATTATTTACAATTTTAATGCAATTCCATCTATAACTTCCATACTGAGTAGGGGCTATAATATAACTGTTTATAATTGCACTTGAACTGCAATTTAAAGTTTGTATAGCATTTGCACATGAAGGAAGAAAAAACTAGCAAACCATTGTAAGTGTTGGCTATGAATTGTTTATTGCTTCCCCGCCCATTATTTTTCAATATCTTATCCATTTTTAATAGTACTTTATTATCACAGACTTCTCTTATTTTTGTAGCTTCTATTGGTAAAAAGTTTTCCTTGATTTCTTTATTTAGTTAGCTTGTGAATTTTGCTCCACTTAAATGCCTCTTAGATATCATTTCGATGGATGGAGTGAAACAACTCTTATTTGCTGTCATGACATTCATTTACATGTATGACTATGCACGTGACTAAATATGATTTTCGTTTTTGTCAATAAAAATACATTTAATGAACAGTTTCTTTGTGACAACAGTAAATCGGATTTCAACACAATTCCACATCTCAACATTCTGGAATAAAATGTGGACCCTTCTGTTTCCAGAGAAATAGATACGTTATATAAAAAAATCCAAGCATTCTAAAGCAAGTATCCTTACATAAAAGTGGCTGTGAAATTAATTGTGAAAAACGAGAAAGGAAAAAGATCTACTCTACCATGTAAATGCATTCACCAAGGGAATAGGGTATCATGTTGTCCCAGATAAAGTTCATTATATGTAGGTTGTGAAATCGAAAAAAAAAATACCTCGACATCTACCAAATTGTTATGGAGAGTATTGTTAATCATGCATGGAAATGTCTGGATGCAAGCCAGAAAAAATCATAAATAATCTTAACATATACCTTACTAAATATAATACTTGGGTATGTTTATGTATATGCTTTTCTTCATCTTCTATATATATACAATGGTCTTAGAAATCAAAAGCTGTCGTTTTGCAAAATTTGATAAACAAACCTATTATCAGAAAAAAAAAACATAATGTGAGTAGAATAATAACGCAGCTACCTTAAAGCTGCCCGAAGCATTATTTTGCATTCAAAATATGTATCATTACATTTACAGTTCGTTTTTGACTTCAATATGTAAACTATGATCATAAGTACAGACACTACGCACATAGGGATCCCTCAGCGATATATCAGCACATTTGTTGCTATATCACAGGACCCTGTTGATCACATGTCTATCAATTATAACTTTTTAAAGTCAGCATATAAATTGCTTCGGCGGAAGTGCATAACGCAGATTTTATTTACATTTTGATACAAAGATAAGATTAATTAATCATATTGTACATAAAAAGAGCTTGCGACGTGTCATAGCATTATTACTGAACGAAATATTTCATGAGAATTTCAACTTACCCATACATTTGAGGGTATATTAGTATTCCAATCTTCATCGTAATTTATATCAAAACGAGTTGATTACACTTCCATCCCAAGCAAGATTTATTTAGAGAACATTTTCCTCTGATGAATTTTCACAAAATATTAAAAGTTTATCCTTATTATTCGCTTGCGCCAGTCTGTTATTTACACAAATATAAATTCTATCTCCAATCACGGTCTTGTAAATTGAAACATTTCAAAGTCAAGATTTTGCAGTATCGTATTAAATGCACTTAATTTCATTCAAAATAAATTAAACAAAGTAACTGTTTAATATTCATTATTAATTAGACATACTCAGGCTTAAAACTACAATCAATATACGGAAGTTTTATAATAACGTTCTATCACTTGACATATTGTTTGTAATAAGACATGAACTTTATGACACTCTCCTCGTCATGATAGCTCAAGTTTGCAGTGACTTGACGCCATATTCAATTATGACGTCATACAGTCCCTGAAACGTTCTACTTTCCCACTTGAACGGTGAGCGAACGCTGAACGAACGGTGAACGAACGCAGAGCGAACGGTGAGTGAACGATCTGTGAACGCTGAACGCAACTTGGTGAACGATGTGTGAACGGTGAGCGAACGCAAAACGCGAACGGAGCGCAAACGCGAACGCAAAGTGAACGGTGAACGAACGGTGAACGCAAGATGAACGATATATTCGGAATGCCTCTGATCTTTTCCTTGCATTGAAAATATTTTATTGTATTATAATGTCAAGTGCCAAAAAAAAAAAAAAAAAAAATAAGTAAGTAAACCAATAAATGAATGAATAAATAAGTAAATAAAATTAATTCTCCAAAATTGTCCTAAGAAAGACGATTCATGCACATAAAGTTTTTAATCACACGATTTTTAACGCATTAAAATATTGCAATTGCTGCCGAACGCTGAAGTATAAAAGATATTTTTTTAGTTGGAAAATAAAAATGTTTATTCTTATTTGATAACAAATCAGAGAAAACTTTTGACTTATAGAATAAATTAAAGCGATTGTAACATCCATTCATATATCTCCGTGTCAAGGCAATTTCATGTAAAGTAATGAAAAAAAAAAATTAATTACAAAGGTCAGTGGACGTTTTGCATTTATACGCTCGTATTTCAAATTTTTAATACAATAATATATTATGTGTCATTTCTATTTTTCATGATGATTTATTGAGCAGACTTCTATATGTATCTGTAGATTGCCGTGATTATACTCGGACAAGATAATACAAAGATACATATTCATATTATTTGTTATAAATTCAATTTTCAGAATTTGATATTTAAGTAATACGCTGTTATAATTTTTATTAAACAGACAAATGAGAGAGAGAGAGGGGGGGGGGAGAAATATTCCGTTTTAGTCCCCCCCCCCTCCTTTCAGGCTTCACTGAATGTTTGTACCTATATCAAACAATAACTCTGAAATTTTTTTCTAAATATATTAGACAGTGAAAGTAACTTTTTTTTTTATCAACAAATCATATCCATCTGTTTGACAGTATTACTCCTTTTTTATTTTCCTGCTTCAAGTTCACACGAAGTCCACGTGTTTGTCCTGTCAATCAAAATCATTCGACAATGTGCAGGAGTGAAAGTTTCGTCACATCGAAGACGAAGTGCGAGTAATTCCAACAAGTTATAACATTTATTTTTATCATTTCTAGATTTGATACCAACATTTGAATAATAAATGAATAAAATACATTGGGCATTAACACTTGAATTTGAAACATACTCTCTGCCAATTTCAAATACTACCGCCGACACGTGTACATTTTGAACTACTGTTGTTTTGTGACTTTTTTAAATGCATGTTTGTTTTGAGACTGAAATTTTTGTTCTAAAAAAGACCTTAACTTTTTTTAACAGGTTAATTTAAATTTTCTGGAAAGACAGTACTGACTAAGTAACCGATTTAGGGGAAAGGGGGGGGGGGGTTATTAATCATATCGAATGGCAAACATATAAAGTTACGGTGAAGAAAGAAATTTTTTTTCTCTATAACTATATAGACTTAACATACATGTATTATAGTAGCGACAATTCTGTAGTGCATTACATTTTAAATAAATATTTCCTTTAAACACACTATCAATTTCATTCGCTCCAAAGATAATGAATTAACAGGATATCCGCAGTACTATGTATAACTCTCAGAACTAGTTCTATCATATTTTCTGTAGTAATTGAATATAAAAAAAGCGTTAGAAATAAATATTTTCGTAATTTTGCTGCGTAATTATTTGACTTGGATAATTATATCTCCATTAACGATTTGTCGTCTTTAACAAAACAACAAAATGTTGCAGTGCTTGAAGTATTTGCACATTGCCCTTAGTTAAATTTAATATTTCAGCATCGTTCTACATAGGTACAGAATGTGCTTATAACAACGTTTATTTTCCAGAGTAATTTAATAAATAACCTAACAGCTAAGTTAGAATAATAAAAATATATATCTTAGATATTTTCACCCATGAAATAATGATTCTTCAAACACGATATGTTAGTTATTAAATTAAAAAATCTGTAACTCCTTACCTACAAAAAGATAAGTCCTTTCACTTCGGAGTTCCGAATGGCAATGAAAACTGAACGATAGGTGAACGCTGAACGCAAGGTGAACGCAAAGTGAACGGAACGAAGAGCGAACGCTGAACGCTTTGTGAACGGTGAACGCAAAACTGTGAACGGAGAGCGAACGGTGAACGCACGCTGAACGAACGGTGAACGAAGGGTGAGCGAACGGAAAAATGGGAAAGTAGAACGTTTCAGGGCCTGTATCTTGGTACTTCAAAGAATTGACGGCACATGATGTACTGTGATATTCTTCGGGAAGCCATAACATACCTACGTACATAATTATTTTTATAAATGATAAGTTAAACACTATGCTGACGTATACATTTGTCACTAAGGTATGCATAATATACAAAAGCTTCTCCACTCAAATGGCAATCTCCAACACTTAAATGTAATCATGAAAGGAGCACCATGGTCATCCTAAAATTGTTAACGCAATTGGGAATGCTTTAAAATGCGTTTTATCCATAAATCCATAAACGTGCCTCAATGCCACACACTAGATAGGTGTAATTTGATTTATCAATCAATCAAATAGTTAAATTCATTTTGTAAATAAGGAATGAATATGAGGTGATCCATAAAATGTATATCTAGGCGAAAAAGTTTTACCAATGAATTATAAATCATACCTGTTATTTTGTAATGTGATCCGACAGAAATGAAACGGTTTTTTTTTTCTGTAAAAAGTGATATGATTATTTTTGTATGTAGTTTAAGACTTTAAGACTTTAACATGTTTCTTTTATATAAAGATTTGTCGGATTTTTAGAAGTCATTTTTTTTTATATTTATTATTGTCAACTCCTATTACATTGACGGTTTCATATTAATCACTGGTATTTCTAATTTACACAATTATTTAATCAAACTGAATTTATAAATGCTAACATGACTTGGAAGTTAGAGGCGGTGTTTTCTTCTTCTTCTTCTTCCTATCCTGTGCTGACCTCGATATCGAGTGTAAGTAGCACGTCGAACACAGCTAAAAGCCTCTTACTTACAGTTAAAAATCGGTTAAAAACTAGTGTCGTGCAGGTTTCTTAAGAGTGATAGGAAGCAGCCATGGTGTTAATTAGCTGCTTCTTGAAGCCCTCGATGGTACTGGCTTTTTTGACATGATCTGACAGGCTGTTCCAGTCCCTGTTGGTTCTTGGGAAGAAGGAAAACATACACGTCTCGATATGTTGGTGGCTGACGGTATTTGCAGCCCCTTGTCCGATTATCCCCTGGTGTTAAGTACGATGTTACTGGGATATCGAATAGGTCATTGCTGATCTTATACATCGTGATAAGCCTTGATCCTAGTCGGCGTATTTCAAGGGGCTCTCAACGTATTTCATCCATCATCGATGTTACACAGCCTGGTGTTCTCTCATAATAATTGCCCTTAACAACCCTCGCTGCTCTCCTCTGGACACTCTCCAGTATTTGTATTTAGGTCTGTTGATAAGGATCCCAAACTGTCGCTGCATACTCCAAGGTGGGTCTGACCACTGTACTGTATGAGGTAGATCTGACGTCAGCTCTACATCCCTGGAGATTGCGGCAACGAAAGCCTAGGGTCTTGCATGATTTGGCTCGGATATTGCAGATGTGTTCCGTCCAGTTCAGCTTGTTGTTTAGAGTAACACCTCGGTACTTTCTACTGCTAACTGACTCTAGAGTGTGTCCATGGTGGAGGTATTTGTTGTTTATGGTTCGTTGTTTCCTGGAGACATGTATGACTGTACATTTCTAGGGGTAGAATTACATTTGCCATTCTCGTTCCTTTTCTCGAGTGACTTCAGATCTAGCTGGAGTTGCCCGGCATATGCTATGGAGTTGATTTTCCGATAGAGCAGGCAGTCATCAGCGAATAATTTCACATCTGATGAAGTATACTCCGGCAAGTCATTGATAAAGGTGAGAAAGAGTACTGGTCCCATCACAGTCCCTTGGGGGACCCCGGAAATGACATCAGCTCTGGTAGAGGATTGATCCTCTAGGGTGACTTGCTGTGTCCGTTTTGCCAGAAAGTCCTTGACCTAGTTCCATGTGTTTCTCTGACGCCATATAAATGCAGTTTGTGTAGAAGTCATTGATGTGGCACTTTGTCAAAAGCCTTTGATAAATCTAAGAGCACTATGTCTACCTAATCTCCAAGGGCCAGTGACTTGGCCACTTCGTCCACATAATCAATAACTGCGACTCAATTATCGTCTTGATCTGAAACCATGTTGTTGATATGCCAGTATATGGTTGCTGTCATAATGATCCATAATTTGGCTGTGCACTATATGTTCCAATAACTTCCATGAGTTAAGGAGATTGGACGGTAGTTTGAAGCTAGGTGTCTCTCTCCTTTCTTTAATATGGGGACAATAGATGCTTCCCTCCAGTCGTCTGACACTTTTCCAATATCAAGCGAAAGTTGGAATAGTTTTGTCATAATTGGAGCTAGTTCTGTTGCAAAGTCATGGAGGAATCTTGTTGGGACAGCATCTGGTCCTGCAGCTTTGTTTATATTCAGGTTCTTCAGAAGCTTACACATACCGCTACTTTCTATGTGGATGTTGCTCATGGTTGGTTTTGGGCTGTCTCCTTTGGATCGCATATCTGAAAGGTCTTCCTTTGTATAAACCGAGTAGAACTGGTTATTTAACATTTCTGCCTTTGACAATGTGTCACTGTGAAGCAGTCCATCAAGGCCTTTGAGTGGAGACACGTCACTGGAGTCCTGTTTTTTGGTGTTGATGTAGGATCAGAATCTTTTGAGTCCTCACAGATCACTTCCTGTAAATACTTGTCCTTTGCTAGGCGAATTTCTCGCTGACTAGATGTTTTCAGTTTGCAATCTCGTTTTCTGTCCTTCTTGCTGTTGGTCTTTCTTGCTTTTTGATGTGCCCTATTTTTCCTCCTTGCGAGCCTGTTTAGGTGGGTATCAATCTAAGGATGTGATGGCTTTGTTCGAGTAAACTTAATTGGTACAAGTTTCCTCATCAAGTCATTGATCATTCCCTTGAACTCGGACCATATTAGATAGATATCCCTGATGTTATTATATTCCTTATAGCTGTTTTTATTGCTTCCCTGATGGCATCCATATTGGCCCTTTTCCAAAGGAAGACCACCCTGCGACGGTGTTTCGACCTTACTGGTTCCACTGTTGCATCACAAAAGATGACGTCATGATCATCTTTACCAATGGGCAGTAGACTTCTGAATTTTTCTATCAGAGTTGGATGGAATGTAAATAGTAGGTCTAGGATGTTAACTCCTCTTGTCTTACAGGTTATCACTTGTTCAAATCCTAGATATTCGCTGGTATTCACTAGAGACTCACTTATATATTTTGGATAGATATTATTTGTGCTAATTTCACCGTGTGACTTCCAATTTATATCTGGTGCGTTAAAGTCACCACCAATGTGGAAGATTGCCTTTTTTATACTGCTGTTTAAGAGATGTAATGTCTTCCCTGAAACTGTCAAGGTAACTTTCACCTGAGCCTGGAGGTCGATAAAAAGATGAAACTATCAATTGTTTCCCATTTGGTAGGTCGATCTTCACAGCAATCAGTTCAACGAATTTGCTGGAGAATATCTCTAATGATGTGAAGTGTGAACTGCTATAAGCACTCCCCCATAATTGTCTGTACCTCGATCCCTCTTGTATAGTGTGTAGGTATCAGGGAAAAGTTCTGATGGTAGTATGTCTTTATTTGTCCAGGTTTCCGTGCCGATTATGACATCAGGTGCTGTGGTTTCTATCAATACCTCAAGGTCAGCCGCTTTATTTTTAATTGACTGAAAGTTTGTGATGATGGTGCGGAGTCCTTTACACTGATGGTTGGGTATAACTGTTGATCTGTTTGTTTTAGGCGATGATGTTAGAATTGGACTCCCAATCGAGGATGCTTAACTGGTCCAAGGTTTGTCTCAATACCTCCTATCATAAGCAAGGTGAGCAGAAGGCGATAATACATAACTGTTGTTGACAATTTCCTGACCCTTACATAAGAAAGCCAAATGTAGATGATTGTAGGATGTTGAATTTATATATTCTCTACGAAAGTTAAAAGGTGGTATTTAAGCAAAAATAGGTGATATTTTAAAATTGTACTCATGCTCTTCTTCTGTATGATCGTTGAGCTCAGTATAAACAAATACAAAGTGATAATTCGGAATGCATCGGAGATAACCGGAAATTAAATGTTCAGAGTTCAAAGTTGTAATTTTTGGTGAAATAAGACAAACATTTCCAAGATTTTCTAAATATGCTAAAGATTTCTTACCACAGTTTCAGTTCAAGATAGAAGTCAAATTTCACAGGATTTTCACTTTAAGATTGGAGTAAATCAGAGGCACTTGTGCTGTGTTCTATTTTTGAATACATTATATCTATAGGTACAGCATTTAGTAGACATGTCTATATTCTTTTTATTAACTTATTAATCAAACTGATTTAAACGATTGACGATTGATAAAATATACTCTCGTAAATTCCTTAGAATCAAAGTGAATTTCTATTACATGTAATATTCCATTGGCTATCACCGCGCATAATGTCGAAGCAAGACAGTGTATTCAGGTGTGTCACCTGAGATGTAGCATGCCATATATTTTGCTATAAGGCTGAGTGCATTTACTTAAATAATGTCGACAGCATATTTTTTCAGTGGACCAACAAAGGTAAAAAATTCATTCAGGACCATTTTACGACAGCCATTTAACATGTTATAGTAATCCGTGTAAAACCATTAGACCTCGTTTCTCTACGTTGGTTTCATATTCTCATTTCAATTTTAGGCAATACGATTGAATTAACATTTTATCTATACTTTGTAAGATATCACTGGTAAGGAATCCCAAAAAATATTTCTAACAAGCCACAGTAGTATCCAACTAGCGTTTTATATTTAGAATCTACTCTACCCCAGAAAGCTTCCACATAAGTTTTATTTCTGGCTCTATGATTCCTGAAAAGAAGATTTTTAAAGATTTTTTCCTTTATATTTCAACGTAAGAATTGGATTCACTATTTTGCCCTTCGCCCTAGTTTCGGGGGTAATAATTTTTACGATTTAGAATCTAAACTTCCTTAGGATGCTTCCAGATAAGTTACAGCCTTTCTGGCCCTGTGGTTCTTGCAAGAAGATTTTTAAATTTTCTTCCTATATATTTCGATGTAAAAATTGAATTCCAAAAAAGTGGCTCCACCCTTCCCCCGGGGGCAATGATTTGAACAATTTAGAATATACACTACACCAGAATGCTTCCACACAAGTTTCAGCTTTTTTTGGCCAAGTGGTTTTTGAGAAGATTTTAAATTTTTTTCCCTATATAAATCAATGTAAAACTTTGACTCCCAATGGTGGCCCAACCCTACACCCAGGGGTCATGATTCTCGAATGGGACGTAAAACAAAGTACAATCAATCATTTTTTTGTCTTGTGGTTCTTGAGTAGTGAAGTTTTTAATGACCCATTCTATTCTTGTCTTTACTTGATTATTTCCATTTGAAAGGGGGCTCGGACCTTCATTTTCATAATTTTTATTTTCTTTTCCTCAAGGAAGTTTTTACCAACTTTAGTTAAAATTGGTCCAGTGGTTCTTGAGAAGAAGATGAAAATGTGGAAAGTTTACATACGGACGGACGGACAGCTTAACAGCCGGACGACTGACAACAGGTGATCAGAAAAGCTCTCTTGAGCTTTCTGCTTAAGTGAGCTAAAACCTGGTCTCAAGGACCACACAGACATTGACAATGAAGAATGGAAAGCGTCGTTCAACACAAGATTCAGGATACTTTACATTTCATACCAAGTACGTTCGAGTTCCTATGTGAAAGTGCGGTAAAGACGAAAATTTCATTTTAAAATGTAAAGTTTAAAAAAGTTTTTTTTTTTTTTTTTTTTTTTTTTATGGAATGTAGTCCTAAATACAAAAGCCCTCAACCCTACAGTTGTTTCATCAAAACTGTGTTGTATTACAGAAGTTCTCAAAACAGAAAAAAACGTGAAAATTACAAAAAATGGCACTACAGTGGTGCTCCTAGAATTGAAAATATACAAGTTCAGATGGTCCTCAACATTTTGAAATCAGTCGAGTATAGATGGATCAGATACACCAATTTGCAGTAACGCATATACAGTATTATTTTAAATATACTTTCATGTAAAACATTTGAATCTGATTCGTCGAGAAACATATGTTAAAAAATTCTATTACCTGAATAACTGAAAAAAGAAGCCACGCCTTAAAGCCTAGCTACAGTCAACATTGCTTGACAACGGGTGATATTCTAAAAAAAAATATTGACTGCGTAAAATGTATGAGCGCAAGGCATTTTTAAAACATTCACTATAAAATGATAAATATTACATGTATTTTAACTAGCATTGAAAATTTTCACCCGTTTGAAAACCATTGTCATGGTCGGCTGCTCCTTTGATAACAGCTTTCTTGGGTTGAAAATTTTCATTGTTACCTAAAATAAATACAGTTTGTATATATCATCTAATTTAACAGGCAATGCAAAATGATTTTTCCATTTAAAAAAAATAATTAAGGAGCCGGATGCAATGGTATCCTCATGATTTTATAACCCGTTTAATTCCCAGTTGATATTAATTTAAAGATCTCTTTAAAAGACCATTAAATTAAATATTCAAACAAGAGGCCCACGGACCACAACGCTCACCTGAGTAACTTTGGCCCTGCTGTTCTTCACCTGATTTCCTCCATTGTAATACCTATTATGGCCACGCCCTACCCCCTGGGGTCATGATTTGAATAATTTAGAATTTACATTAACCAAGGATGCTTCCACTTAAGTTTCAGCTTTTCTGGCCAAGTTGTTCTTGAGAAGATGATTTTTAAAGATTTTTCCTATATATTTTAATGTAAAACTTTTGTTTACACACTCCGAGGACCTGAAATGTATCAAACGAAAAAGTCAGTCTAATGATTCTAAAGCACTTATGATCCAAAATATTGGATAAGGCCGCAAAATTTAGAAATTAGGTCACCATGACATGTTTCTTGGTTAACATACTACAAGAACCAAACATGCAACAAGCTATTAAGGAGCACACTGTGGGTGTGACGGGTTGGCAGGGGATGCTTACTCCTCCATGGCACCTTACCTATCTCTGATGTTTTTGGAGGTCCGTGTTCGTTTTACCCCCCGATCTGTTTTATTTTATGGGATATTGAGCTTGGATACCGTTCGTAATCACCAAATTTCATTCAACAACTGAATTTACAGATATATCCTTGAAATTCCAAAAGTAAATCAGGGTGGCTTTAATTTTGACTGACATACTCCAGGAATCCAAGATGCAACAACTGACAAAGTTTGATGATTCTAAACCTGTTATTATATCTTTCAAATTCAAAAAGTAGTTTACGGTGACCCATTTCTTTATTTTTTTTTTTTTTTTTTTTTTTTTTTTTTTTTTTTTTTTTTTGCTGACACAAGCCGAGGACAAATGTTTACACACACCGCAGAAATTGCCTTAGCCTTTGACTCAACAGAGATAAAAAGAGAGTTTATAAAATCACTCTGAATAACACTGAAATATTAATAAACTTGAACAACTTTTTTTCTCAGCACTATGCATCAGTCTTTTAAAGAAATGCATCTGAATGGCAATCCAATTCAAAATGATCTTGTCCAGTCTATGCACAAAGGGTTAGAAAATTTTCGAATGCGATAAATTGTTGACAAATCTCATAGTTATGTTTCTATTTCACTGATCCTTCTTCTTAAAACACCACCACTCAGTCTCAATATCGCCTGAAATGAAGGGTCAACATGTTAAACAAAATGTAAACATTTTTGAAAGTTTGCAAAAAAAGCCCGCTGAACTGTAACAGAATATAATATGTCGTTAAAAAAGAAATGTAAGGCTATTTCATGCACTGTTCATGTATTTTTCTTTAGTAAGACTAAGAATTGGCTAAGAATTTGAAAACATATAATGGGAAGTCCCTGGGCTTTGTCAGACGCCTGAGTGTCATAAATCGTTTCAACCAATATGACGAATCTTTGAAATGCTCCGCTGCAGTTTTTTTTTTTTTACTTTTTCTTTTCAACTTGAGATATTCATCTCCATTTCATCCATCTAATCCATTAGGGATAATATTCGGAAAAAAGAAATACAGAAAATTAGGACTTTTTCTTACATGTTTATTAACAAGGTGTTAGCCTTACTTTAGGGATTACTTTGTCAAAAATACCATTCTTAAATAAAAAAAAAAAAGTTTACTATGACACGTAGTGTCAAGGGAACTAGACCTACTTCCTCCACCTTTTGATTTTTCTATGTGGTAATGAAGAAATCATTTCCAAGTAACCCTGATCAAATTTAGGTCTAAGATAGTTATTAATGTCAGTGCAGAACTGCTGTATCTTTGTATTATCATATTATAAGAAAATGACCAAAAAAAAAAAATCTTTAATGTTTTCATATTGAGGACTCCAAACAGATAATTCTGAATTTCACTATTTCTCTGCAATTTCGTAAAATTTTTACTAGAGATATACAAATATCCTACCTGGGAGAGGTCAGTCCAGATTATGTTGAAAACATCATCATTCATGACACAAGAACCTCCAGCGTCATGGGAATACCTATGTCATCACTCTACGTTATGTGCTGTACTTTAGGTTCCTTTCCCCATCCACTCTCAGAAGGATCAATGTCGGAGTAATTCCTCAATAATTTATACATGATGGTAATATCAAGAGATAGAGATGAAACACGAGTGTTGTATCCACCTTAAGATTATTTAACTTTAACAATAGCTACAACACTAAACTAAAGTCCATGTATTTTTTCTCCTTTTATACTTCTTTTTTTATTTGCAAAATCATAAACAAGAGGCCAAAGGGCCTTGAATCGCTCTTTTGAAAAATTATACAACCTATCACTTTTATTTGTTGCATCTAAGTATCCTGTTTATTAAGATAAAGTCTTGAAATTCCAAAAGTAGGTTTTCATGACCTACATTTTGGTTAAAACACTCTTAGAACCTAAAATGAATCAACTGACAAAGTTTGATGATTCGAAGTACATTTTTATCTTAAATATTCAGATATAGCCATTAGATTATGATATTCCAGACTTTTTGGTAGACATACTCCTAGACCCCAAAACTGACAAACTGTGATGATTTTAAAACTCTTATTATTTGAGATATTTAGATGTTGCCCTGGAATTCCAGAAGAAGGTCACTGTGGCCTACTTTTTAATTAACACATTTTGAGGACCCAAGATGCATCAACTGACAAAGATTGATGATTCTTATCCAATTAGCATCTGAAATATTTAAATATTGCCCTGAAATTTCAAAATTTGGTCACAGATACCTACTTATCAGTTGACTTTCTTTGAAGACCCAAGATGCATCAACTGACAAAGTTTGATGATTCTTAGCCAATTAGGACCTGGGATAATTATATATAGCCATAAAATTACAAGAGTAAGTCAAGGTGTCCTACTTTTGATTGACGTTCTCTGAAGACCCAAGATGTATCATCTGACAAAGTTTGATGATTCTAAACCAATAAGTACCTGAGATATTCAAATATATCCATAAAATTTCAAAAGTAGGTCATGGTGACTTGCTTTTTGGTTGACATTCTCCAAGGACCCACGATGTATCAACTGTCAAAAGTAGATGATCATAGGGCTGAAAGTCCCCAAAATATGCCTCTAAGACCTACTTTTTGATGTGTTTCATGGCCCCAAGATGCATCAATTTAAAAGGTTTGATGATTCTAGACATTTTAGTATTTGAAATAATGACCTTAAATGTTTTGAAAAAAGATTGGCCATAAAATTCAAAAAAGTAGGATACAGTGACCTACTTTTCAGTTGATGTACTTTGAGGACTCAAGATGTATCAACTGACAAAGTTTAATGATCATAGGTCTTAAAGTGTCCAAAATATGCCTGCAAATCAATTTGAAAATGAATGCTTGCAAAATTCAAAAAATAGGTCACTGTGATCTACTTTTGAGTCAACGTGATATGACATCCTAAGATACATCAACTGACAGGATTTGATGATCCTATAGCTAGTCTTTATAGTAAGCAAAATATCAACGTTTTAATAAAATGTAATTTTTAGTTAAATTTGAAATGACCTTGAGACCACGCCCTTTTCCCCAGGGTGATTCCCCGTGCAAATTTTAATCAACAACATATCCTCATCCTTATTTGTAAGTTTGGTGATAATCTGCCCTGTGGGTTCTATAGAAGATTTTTTAACGACCAGTTCTTTTGGTTTTATTTACTACCTACATGTATCTTCCCCTTTTTCACAACCCTAGTTTTTGTATAAAATTGAGCCCTTCGACAAAATTGACAGTAATTGGTTAAGGGGTTTTTGAGTTATAGCCCACATTTTAAAAAAAAATTACGCACATAGCACAAATGGCCATAACATTAGCTCTTTGAGCCTTTGACTCAGAAGAGCCAATAAATATTCTTCTACTATTGATATATTTATTAACATGTATGATATATTTTGAGACAAAATTGAAGTAAGTTTATACAAAAACAGAAATTGTGTCCGTTCATTGGAAATGTAAATTAAAAAATATTCATCTTTGACATTTTTTTGGAAGTTTCATTTTTTGGGGAATATTTCTACCTGAAAGAAAAAATTAAATATTCCAAATTGTTTCCGTCTGTTTTGAACAAAATCATTTAATCAAATAAATTTTTATGTTTTAAATACTAACAATAGAAATGTTAATTTTAAATCCAAATCAGATTTTTTTCAACAATGTCGTTAATAACTAAAACTTTTTATAGCTCTGATATCTTGACTAAAACCGTTAAAAATAGAACTAAAGGTAATGTGAGCCTTAAGTAAACAAAATGATAAACCAACTTCTCCCAAGAAATATAAAGGAAAAGTCTATTTTTACTCAAAATATAATGAAAAAAAGAAGATTACGAAGTGACTAATCTCATAAATACAGTAAACCAAATAAATCATAAACAGGCAACACCTAGAAACATTTCATTTCATTCTTTTCATGTTCTGGAAATGTTTTTATTTTTTCAATAGTTCGACAAATTACAAGATCAGAGGTCACTTATGTTTGGTACCCCAAAAATGTCTCATCACAAGGATTAAAAGGAAAGCTTTTTTTCCCAAACAGTCAAAAGTTAAGAGCAAGATTAAGATTTTTCAATTCTTTAATTACATCTACAGGAGGCATAACAATATTTGCAAGGAAAGCTCTCAATATTCACTTCTCAATGAAAAGTTAGTAATATGGAAGCAGCCTCAACTAAAGCATGTTCTTATTATATGAAATAATTTCATAAACTGATTTGCAATTCCAAAATTAGTTTTGTCGACGTGAATTTGTGACATGCGCCATTGTCAATTTTTATAAATAAAATTAATTAAAATACAAACTATGTTTAATAAAAACTCATGTATGCAAATATTGATAAATAAAGAATTGAAAACCATGTTCACGAGTCTTAGTAGATGAAATATAGCCGTTCTATAGGAAAAAAAGAATGATAAAGTGACATCGATTTTTCACGTAACATCTAACCATAACCTGTATATCAGAACTCGTTCTTTGTGTGAATTTTTGAAGGCCTTTTGCATTAGCAAAGTTTATAAAATCAAATTTTAGTTCTTAAAATATACTAATTTATTATTAGATTGCCAAATGCCCCTTAATTAAAGTAGAACAAGAGGCCCAAGGGCCTGAACGGTTACATGAGTATAATACAACAATTTAGAGGATCCATAGAGTATAAAATGAACTGAAAGCTGAAGCTTTGTTGCCCTAAAAGCAAGAAAAATAGGGTGATCAGGATCAACAAAATAATAAGTCTAGTATTCATTAATAGTTCATAAATTAGGTTCTAATCTGTTCCCCATTTATCACTATTACCATACAGTATATTAACAAACTATCAGTGCTTCTGTATTATTTTAATTCCTTGTTGAAATCTTTAACATTGGCCTCGCTTGGTCTTTGAAAGTAAAAATATCATTTGTGCTTGAACTTTCAGTAAGAAGTGATATTCTCAGCTATACATAATTAGCGTCTTTCAAATAGTGACCTAGATTCTCATTGGTTGCCAGATTAATAGCTCATCAATACTGAAATTTAAACAGCTTTTCATTCACGGGTGAAATACACATGGGATAAAAATGAGTCAGAGTCAACGAGTGACGCAAGGAACCAATTATATCGTTTCTTACAGTAAAGAGGTGTGGCTTATGTCATCTCATTGCTTATTAGCAACAATCTAAAGTTGCAAATGTTTTTTATTTCTTAACCAATGAGAATCTAGGTCACCATTTGAAAGACGCTAATTATGTATCGCCGAGATTGTCACGCCTTACTGAAAGTTCAAGCAGAAATGATATTTGTACTAAACATTTAATAAGACAAGTTATTTTGGTCTCATTTTGATTTATCTAAATTTTACAAGTCTACCTAATCATTAAAACTATGAAAGTACTTTTTGTATTATACAATAAAAATTCTTGCATAATTCTCTTATTCTATTAACCTTTTAAGTATATTATTTATAGTGATTCGTTATCAAAAGTAAATGGCAATGGGGAATAACTCAGTAGAATTAATAGAGCCCTAGCCAGGACCAGAACACTTGACCAAATGGTCCAGATGTTCAAAAATCTGGTAAAAATACCCATCCTTATTAAAACTTTTACTCTTTTTGCCTCTGATATGCCCAGGTGCACAAAAGATTTTTAAAGAAATAATGCATTTTTTCTACATATTCACTATATTATCAATAGAGCCCCACCCCCACCCCACCGAGAAACACCAGAGCCTCTCACCTTGGGACCAGAAGTTTGCTCATCATAAGTAATCACTTTGTTTATTTGCTTAACACTAAGAAGCAGACAGGATTATTTAATAGAATTAATGCATTTTCACTAGATTATCAAGAGCCCCATCCCTACACCAGCACATCTGCAGGGGTCATTCAATTCACTACTCTGGAAGAAGCACTCTTGCCTATCATAACTACACACTTAGCTTATCTGCTTTTTAACCAGAAGCAAAAAAGAATATTTTCATAGAAATTTTGCTTTTTAACTATATAATCAATGTTTTCTTGATCTGCGTAAGATACTCATAAGGGAATGATTTTGAAACCGTAGCCCTTTTTTTTTTTTTTGGTTGTAATTTTCCACCGCTGAATTTATATATATAACGTATAAAAGACACTTTAATATCAGGTGAGCTATTGCTGATGTCTGAACCTTCATTCCATCTTTTTTTAGCTGAAATATGTATTACGAGTCTATAAGAAATTTCAGAAGAGAGGCGAGCAAAAGTATGTTTGAGCTTCGCATCTGATACTTTTTCCTCCTTTTCCTCTCTATGTTTTGATTTATAATCATTCAATCACATTTCACATTTTAGTATTGTGGTTATTCTTGGTAACCCTCTTTTTTCCAAGTGTGGGACTACGCCAATGCAAATGTACAAAGTGCACTGCATGTAGTCTGTAACCAATAATGTGTAAGTATATATGAACATGTGCCAATATAATAAGTAAATATAAATGTAATATGCTCAAATTTCATTTTTTTCCCCCCATATAAACGTGTCTTTCAGTTAGATGTATTACAAAATCAATATTCATAAGCCTATTAATATATGTATCAATCAGAAAAGGGCTATCCCGCATTATGACATAAAAGCATCAATTTCCGGCCTCCCTTTTCTAAAGATTTACCGAATCGGAAGCAGTAGACTGAGTTTGGAGCGATATTTGAATAAATAGGATGGATGTAACGTGATTTCAGTGGAATAATCCGAAAGTTGAGACATATTTAAAGTAAGTAATTAACGTTGATGGCTGTGTCCGTTAATTTTAAACATGTTGTAGGCAAAAAATCGAGGCGATGTAGTTGACATGAAAAATTCAAGATGGCGACTGTTACGTACCTTGTTATTATTATAGTATGGGGATATTTTCATTAATAAAGAGAAAGGTTTAAAATGTCAAGTGCCTGTACTTCGGATGTAAAAGAGATCATTGAATCAAAGAGTAATTACATATGTGAATATCTAATAATGAAAAAGCAATCAAGGAAAAAGTAAAAACCCAGAATTTGAAAAAAAAAAACAGGATTTAATGATAAAACTCTACTTTCTAAAAAGAAGCAAAAACTAACAAGCATTCTGAGAGTATTACATAAGCAATACATGTCCCCTATCGGTATCCCCTTTTCTTTTTAGGTAGTCATCTTATAAGACCCTGTATATGATAACTGTGCCCACCCACCACCCACCACCCCCCAAATGTGGACATTTCGGATTACTTGCTTATGAATGAAATGTTGGAAAGAAATCTGTCTTACAAAGACGTGTTTGACTAAAATCACATAATGTATGAATAACTTGACAATTGCTTACGTTCCTCGTTTTCCCTAAACTGGCATTTAACATCGGGTAAAAAATCTCTGTCTTTAACTTATAAATAAATAGGGATATAAAAAAACAATTCAAATCGGAGAAAATATTCAGTCTTTATTGCATCTGGTATTATTTCGCCAAGTATATTAAGTATTCGCTGGTAGGAATTGTTGAAAACAATGCACAATATTACTTTACCGTCTTCTGTCACAATTTAAAACATTTTAGTGCAGCACGAACCCGATCTTGATAACATTTGGTGAAACGTTATAAAATTCAAACCTGATCTGTAGTTTATCACTATAAAAGTACATAGCAAGTTTCAAATCAATTCTCAAAAGCATGAAGAAAAAAAGTGCGGAAAACCAAGTGGGACAGACAGACAGAGGGACAGCTAGACAAACAGACAGACAGACACACAAGGGTAAAACGGTATACTCCCCCCTCTCCTTCGGAGGTATAAAAATCTACAAAAAATACAACTCAGAGCTACATCTCCTCAGCTACACCCCCTGAGGTTTCGTGCATATTATCATGCTCTTCTTGGGATTTGTAAAAAAAAAATTAATAAATAAGAAAACATATATTACTAAGTACACAGTGTAAACCTTTGGTCCCCTCTTGTGGCTCCAACTCATCCCCGCGTCTGCTATAACCTGAGGATGCTTGAATATCAATATCATTAATCATGATATTTTACTTTACTCCTCACTAAGATATTAACAGTAGTGAAGGAGAAACTTCAAGAATACTGTGCAACAATATATTTGAGAAGTGGTGTAAATCAGATGTGGATACTTAAAAATTCCAAGGAACTTTTGGAAAATTTGAAATCACAAAATTTTACCAAAATCAACAGCTTAAAAACTTACGACTTTTCAACTTTATACACAACCATTCCCCACGATAAATTAAAGTCCAGGCTTTTTGATATCATTGACAGCTGCTTTTTCAATAAAAATGGAACTCGTAAATTTACTTACCTTGTCATTGGTCATTTGCAAAATTATTTTGTTAAAAAACATTCTGATTGTACACACAAGTACTCTGAAGTTGACATTAAAAAGATGCTTGAGTTTCTGATTGACAATATCTATGTGGTTTTTGGAGACCAGGTCTTCCAACAATCTATTGGAATTCCCATGGTTACCAATTGCGCCCCGTTATTAGCAGACCTTTTTTTGTATTCATATGAAGCAGAATTTGTCCAAAATCTTATACATAAAAAGAAGAAAACACTTGCTGTGGCCTTCAACTCGACATTTAGATATATCGACGACGTATTGTCAATTAACAATGGTTATTTCCATTCTTCTGTCGATACGATATATCCCAGTGAGCTTGAGATAAAAGATACCACAGAGTCTGACACATCTGTATCATATTTGGATATTTTACTTGAAAAAGACGTTAATGGTAATCTAACAACCAAGCTTTATGAAAAACGTGATGACTTTAACTTTTCAATCGTCAACTTCCCTTACTTATGCAGCAATATACCTTCATCACCTGCATACGGGGTTTATATCTCCCAGTTGATTCGATATGCAAGAGCATGCTCTACGTATGGACAATTTCTAAAACGAGGTAAATTATTGACAAACAAGTTGATCAAACAAGAATATCAGCAGTCTCGTTTAAAGTCATCATTTCGTAAGTTCTATGGTCGATACAATGACCTTGTCAGCAAATACAATTTATCATTAAGTCAAATGCTGACTGACGTTTTTCATACTAATTGTTAGGCCATTATTTACACACTGAAGTGTCGACGGATTTTTCCGTTATTTCCCGATCATGACAAGGAGCACACGGCGGGTGTGACCGGTCGGCAGGGGATGCTCACTCCTCCATGGCACCTGATCCCACCTCTGATGTTTTGGAGGTCCGTGTTTGCTCTGCTCCTATTTTGTATTGTTTAATGGACTTTTGAGCTTGAATACTGTTCGTTATCTCCATATATTTCATTGTTGTTCTGGTGAAGTTTTTCCCCTGTGCATTCCTATGTAAAACTTTTTTTCCCTCATTATGCTCATTGTGGCACTATGTATCTTCCCTCTGGGGTCATGACTGAAGAAAATTTAAAACTACACAAAATCAGGATGCTTTCATACAAATTTCCCGTTTTCTAGCCTAGCAGAGAGCTTGGTTCGTCAATTGAATCCAAGGGTGCTTTGAGGCTAGTTTTGTTGAAATTAGAATGTACGTTTGAAAGTACATATTCTTGCTTCATCAAAAAAATTTTTTTTTTACCTTTGATGAAGTAAGAATATCAGCAGTCTCGTTTAAACTCATCATTTTGTAAGTTCTATTTTCGATACAATGACCTTGTCAGCAAATACAATTTATCATTAAGTCTAATGCTGACTGACATTTTGTAAGGCTATTATTTACACACTGAATTGCCGTCGGATTTTTCCGTTATTTCTCGATCATGACAAGGAGCACATGGCGGGTGTGACCGGTCGGCAGGGGATGCTCACTCCTCTATGGCACCTGATTTCATCTCTGATGTTTTGGAGGTCCGTGGTTACTCCGCTCCTATTTTGTAATGTTTAATGGACTTTTGAGCTGGAATACTGTTCGTTATGTCCACAATTTTCATACAGCGAAGTTGATTTTTATTTTACAGCCCGGTTGTCATGCATCGTCGGAGTACAATATAAATGCTGGTACCATGCTCTTTGACCGGGGGCCTCACAACCCCATCCCCACCCACAATTATCTCAGTGGAGATAGAAAGTCTCTCATCTGGAAAGGCCCCTCCCACTTCGTTCCGTCAGAAAGGACCTGAATAGACCAACACCAATACCGATTGTTGCCTAGAAACACAAAACGTGACGCCAAGGAGATGCAGAGCGAGGACCAGTGGGCGGACTTCATGAGACAAAGGGACATTCCCTCTGGTAATTTTGTGTTTAGGATATAGGGAAAATTGTTGATTGCAAGAAATCTGGGAGTGAAATAAAATAAGTACAGTATTCTTTTTGTAATGTAATCTAATGGAAACTGGAGGAAAACAGAAAGTGGAGGCGTAACATTGTTGGTCTCGCTTTCCCCAGACTCGCGCTCACAAGACTTTACTCGTGTTTGTACATATTTTCAATAAACAAAGTTTTATATATCTTCCATAAACAAAGCATTAAAATTCAATTTCTCAATTTCATAAAATAAATGTTTTCAAGACCAAATGGGAAAATTCCGATAAAATATCAAAAAAGTATATTTACCAACATGTTAGCATAAAGATGGGTTTCGTTCAAGTTGGAGGATATACTAAATTCAAAATAAGTGGATTGCTGTAATTACCGAAAAGTATTGCCATGACACGAACTACTGTACAATGATTTATTTTTTAATTTCAGGATACTACAACAAAGACATAGGTGTGTTGCAAACTGGAGTACCCGAATGTCGCCTGTTCTGATACACTCAGAATCTACCTAGCATGCTCCCACGAGATCTCCAAGACATCTCCTGGCCGAAATCTGACGCCTTTGTTCCACTAGAAAGAGCTGACCGAGAGAAATATCACGGTTATTATCACAAGGCTATTGAGCGGGAAAGAGAACGAAGAAAGAAGGAGCTTCCTGAAAGTATGAGAGTGGAAGCCAGAGACATTCCGATGTTATAGAGATTTGTGCAATTCCAAAATTAAATATAAATGTGTGTATTTATTCGTGCAGTAAAATACCTCTGTAATAATTGTAAATCACGAATACTTGGACTATGCTCATATAAATGAATGCTTATCTGGCTTGTTTTGTTGTGTTTTTTTATTATTTTTTTTTTTTTATTTTTAAAAGTTAACATATTTTTTTGTGTAATTACTGTTATTATGTATATATATATATATATATATATATATATATATATATATATATATATATATATATATATATATATATATATATATATATATATATATATATATAAAAAAAAAAAAAACAAGATGTTTATGAAAAGTCTCTGTTGAGACTGCAGCGCTACTGTTTCCTACTTATAGAAAAGAAATAGAAAAGTAGCAATTAGACTTGAAAATAAGCAGCAGTATAAATAGAATAATGATCTTGGTTTACTCTCGAAATCATAAACCAATATACAAAATCATGTATCTTAGTGTAGTCTACTTGTGTGACAAGTTATATCCAAATCAGATCTAACCTTTATGAGGAGTGTCTGTATCATTTGGAAAAAAAAATCATATACAAATTTCCAGTTTTAGTAACCATGGTAACACCCTTCATCGAAATAAAAAAAAAAAATCAGACCAAAATTGTAGAATGAGTAGTGTTTTGAAAATGAACTATATAAGGTTAGTGTCTAAAATGGCGGCCCCTTAAAATTAAGGTTTTAATTTTATTTATATATATTGTTTTACTGTGCACAGCTGTACTAGTGAAGTTTTTGAACTTTGATCAAAACGTCCTTAATTTAGAACTATTACATCCTGAAGTTATCTTCTCCCTCCATTTTAACATTTTTTTTAATTAAAATTGCTTATTTTCGGGCAATAATCCTTTCAGAAAATATTAAGCCTTAAACAATCCTCATATTTTCACCAAAAATGTTAAATTCTATCCACGACTGATGAATGACAGAAAAGTTTTGCTTGTTCTAATCAGTTCTCAATATATGTATGTTTCCTACTGAAAAAAAATATATAGAACTAGAGATATGTCCATAAGACATGAATGCCCCACCAAGGATTTATTCAGAAATACAACATGAAAATTTGATTTATTATGAAGTTTGATGAAAATATCGTGAATAGTTTCTTTAAAATTGAAATCGAAAAATGGATAAAGATGATAAATTCTCGCGAAATAACTTATAAGTGCATAACTCATCAACTTGTTTGCCATAACCCTGCTTTGTTTAATTTAAAAAAAAATCGTAATAAGAACATATTCCTGCGTACTGAATCAACTGTGAGGTATTTATCCCATATGCAGTCAATAATGGTATATTCCAACATAAATAAGGGAAGTTGACTATAGAAAAGTTGAAATCGTCAGGTTTATCATAAATTTTAGTTGTTAGTTTTCCATCCATCTCTTTCTACATTATAATATCTAAATATGAAATACACAAGTGGTGTTTTTTTTATCAATAATTATAAACGTAGTTTTATTTTTGGAACCTGCAGCTGTATATTGTATGTTTTTGTAGGATGAAAGTCTATCATAAATAAGTTAACCAATATACTTACTTTTAGGCTTCTTTAAACCATTTCTTGCAAATAACATATACGTAATCGACTCCATCAAAATAAATTATGAACATGTTGAAAGTTTTTTTTTTTTTAAACATTTGTCACAACGGGCCTCCGTACCCGTTGCCATGCAGACAAAAATTATCTTTTCTTCTGTAAATTCGACGAACCTCTTTCAATGCGGATTAATAGTTATTACAAGCATTAATTTTTGCACATGTGTGACAGAAATTGAGATTCAGTCTTACTTGAATACTGGTTGCTATGTTAAAAATGTACTTCTTTTTTAAAAAGTTTATTGGCATTATCAAATATATCGGCAGAAAATTTAATTGAATTCATTATATGTAAGGGTGCCAACTATTTTTCAATTTTATACCCAGCATAACTTGCTCTTTATATAGGTATAATGGTTAAGGGGCATTTGAGTAAAATGCATTAAAGACCTCAAATAGTGGAATGACCTGACAACATTTGGAATAGACTAGCCTAAGAGTATATAAGGCAAGGCTTTAGGAAAGTCAGACATTCAGAAACCTAAAGTAGCTGTAGAAGTTGAATTATGAATGAGAAATAAAGAAGTTAAAGTATTCTATCCTAATAGAGAAAGTTTCAATGAAACTGAATACATAACAGATAGTAAGTGTTGAATACTCAGTATATTAGGACATAATTCACTATTTATTACTATAAATTAGCATGTAAGGGTGGAATGTGTCCTAATTTGTGACCTTGAATTTTGATAAAAGTTATTTCCCTCTGTTTTAAATTGATTTAAAAAATCAATTTTTATTGCATTTTTCCACTAGAGTATTTGTTGATATTTTTATTATTTTTATTTCAAAAAGTTGCTCCATGGACTTCAATGCAATCTTTGTATAGTGCTTACTGCTAACTTTTATTTTTGAAACTTTCTCTCAAGTTGGTGAATCCTTTCTGTAAAATGCTTAAAATTAATATCAGAGTATTGTGTATGTGATGGTCATTTAAGAATAGAGGATGGAAAACCTCAAGTGTAAGAGCAAAATCAAACTAAAAAAGTTATAAACACCAGTTGAAAGTATTCTTGGGAATTGATGTTAAGCTCTGGATGTAGTAAATCTGAAGAAGATTGAAACAACTGGTTCTTATCTATGAATGGGAACTTAGGGGAGAAACACGGTGCAAGTAGTACCTTATCCAGTCCCCATCTCTAGATAAGAGAAAATTTACGCACTGTGTGATATACCCTCAGACAGAGCTGTCTTAATAATCACTCCAATCATAAACTCAATCAAAGTAAAAGGAAAACTTACTAGGAGATATCTCTCGTAAAAACCTGATCACACCATTACGTAGGAAATATCTGAGAAATCTTCTCAAGAACAATCAAGCCATTATTAATCATATTTATACAGAAACAACCTTAGGTATTGTAGAATCAAGTTTGTTCAAATAATGACCTCTCAGGGCTTGGGGAGTAAAATGTATGGTATAAAAAATATATAGGTATCATTTTGAAAAAAAATCTTTTGCTTATGAACACCAAAACCATGATTAGTCATATTATTATAAAGCATCCTCAGGTAGTGTAGATTCAAATTTGTCAAATTCATGGTGGGTTAGGTGAAGCCACAATGAGCAATCAGAATTTTACATAGGAATACATAGAAAAAAATCTTTAAAATTCTTCTGTTTAAGAACAGCAAAGCCATAATTAGTTATATTTATCACAGAAAGAAACTAGACCTTTCCGTTAAAACTGAAAGGCGGCTTTCGGTGACTTTTCAGTGGCCATTCAGTCACTGAATGGCAGGTACATTCCAGTGACCTTTCATTTACCTTTCAGCCACAATTCAGGTACCTTTCAGACACCATTCAGCGGACACATTTCAGTTATCTTTCAGTGACCTTTCCGTCGTCTTTCAGTCGCCTTTCAGTTACCTTTCCGTCGTCTTTCGGAACCTTTCCGTCAACTTTCATTGACCTTTCAGTCGTAATTCAACGACCTTTTCATCGGTTTTTTTTATTAGTTTTATCGGTAATTATTCCTTAAAATGTTTTAAATAAAATTATTCACATCTTTAAATGTGTTTTTGTTTTCTTATTCTGATAAAATTCAGATATGTAGTACTGGTAATGGTTATATGTTCAATTGTCTTTAAATTGTTTACTAAAATGTTAAATTCTGATTATTAACTAAAACATTTATGTCTAATTATAATTTTATTAACATTAAAGATTACAATTCAACTGTGGAATCATAAAATTCAAAATGATTTTCGAATTTCTAATTTGTTTCATGAAAATTGATTAAGAAAAATATTATTCAAATGATAAAAAATAATATTCGTATCAGAATTTAATTAACGGGAATAGAATTCTTATTTTTTCTTACTGTAAAATTTCTAAATCTGTGATGAATATTTTCACAAGCTCATTCAATTTGATGAGTTGTTAAATGAATAAACAGTCAATCTGAAAAAAAAAGGATCGAGGATATCAGTCAAAATGCTCTTAAAATAAAAAAAGGGGGGGGGGAGTTTTCTTATTTTTCAGCTTAGTTTTTCATTCTTTATATATCCATCTAACACAGTGTAATGCGGTTAGTTTTCATGGAAATATCTGGTTATGAAAGACGAGACATAATTAATTATTTATGCTTTTTCTAGAAGAAACTTTAATGCTGTAAAATTTCTATCTTAATTGTAAAAATCGTATAATATTTTAGCTTCTGAAAGATCTCATTTTAAAATTATTTTACTTACACAGAATTGATAATTTATGACTCGTGTGGAAGGACCTTAATATTGTAAATTTTGTTTCTTGATTGCTAAAATCGCACGATAATTTAGCATGTTAAAAGATATCGTTTTAAAAATTTACATTTTCCGAGGTGAAGATCCATCTTGAATCATTTCTTTGGGGAAAAAAAACAACAACAACAAAACAGGTGCCCGTCGCCGATAATTGTCATCATCCCGATAAGAGATGTGTAATTAATTAGTCAGCCCCCAAAATCCGCATAATTAACATAGAATATACAAAATGTATACAAGATATATACACATTCCCAGCTCCTCGATATAACAAGTGAACTGGGTGTCACAATTCGATTTTTACAAATGTATTGATTTCAAATCTCGTATTATGCAACAAGACCCCGTGGTGTAATGGATATTGGCACGGACTATCAAGTGGGAGGCCACGGTTCGACTCCTGCTTTCTGCAAGATTTTTTTTTCTTATATTCACTTTTTTTTAAAATTCGGAAATAGATTAATTTAATACCATTATACTAAGAAAACGTGAAATAAAATTTCTAAGTTAAAAAATAAGCCCATTATTTAATAAAAAGATACAACTGAAAGATAACTGAAAGGCCACTGAAATGCATCTGCCATTCAGTCGACTGAATGGTAACTGAAAGACCACGGAAAAGTCACGGGAAAGGGTCTTTTCAGTGACCTTTCAGTGGCCATTCAGTTACCATTCCGTCGACTGAATGGTGTAATTTCATCCTGTGAATGTAGAAGGATCCTGAGGTAGTGTAAATTTAAGTCCCCCCCCCAAAAAAAAAACCCAAACCTTTTCAATACTGAACTGATTTCTGCTTCTACCTAGCCAGTATGCTCGGATGAGCGATTTGGCCCATGGTCCTCTTGTTCCTCTTTATTCCTGATTGATTGACTGTATGCTGTTTTACACTCTTTTCGAGAATTTTTCAGTCATATAGAGACGTCAACATATACCGGTGAAGGGCTTCAAATTTTGACATTTACTCGGCACTCAGGGCCATTGAGCAGTGAGGGATTTTTTTTCTTTCCAGCACCTACTGCCACACGGGGCTTTGGTTTTTATGGTTTTATCCGAAGGACCCCTCTATATCTCGTGAAATGCTTGCAAATCAATATGAATGTTTTTTTCTTTTATTAAAAACATATGCATACAACATATTCGGCATAGATTATATTATACATTACAATTAGTATTTTTCTGACGTATCAGAATTATATTACTTCTGTAGAGAGAAAACAAATATGCATCATACCTGTCTAATAAACATTCTACTATCTTTTACAGCATTTTCTATATTCAAAACAGTGTGTGTTTTTTCAGCAAACTTTTTTTAAAACACGTATAAATTGATGCAAAAGATATACAATGTATAATATATAGAGAAAAAAAATTGAATCTTGGTAGCTAGAGGGGTCTTATTCAACACCAGCACTGTCCATAATGAGGGCCCCTAGCTACCACACATGAGGACTGTTTTCCTAATGTGTTGGATATACAATTGGCTACTCCATAATTAACATAAGATATTTTTACAAACAATTTGCTACATCACTATTTAAGTTATTTCCTATTTTGCCACATTTTCTCACAATAGAGTTTTGTAAAATGAGACAGTTTTTAACATAAGGATTCAATTTATCTTCTGACATTCTTTCATTATTGAATCGACTTTTCATTTTATACTTATATACTGTAAAACAAATAAATGAAATTAGATTATTCAAAATACATGTTTTTCTGATAATTCACCGTAAAATCCCAACAAAATACGTTTCCATGAAATATTAAATTTTAAAAATATACTAATTTTTCGCCATAAAAAAAATTGTAATTTCACAGGAAAATAGAAGATGTTCACTATCTTCTAATGCATAACTCACACATTGGTGATACATCTTTATTCCATTTACTAACTCTTGAATTAGTATTTAACAGACAATTAAGCAGCTTGTTGTTATAATTCTGCAATCTTTTTGTCATACATATTGAGAATTTTTGAAATGTATATATTCTTCCATAATATTTTATCATCTATGTTAAAATATTTATTCCACTTATTCTCATCAATTGAATTATGAAATTTTGACTGAACTAAGACCGAACAGTAAAAATCACTTTTTAAGGTTTTGGTCGACTTAAAACAGTTGTTTCTAAACAAAAACGAGTCATTATTATGGATGTTAATATATTTTGCATAGGAACAATCAAGTTTTGATTTGAAAGGTCTTAGCGTCTTTTTGAGCATGATATATTCACAGTAAATATTGTTTTTGCTTTTTAATTTATCCCAAAAGTAGTTTAGTGCATGTATTTCACCATTTTCATCAAAAAGATCTTTCACATACAATATACCACTCTTGATCCATTGTTCAAAACATAAAGTTTTAGAATCATATCGGAACAAATCATTGTGCCAGATAAATTGGGGTAAAAATTCTTCCTTCAAAATACTGTTGCTTTGCTTGAATTTTTTTTTTTACACTTATTGAACATTGAAAAAACTTCCACATAAAATTTCGGGAAATTAGTCAGTTCCCAAAACTTTTTATCGTCCAAATTATAACAGTTTTAATAATATCATGTATTGATAAATTACTATTTTCTAATAGACTATTTAAAGTAAAGTGCGTGATTGTATCTTTGTCTTAAATTCTTCTTACCCAAGAAGCTTTTGCAGCAGAATTTACTTTCAACATCAATGATTCCTATTCCTCCTTGTTCAATTTTACCAATCAATGTATTTCGTTAAATTCTCTCTCTTTTGTTCCATAGAAAGTTGAAAATGATTTTTGAAACCCTTTTAAAGAAGTCTTTATCAGGATTAGGTAAAATAAATACATTATACACAAGCTTTGATACTGCTAAAGTATTGATTATTGTACATTTTCCAAATATTTTTAATTTCGTTTTCGCCAAACACTTAAGATTTTTTCAAGTTTTTCAAGTTTGCTTAGCTAGTTGTTTTTCATAACACACGTCTTTATTATGACCTTAGTATATTCCAAGAGATTTAACATTTTCAGTTGCGATTTTTACACCAAATAAGTCATCATTGTTGCAATACTTATCAATTAAGGAACCAGTAAAGATGCATTCAGTTTTAGATAAGTTTAGTTTCGGACCAGCAACTTTACTAAATTGGTGAATAATATCTAAAGTAGTTGCCAATGAGTTGGTATCTTTTAATGCAGTCGCCCGCGTGGGCAGTGGTTAGAGCGACTGCTCTAGAGTCGCGAAGTAAGGAGTTGATCCTTACGTCGCGGGTTCGAATCCCACTGTGGGACGTGGAGACCGGTCCTTCGGATGAGACCGTATAAACCGAGGTCCCGTGTCGCAGTAGGTGCTGGCACGAAAAAGATCCCTCACTGCAAAATGGCCGTAAGTGCCGAGTATAGGACAAAATTTGCAGCACTCCACCGTGGCGTCTCAATGAGTGAAAAATTCTTGAGAGGGACGTTAAACAACATACAATCAATCAATCAATCTTTTAATGCATTTGTACAGTCGACAGCATGTTGAACTATCTTGATGTTTTTGAAGCATTTTCATTAAATGATAGGTCATGTATATTTGTGTTATTTCTAATTTGGATAGCAAGTATTTCTAATACGAAAATGAAGAGAAGCGCAGACACCAGACATCCTTGACGTATCTCCCTTTCCATAGAGCATGATTTTGAAATCCATCCGTTATTTTTAATTTTGAAAGTAGAATTATTATAGAGAGTTTTGATCATATCAATAAAGTGTTCTCCAAAGTTAAATTTGCGTAATGTTTTGAACATGAAGTTATACTCAACAGAGTCAAATGCTTTTTCGAAATCTAAAAAAAACAATGTGCCATCAAGATCATGATTCATACAGTGCTCATATATATGAAGTATCAGTCTCAGATTTTCTCCGATGTATCTTCCTTTTATATATGCACTTTGTTCTTTTCCTATAACATTTTTAGCAACTAGCTGTAATCGTAAGGCTAAAATTTGTGCAAAAATTTTATAATCCACATTTGTAAGACCTATCGGTCTATAGTTTTTTTAATTTATCTTTTTCACCTTTTTTTGTTAATTAGGGAGATTATTGCGTTTCGTTGTGAAAATGGTAGAATTCCAGTTTCAATACTTTTAATTATGCATGAGAAGTATATATCTTTAATATCATTCTGCTGGAAGTCCATCTGATCCAGGGGATTTGTTATTTTTCATATGACTAATAGCTTCCTTACACTCAAACATGGTCGGTAACTTATCGCAATTGTTTTTCTCATTTTCGCTAATTTAAGACATTAAATTTTTTCAAGGTATTTTTTGATCACAAATTCTTTTACTCTTATAAAATGTATTATAGAAATCGACTAAAGCTTTCATAATATCATCATTTTCTTGATAGACAATATTATCGTCATTAGTAACTTTATTAACTGTATGTGTACACCATATGTACCCCTGTTCGTTATTTTTATCACTTAAGGACTAACATTAGATCAAATTAAATGATTTTATAAAGTTTCTTAAAGCCTTTACATTTCTATTATTTTCGATGACATCTATTTGACAGTTGAAATCTCCGCATACTATTACGTTATCTAAATTCATAGCATGTTTATTGACCCATTTCAACATTTTATGTAAAATATACTCTTCTCATTTTCATTATTTGTCGCATAAAAATTGGCCAAAGTTAAAATTTGTTTATATAATTTAACATTTACCAATAATTTTCTACCATCAATTGAAGAATGTTTATCTAGTATTTCGATGTCAAGATTTTCTTTAAATAAAATCGATACACCTCTACTTTTACTATGTTAGAAAAAAAATATGAATTTTATATCCATACCAACGTGAATTATAGATTGCTTCACTTGTTTCAACAAAATGTGTTTCTTGCAAAAAATTATGTCAAAATTTGCATCTTTGAGCCATTCGAACAACAAAATCTTTTTACCATAAGTATTTAAACCTCGTGCATTTATAGAATAGAATGATAGTAAGTTTGTCCCCATTCACATGAAGCTATATAGATATGCTTAACTACCCCTGGTCTTTTACATTTCTCTTCCTGTTAGAGTTTCGTTTTGCCTCTCGAATGAAGCCGTCCAGATTAGTCTGGTTATCGGGTGTATTCTTCCTTTGTAGTGAGTTACTTCTGAGTTGGTAAAGTTTGATGCTATTTTACTCAAAACCATCCCTAGTCTGTTCTCACCCGGCCATTTATCCGATTTGTATGGAGGGCGGCTTCTGGATAAAATCTGGTTCCCCAGAAGATATCGTTTTCGGCTTTGGCGAATAATGTGCTAGCATCTGAATTTTCCAGTTTCTCGCGAAGTTCTGGTACCTGTGTAGCTTTAGCATGGATAATCTCCTCCATTACCGTTTGTTTTTGATCTTGCCACTTTTCTGGAATCTTCACTTTATCTCCTATTCTCTTAGCCTCCAGAGCTGTTGGAGCAATACGGATGTTTTCAGTAGCGTTGAAATCTCCAGAACGAAGAGCTTTAGTAAGCTGGCAGGCATGCTCAACCGATCTGTGGGTTTCCCCGAAGACCTTGATATCACAGGGGAAAAAAGTTAGATAGCGGATTTTCCTTTCCTTGGAACACCACTGTTCAATCAGTAGGTTCGCTGTAGTGCTCACAATCTTTTGATCCAGACTTATGTCCAGGCCGTTTG
The DNA here is from genome assembly GCF_033153115.1 of Saccostrea echinata. Lineage (NCBI taxonomy): Eukaryota > Metazoa > Mollusca > Bivalvia > Ostreida > Ostreidae > Saccostrea > Saccostrea echinata. The sequence continues at coordinate 8,297,008 of NW_026889795.1, read as the reverse complement.
CATACACGGCATGCTATTTCTTTTATACAGTCTTTGGCCCTGTGCCCAGTGTCCCAGCAGTTGTAGCATTGTATCTGAGACTCACCCTTCTCCTGTCCATAATGACAATCTACATTTTATATCCGCACAATTTACAAATCTAAGCAGGGACTTTTCCTGTTTCCAGTGGCTTTATGCAAAGAAATCGGTTGCCGTTAAGCACGCTTGTCATGCGGTTTGTCGTCGGGTGTCTGATTTTTCGTATTTAATTTCACTTTTCAATTCTACTTGGAAGCTGTCCAACATTTCAAGGATAGTACTGTCATCAACAGATAACGGCAATCCACTAATTCTGACCTTTAGGACTGGATCATTAGGACTTTTTGCTCCTGTAGAATAGGGATTTGAGTCATATACCTGTATAGAAAGGTTACGGAGCTCGAATCCTTCAACGGTCAACTTTGTTCTACTCTCTTTACATTTTAGATACACTCGCCAAAGGTTTCTATCACGCTGAATACAGTGAATATTATCCCCGATCTTATCATGAATCGCCTCATAGAGTTTAAAATCAGTTACCCTGTTACTCTGGTCTGATTGAAGATCTTTGTTCTTCAAATAAATCGGCTTGAACATTATGTTTGGAACGTCTGAATTCATGATTGTTGACAATAGGCTTACCTGAAGAGTATTCACTCGTGAACTCCTCGACACGGTTAACAATTGTATACAAATACACAATAATCAAAATTTCATAATCCACATCACAAAATCACATAAAATTGGTTTGAACTTGATTATCACCACTTGTTTATGTTGCTTTTGAATTCTATATTCACACAAAATACGAAATTTTTTGTCAATAATCGGAGCAGGTAAATTAAGTGTCCATCATTTACCTGACCATCACCTAAAGGGGCATATAATACAAGGAACAATTCCCAAAGCGTGCAACAAAACTGTCCGAATTTTCTCAACCAGAGCTACATATCTGCAGCTACAAAACCTGAGGATACGTGTATATTAATATCACAAATGACTATCCTGCTTTTCTTTGAATTAAACAAAAAAATACCATATGTTCCTACATGTATGCGCACACTATAAACATTTGATCCTCTCTTGTGGCTCCAACGTATCCCCGGGGGCCTAGAACAAATTTGAATCTGCTATTATCTGAGGAAGCTTGCATATAAATAGCATATTATTATGGCATTGCTGTTCTAATGATTTTTTTCTGTGTAAAACTTCTCCCTTAATGTGGTTTCATCTTCCCTCCCCAGTCGGGGCTATAATTGATTATACACCAAGGATGTTTTCATATGCTTCATGTCAGAAGAAGGGTGCTTTGAGGCAAGTTTGGTTGAAATTGGTACAGTAATTCTGCAGAAGTTAAAAATGTGGATAGTTTACCGACTGTAAGACAACAAACGACTGACAGACATACGGATGGACAGATGCCGGACACTCTAGCTTCAATAAAATAGCCTAACAAAAACTTTAAAATTTTTAAAACATTATGGAACAGAAATAAAACAAAATTTTTAATAACTAGTCAGTGTACTTAATGTAACAGAATGATGGGTTAAAATTTTATTTTTTCCACATTTCACAGAATGACCAGTAATCAGTCATCATGTCTTTGGAAAGGAATACAGCCATGTTGATTCATTTTTTTTCTTTTAAAGCCCTGTCATGCATCGCCCGGAGTGCTGGTACCAGGCTGTTTGACCGAGGGTCCCATATCCCCATCCCCACCCACAATTATCTCAGTGAATATGGAAAATCTCTCATCTGGAAAGGCCACTCCCACTACGTTCCGTCGGAGAGGACCTGGGTAGACCAACACCAGTACCGATCGTTGCCTAGAGACACAAAACGTGACGCCAAGGAGATGCAGAGCGAAGCCAATGGGTGGACTTCATGAGACAAAGGGACACGCCCTCTGGTAATTTTGTGTTTTGGGTATAGGGAATCTGTTCCTTGCATAAAAGCTGCAAGGAGAGAAATTAAATTAGTGCAATGTTCTTTTTTGCGTTGTAATCTAATGGAAACTGGAGGAAAAAAGGAAATGGAGGCGTAACACTGTTCGGAAATGCCCCCGTACTTTTGCAGTTCTTTCTTCATTTTGTTTTCAGCCGTTACCCATGTTAGGGTTGTGCATATTTTCCATAAACAGAGCATTAAAATTCAACTCCTCAATTTCATAAAAAAAAAATGATTTCAGCAAGATCTAATGGGAAAATCACGATAAAATATTTAAAAAATATACCAACATGTTAGTATAAAGATGGGTTTCGTTCAAGTTGGAAGATATACTGAATTCAAAATTTTTAACTGGATTAATTACTGTTAATACCAAAAAGTATCGCCACGATCACGAAATACTGTACAATAATTTATTTTTATGCCCCCTCCGAAGAAGGGAGGGCATATTGCTTTGCTGCTGTCTGTATGTCGGTCGGTCGGTCTGTCTGTCTCTCTGTCTCTCTGTCGGTCCACCAACAATTTCCGATCATTTTCTTCGCCGAGGTTGCAAAAACTGAAATGAAATTTGGTATACAGATTTATCATAAGATTATCTAGGTCAAGTTCTGTTTTGGGTACAATCGAGCATTTTTGGACAGAGTTATGCCCCTTGGACTTAAAAAAATGCAATTATTTGCAGTTTCTGTTCATTTTCTTTGCAGAGGTTGCACATTCTGAAGTAAAATATGGTATACAGATTTATCATAAGAATATCTAGGTCAAATTCTGTTTTGGGTTCGACCGAGCAATTTTTGACAGAGTTATGGCCCTTGGACTAAGAAATGAAATTTAGTATACAGATGTATCATAAAAAAATCTAAGTCAAGTTCTGTTTTAGGTACGATAGAGCAATTTTTGACTGAGTTTTGCCCCTTGGACTTTGAAAAATTCCAATTATTTGGAGAGGGGGGATAATCGTTTCACAAACATCTCTTGTTTAATTTCAGGATACTACCATAAAGACATAGGTGTGTTGCAAACTGGAGTACCCGAATGTCGTCTGTTCGGATACACTCGGGATTTACCCAGCATGCCCCCACGAGATCTACAAGACATCTGGCCGAAATCTGATGTCTTTGTTCCACTAGAAAGAGCTGACCAAGGGAAATATTACGGTTATTATCACGAGGCTATTGAGCGGGAAAGAGAACGAAGAAAAAAGGAGCTTCCCGAAAGTATGAGAGTGGAAGCCAGAGACATTGCGATGTTATAGAGATTTGTGCAATTCCCGAAATTAAATATAAATGTGTATATTTATTCGTGCAGTTTTATACCTGTGTAATAATTGTAAACACGCCACGAATACTTGGACAATGCTTATATAACTGGATGTTTATCTGGATTGTTTTGTTGTGTTTTATTAATTTATTTTTTTTAGTAAAATATATTTTTGTGCTATAAATGTTATATACAGAATGAACAGAATGGGATATTTTTTAACTGTTTTAAACACATCAAAGCTCTTGAAATAGAGAAAAGTGAAGGGAATACAAACCAGACGTCTCTATTGAGACTACAGCTGTACTGTTTTCTACTTAGAGAAAAGTAGCATCTGGACTTGAAAATATGCAGCAGTGTGTAAATGAGAGATTTTTGGTTTATTCTCGAAAGGAAAACCCAGTATACAGAATTTTGTATCTTATTGTAATCTATCTGTGTGACAAGTTACATGTATATTAAACATGTTAAAGTCACATCGAAACTGTAGGAGGAGTAGCATTTTAAAAAAAATAGAAATTTCTAGTTTTAGTAACCATGACAACACTGTTTATCGAAATCAAAAACAATATACAGAATTGTGTATCTAGTTGTGTTAGAAGTAATACAAATCAAAGTACTGAAAGTACTACTACGAGTTGATGGTATTGATTATATAATGTTTAAATGAGCTGAGGTCTCTAATCCATATTTGGATTATGTGATATATGTGCAATGATGAAAACTATCACTTTAAAATCTTTTCTTTTTGTTTTCTTTGATAAATAAAATTATATCATTTTATTTACGACTTTTCTATCATGTATTTTTAAGACGTATATTTTTTTAATACCTACTGGAATGTATAATAATTTATCAGAAATCGAACCTTTAAACATAGAAAACAAATACAGTGTAATACTAATTAGTTTTGGGATTTTTTTGTAAAATGACAAAGTAGCTTGCATTTAAATTAAAGTAATTTGTATTTTTACAAAATATTAAAGGATACCATCATTGAAATGGTCACAGAGTACAGAATATCACCATTAAAACTACCGGGAACATTTTTTGGGCACTCAATATCATTTGACAGAAATATTATATATCAAGTGACTAGAAATTTCAAGTAGGAAAAATGGTACAACTGTTGTAAAATCATTACAGAACTAAAACAACTCCTAAATAGATAAAAAAAAAAAAAAAAAAAAACAAGAAAAAGCTTTAAACACACATATCTCAAACTTATTGGTCAAATCATTAGTATTACAAGTAGGGAATTATTACTTACAAATAGCGCAAATTGATTTTTTTCATAAACATGCTCATTGAATATTTTCACTGTTTTCTTATACATGTACTGACAAATAATTTGACATTTTCAATGCACATCAATATGTTTCAATTCTTGTGATTAAGCCAGTCTTGAAATTTATTCACATCTTTTACTTTCATTAATACATATATATATATATGTATATATATATATATATATATATATATATATATATATATATATATATATATATATATATATATATATATATATATATATATATATATACATTACATAATTCAATTTTCTTGATTTTTTTTCCATTGAAATTCAACTCCTTGTCTTTCAAAATTTACATGCACATTTGATATTTTAATTTTCTTGATTTAGCTACTCTTGAAATTCACTTCTTGACTTTTAACTGAAATGAGCATTTTATATGTCATTTCGTTTGGTTTAGTCACTCTTGAAATAGATATAATTACTTGACTTTAATTGATATGCACATTTTATATATCATTTCTCTCGGTTTAGCCTTTCTTGAAATTCAACTACTTGACTTTCATTGATACATGTATGCACGTTTAATATTTCAATTCTTTCGGCTTTTCGACTGAAGACTTTAAATTCATCACAATATGGCATGATATTGACTATTTACATTATCTATCTACTCTTGAATTAATTTGATTTCTTAATCTCTTCACATTTATAAATATGCATATCACATTTAATTTATTAATAACACCCCATTTAATTTTTTTGTTTTTGTTTTTATTTATTGTCTTCAGTACTATTAATTCACTTTATCACATGGTCAGCATCTGATAGCAAAACACAGCTGGATATATTAAAGGAAAACACTTTCCAGTGTAGTGCCGACAATTAATGAGATAAGGAATCGCAGATATGTTAAGTGACCTCTACTGTATTTAAAGCTTGCTGTGAAACAGATCTAGATTGTGGAAGACAGGAATTTTCAACAGTGTTTTTAACGGGGAAAAAGAAATTGGAACACAGAGTTGTCCGCTGCTGAAAAAATCTAACCCTTTAAGTAATCGAATTTTTTTTTACTTGAATAAGAACTTTAATTTCAAAATTGTTTTGTTCAACTGGTACAGCTCATTTCTTTCGTTTGAGATAAGCAATTGGTTTCTTTACTGCAAACTCCTCGCTTTGTTTACAAACATACATGTAGGCAGTGTTATCTGTGTTGAATGATTCATCCACTAGTGCGGGAAAACTGCTCTGTTCATTGGCATAACAGCACAAGAATATTAGTTATTTATATACCACCAGCACGTCAATCTTGTAAAAATAACCTGGTTTGTACAATGTCAATTTTGTGAATTTTCTTTAAAAATTATCTGTTTTCAAAATACTTATTATATAAAACATTTATTGATTTATAAATCAAAACTTTGTTTGGACATGTCACTTTTGTTGACCGTATATCCTTAGCAATATTTTCTCTCGCGGATAGACACAAATTCCAATAAAATTCATAATAAATATTTAAGTTCGTAAACACGTCAAAGCATATCAGGAAACATATTCTTGTTCTGTAGATCATGAAAATTTTAAATAAACCAATATTATACAAGAACCCGTACGCAAAGTACGCAAACGAAAATGTGATTAGTTTCGATACATTGGGGAATCCCTTACAAGTCACATAACATGAGTTGATACCGTCAACTCGTAAAAATCAGACCAAAACTGTAGAAAGAATAGCGTTTTGCAAAAATTTCACCGAAATTTCTTTTTTAGTCACCATGGCAAGAGCATTCGCCAATAAACCGATAAAAAGAAATTATGTATCTTAGTATATTAGTGTGCCAAGTTATATTGAAATTAGACCAAAACTGTAGGAGGAGTAGGGTTTTGAAAACGTTTCACAGGAATTTCTATTTTAGTGACCATGACAATACTGTTCATTGAAATAAAAAAAAACAAAACAAAACAAAACAAAACAGAACCAAAAAAAAAAAAAAAAAAAAAAAAAAAAAAAAAAAAAAAGATACAAAGAATTATGTATCATAACTACGAGGGTTGATCCAAGAGTAATGTCGATAAAATTGTTACTAGTCGACGTAAAACAACGAAATTATAAATGATGGAAGCTATATTTATATTGTTACTAGTCGACGTAAAACAACAAAATTATAAATGATGGAAGCTATATTTATATTGTTACTAGTCGACGTAAAACAACAAAATTATAAATGATGGAAGCTATATTTATATTGTTACTAGTCGACGTAAAACAAGGAAATTATAAATGATGGAAGCTATATTTATATTGTTACTAGTCGACGTAAAACAACAAAATTATAAACGATGGAAGCTATATTTATATTGTTACTAGTCGACGTAAAACAACAAAATTATAAATGATGGAAGCTTTATTTATATTGTTACTAGTCGACGTAAAACAACGAAATTATAAATGAAGGAAGCTTTATTTATTTCAAATCAGACCTGAAAATTTCAATTCAACATGATTTATACTTTTAAAAAAATATTGGATTTTATACAACGTGCGATTTTGGTAGTCGCCGCATCTAAATAACGTCATATAATGGATACGCGCCGTAATACATTCAAACGTTTCCCAATAAAAAAAAAATATTTGAGATTCATGAACACGTTCACAAATCTCTGTTCTTTAGGAATTCTTGGTACCCATCGCATACTCACTCTTTTCATAATTAAGTCCTCTGTCGAAATTCTTTGAACAGTACCATAGGACAAAGTGTTCATATCCCTTTACATAACAGATACACGCATGTCTTTTGACAACATCAGACACCAGTTACACGTTTCCGTCCGACCTCTCATCTTACGGTCTTCCTGTCCTCTGCTACATGTAATCATTCAATGACCCATCACTCTCCTCAAAAATCGCTGAAACCATCTATAAACATGCTAAGCCTTCTTATTTACATTCTTTTCACTGTGAGGCTAATTAATCAACGTAACTCTCTCTACTGACAATTTCCCTATTTGGAAGCAAAAAAACAAATACATTACAGCTCGTTGCGGCGTTCCCCCCCCCTCCCCCCATTTCGACACTTCCTTTGTTCAAAGCTTCAGAGTAAAACACATAGTTTATAATCAACAGTAGCAATGACGTCTTTTAATTTTTAACTGATGATTAGAAAATGACGAGAATTTTATCTTTTAAAATTCATTAAGCGATTAGGCGCGTTTTAGATGCTTTTTTAATGCGTTTCTCCTTTTCATCCTGAAATGTTTAGTTGTGACGCGGTGACACCCCCTATGCTTCATGTTTTAAACATCTATTAAATTAATTTAACATTAATAAACCAAAGTTTAAATGTTATAATTAATTAGATAAGCTCCACTGGTTCCTCAGGACCAGAAGCACTGAAAATGCACCACAATGGCTCGTCAGGTATTAACATGTAAGCACTAAAAATTACTATAGGGCTTGGGAAAGACAATTCTCCAATTTAAATGAATTTGCACCACATGTATGTCTAGGTAGGACACTTCGCAAATGTGGAAAGGTTTTCTGGCCCAGTGGTTCATTCATTAGAAGATTTTTCTTATATATTTCAATGAAAAATTTTGATTTCCTACCCCTTGGGGCTATGATTGGGACAATTTAGAATCTACATTACCTCGGGAAGTTTCATATTCGTTTGAGCTTTTCTGGCAACGTGATTCTTGATAAGACTATTTTTAAATATTTTCCATTATACTCAAGTGTAAAACTTTGTTTCCCTGTTTGTGGCCCCACCATACCCCCGGAGGTTCTTGAGATTTTACAATGACCCCACCTTTGTATACCCTTCACCCAAAAATATTTTATGGCAAGTTTGGTTGAAATTGGCCTTGTGGTTCTTGAGAAGAAATTGAAAATATGAAAACGTTAAAGTTTTTATAAGTCGGACAACGAGTTATCAGAAAAGCTCATTTGAGCTTTCAGCTAAGGTGAGCTAAAAAATTTTAAATCACTAGAACAGCTGTGCCTTATCAATGTGTAAGAGTATGAAAAGTTGATAAGGATTATAAAGTAAATGAATTTTATTTATGGCGATCCTTTAAAAACAAATGAACTAGGAATTTTACATCTCTTTTCTTACTTTACATCCATGCGGCTTTAAAAGTTCCTGAACGTCGGAAAGATAATACCATAGCCATCTTTTCTCCAGAAGAAGAATTATAAATTCTATATATCTCAGCGTTAAACTTTTATCTTTTTGTAGCCTTAACCCACCAACAAGGCCATGATTATAACAAACTTGAATCTACAGCAAGTCAGCCCAGTAGTTCTTTAAATGATGCCATCAAATATTAATTCTAAATGGTTACCCCTTTGAAAGAGGGCGTGGCTATTCATTTCAACAAACTTGAATCCGTTTAACTCAAGGATGCTCTGTGGTTCTTGGGAAGAAGTTGAAAATTTGAAGAAAAAGTTTAAGGACAACAGACAACACACTTCATACAGAAGCCAGACACCCATAAATCAGAAGAGATAACTTGATATTTTGTTTCAGGTTAGCTAATTATTATATACATTGTATATTTATTTTTCGCTAAAGGTTTTCTTATTACATGTATATAATAAGGACAAAACAAATACAAGTACATTGTATAAATTAAAATTCTAAAATAGAAAAGAAAATGAATTCCTTCTAACAAAATCGATGGATACACAATAACATTCAGTTCTATAGTAAATTGATTTCATTTGAACATATTTTGTTGTCTTTAAACTTTACAACTGGGATTGGGCAAAAGTTCCATTTCCCTACATATGAATTACTTCAAAGTTAACGTATTTACATATATGGGTTTCAGCTAAAAATGAATAAACACAAAAAAACATAATACTTAGGGGAACAAACAATCAATAGGATACATTCACTAAATATTACACAAGTTGTATAGAAATTGCTAGAAGTAATCATTGCATCAACAAAAACGAACTGACTTTTTAATTAATGTTTGTACAATATTAAAAGGTATTCTTTTACAACATCATTAAACGATTCATCTCCCCTATGCAAAGTACAAGTATTAACAGCATGTTATTTCTCAATTCGCAGAAATTTATCGAAAAATTCCTTTCTGGCTTCTGTATCTTTTTTGCATGAGAATATCCATCCCTCTTCAACACGAAGAAAGGGGACTCAAAATTACATTACATTGAAAAGATCACTAGCAAGCACATATTTGTGACGACGCCTTGTATGCAATATATTTTAAGCGTCGTATTCCAAAACTCAGGTAAGAGGGTGGCAATGGTTTATTGAAAAAATACATTTTCAAAAGTAGATAATGAGGAGTCATTTCTCAAAACAAGACGTATTGAGTTCCATTCGTCAATAACAACGGGAATGAAAGTTGACTAATAGGTTTGTAATCTGCATTTGGGTATGTTGTAGTTAAGTGAAGTTTTCGTACTGTAACTTGATGAATAACAACACAAATTTGGGATTATATCAATCAGATATTCAGGAACTTGGCTATTATAAATTTTGCACATTTTTGTTAATCTTGAAATTTTTCTTCTTTCATGAAACGTTATCTATCCAGTTTCAATTAAAGTGCATCTTCAGAAGCTAATAGAGTTAGGCCTGTGACAATTAAGCAGTACATAAATGTAATTGTATTTTTTTCTATTTTTCTTTCACTATCACCTACATTACATAAACCCCACAGCAAGGAAGCATATTCTAAGTGTGGACTAATAAAGGATTTGTGTACATGAGTGAAAGAGTTTTCCAGTTGACTACAAATTTATTTTTTTAAATTAACGCAATTTTTTTTTTACACGCATTAGCTAGAATAGTATCAATATGTATAGACCAACTAAGATCATGAGAGAAAACAAGAGACCCAAGGGTCTTGAATCGCTCTTCAGATAAATTGTACACTTACATTTGAAGTCTCTAAGAATCCTATAATTAGATAAAGCCCTGAAATTCCAAAAGTACGTCATCATGACCTACATTTTATTTAAAACACTTTGAGAACCCAAGATGAATCAACTGACAAAGTGTGATGATTCGAAGCCCCTTACTATCTTAAATATTCAGATATGGCCATGAGATTTTGAGATTCCAAAAATGGGTTACTGTAACTTATTTTTTGATACACATACTCCGAGACCTCAAAATGCCTCAACTTACAAAGATTGTTGATTTTAAGACTTTTATTATTTGATATATTTAGATGTTGCCATGAAATTTCAAAAGTAGGTCAGTGTGACCTACTATTTAGTTGACACATTCTGAGGACCCAAGGTGCATCAACTGACAAAGTATGATGCTTCTAAGCAAATAAGTAACTAAGATATTTGAATATAGCCATAAAATTTGAAAAGTAGGTCACAGTGACTTACTTTTTGGTTGATTTTCTCTGAAGGCTCAACATGCATCAACTGACAAAGATTGATGATTCTAAGTCAATAAATACCTGAGATTTTTAAACATAGCTATTTAATTTCAAAAGTACGTCATGTTGTCCTACTTTTTGGCTGACATTCTCTGAAGATCCAAGATGCATCAACTGACAAAGTTTGACGATTCGAAGCCAATAAGTTCCTGAGATATTTAAATAAAGCCATAAAATTTCAAAAGTAGGTCACGGTGATCTACTTTTTTGTTGACATTCTCCGAGGACCCAAGATACATCAAGTGACAAGGTTCGATAGTCATAAGTCTGAAAGTGTCTAAAATATGCCTCTAAAACAATTTGAAAACGAATGCCTGCAAAATTCAAAAAGTATGTCATTGTGACCTACTTTATTATAAATATGTTTTAAGGTCCTAACATGCTTCAATTTACAAGGTTTGATGATTCTTAACTTTTCAGTATTTAAAATAATGACCTTTAATGTTTTGAAAAAGATTAGCCAAAAAATTCAGAAGGTAGGTCACGTTGATGTACTTTGAGGACCCAAGATGCATCAAAGTTAAATGATCATAGACCTTAAAGTGTCGAAAATATTCCTCAAAATCAATTTTTAACAAATGCCCACAAAATTCTAAAAGTAAAAGTGGTCACCGTGACCAACCTTTGAGTAAACATGAAATGACGTCCTAAGATGCATCAACTGACAAGATTTGATGATCCTAGCCCTAATAATAAGCAAATCATCAACGTTTTAATAAAATGTAAGTTTTGGACATTGAACCGACCTCGATGCCACGCTTTTAGCCCTAGGGAGATGCCTTGTGCAATTTTTCATCTTCAACGTATCCTCATCCTTATGTAAGTCTGTTGATAATCTGCCCAGTGGTTCTTTTAGCAACCAGTACTTTTGGTTTTATTTACCTAATTATCTCCCCTTGTTTAAAGGTCACAACTCTAGTTTTAGTACAAATGGGAGCCCAGGGACAAGGATACCCTTTAACAAATTTGACAATAATTGGCCAAGGAGTCCCTGAGTTATGGCATTATTCTAAAAGTTAACATGTACGCACACCGCACCAATGGCCATAGTATTAGGTCTTTGAGCCTTTGGCTCAGCAGAGCTAAAATTTCCAAAATATTTATGCAAAGAAACAAATTCTAGCTGATTTTTTCTGGAAGAATAGTTCAGGATAATAAAGAGTTCCTCTAAAGTTAAAAAAAAATCTCTTAAGTTTTAGAAGGACTGAATTTGAGAAAAAAAAATTCGACCAAATTTCTAGCTAGCTTGGGAAAATCGGAATTAGTTTGTTGTTGTAGATAGTATTGACATTTTTAGATGATAGCTGTAGGGAGTTATCATCTGCAAATGATCTACAAAACTTTTCATTTCTTCCGCAACATCATTAACATTTATAAGAAATAAAAAAAAGGTTCTAACACTGAACCTTGAGGGACACCCACATACATGGGTTTTTCGTCAGATAACAGGTTTCTGGATAAAAGCGTTGTGATCCACCTTCTTATAACTCTAACCAATAAAACAGATTTCCATCTATACCATACGTTCCGAGTTAAAATAAGAGACCCTTATGCCACACACAATCAAATGCAATTTACAAAGGTCACAGAATATCATGTAACATTTTTCACCGTCGTTAATAGCTTGAACAATAGTGTCATATGTTTCTATTCACTGATATACAGTAGAATGACAAGGTAAAATCTAGCTTGGTATTAATAAAAAGATTGTTCCCTGACAAAAAATACTAAAAAAAACTATAGTCAACTACAGTTTACTATTGTTAACTCTAACGTACAATTTAACTTGGTTGGTTTTAAAAGTTTTTACTATAGTAAATCAAAGTCCCAAAGTTTTCACTGTAGTAAATCAAAGTTTTTCGTTTGATACTATTGTTAAGTATAGTATTAATCTATAGTTTACTGTAGTATTTTTGTTGGGGTTATCACGAAAGTGACTGTAAAGGTGTTGGAATATAGTTGGGTCCATTACTTTACCAAAACAACTTAACAATGACACAGGTCTATTATTACACATAATGGAAGGATCATCTTGCTTAAAAGGAAGAACATTGCATTGGCAATATACCATTTACAAGGAAAAATACGAACACCTTATGACCTGTTAAACAATAAACATAACGGTTTATCAGTACTTTATATTGTAGATTTCATCATCGATATATGATCGATATAATGAAACATTTGTGTACAAATGTAAATGTAAGAGTTTTAAAATTTGTACTCTATGCATCATAAAATGTTCTATTAATACTTCTACAGTTAATTGACATACCAAAATAATTGAGTACATAATTATGTAAATATAAGATTTTTTGGCATTTTGATATATCTTGAAATGTGATTTTCCTGTGCCCTTCTCTTCGAATTTTGACCAGCATTCATGGTATTGCAGTTTTTTGGGGTCCTTGCAGAAAAAGGTTGAATTCATTGTAATCAGTGGCTCCAGAATTGCGGTGACAATATTAAATTGTCTAAAATTTTGGAGCTTGGATCAACCTCTCGATAAATCTCATAAATCTCAGGTCCAAGTATCAAATCGTACAAACAAAATCATTGTTATTTGATAATGAGTTTAGAATAGTTTAATGATATAAACATTCATGTAGTCATACATTCTACGAGTAATACTCCTAATTTGGAGCATCCTTGCTTTCAAGCTTCAATACTGCTGTTTATTTTTTTGCACATCAGACAATATTGACTTCACCATTTCATGCTGACTTTCCATTTTTATCCTTTCTATTACAGCATCTTCAGTTTCCTTTCTTAAGGTCAGTTCCTGAATTTCATTAAGGTTAACCAAGTAAATCTTCCTAGTGAAAGTTTCCAATCTTTGACAGATATCTGAAATTGTCGACCAGGTTGTACAAGTAATTATTCAAACATTCCACTCAGCATTCTAAGAGTGGTAATCCTAATTTGTAGTTTCTTTGTAAGGTTGTAACATGGATTCAAATTCTTGCATATTTGATTTGATTTTCTCCCACATTTCTTGCATTTTTATAACAGCATCTTCATCTTCCTCCTTTATTTTTAGTTTTTGAATATTTTTAAGTTTATCCAAATACTTCTTTCCAGTGAAGGTTTCCAATCTCTTGCAGATGTCTGACATCGTTGACCAGGTGTCATCAAATTCTGTCTGAGGGGTGGAGGCTGAGCTCACATGTGCAGTCAAACTGTTTCGGATTGACCTAATTCTCTCGATATCATCTCCTACGGTCACCTCTCCTGCTGCTGGCTCTTCTCCCCATTTTCCTTTTGTTGGTTTGGGAATCTTTGAACAAATGTTTCTGATCAATGTGTATGTTAATGAAATATCTAAATTCTTATATCCTGATTGTTGAGGATTTTGTAAGAGATATTCTTGCTCGGGGCGTAATCTTTTATAAATTGATGATGCTTTCACCTTGTTGTAAATTAGGAAAGGGGGAACCTCCATCTCTAGTATATCTCTGTATGCCTGAGTTAACACATCGTTTGTTGCCATTCCAAGTTTGGCAAATCTAGATTGGCCCTCAAGGTCTTTTCCAGAAGGCATGGAAGTGCTGGGATTACTCGGTTTTGTCTGAAATAAAGTTCCACATATTTAGTTAAAATTGCTAAGTGATTTTAGAGGAATATCAGGCATTCTAAAAAAAATGTGCCCAATTAAAAAATTTTTTATGTCGCTTACAAATTTAGCGTCGTAATCTCTTAACTATAAAGAAGATGGGTGAACATGACGAGCGAAAAGCCTATAGTGTGACAAACATGAAGGTGAAAAATTAAATTTTAATTATATTGAAAATTTCCTTGATATTTCATCTAACATTAAAATATACTTTATGTAAAATCTCTACAATTTGCAAAAATTTCGAAAAGATTGAAATTATTTGCTTATGAAATATTATAAACACACTAAAGAGGGCAAAAAGAGTCATTTTCTCACACTTTAACACTATTTTTCGATATGAGTGGGTCTTCGCTCCATTTTTTTGCATAAAAAATATGCAGTTTTTGGTTTCCAAAAATATGGAGCAAAGACCCACTATACCTTAAAAATATACTTTTATAACATAAAGTTCACATTTCAAGAAATACTTGAAGTCCATTAAGTCAAGGGTCATATCACAAACACGATTTAAATGCCACTTTTCATCAGGACTTGTGTAGTCTAGTGGTTAGCGTGCTAGTCTCGAAAGAAAATGATACTCAGGATTTTTATTGCTAGGGTTCGAATCCCACGAATACTAATTATTTTTTAAATAAAAGAATAAATTTTGCCGAGAAAAAATTTCCTCAGAAAAGTGTTGTTTTTCATAATTTCACGAATTTCAATAATGAGAACTTTACTCTAAATACTAAATTCACAAATTGAAATGATTTTTCTATACCTGAAGCTATAGGCTTTCTGCACGCTATGTTCACCCATCTCCTTTAAAGACCGATTTCAATTCTAAGACTTAATATACACATATGGTTTTGTAAATATTTACCGATATATATGCAATCAAAGTTTTGATATGAATACAATACAATGTTGAAAAACGTATTCCACTGCAAATCTTCATGTTGCTTCATTCATATGCAAATTTCAAGATGAAATTTTCAGCCGTGAAAGAGTTCAGATAAATTGCAATTAAATGTTTAAAAAGTTTTTTTTTTCCTTTATAAAAAGAAATCAAAGCACTTCTCACAAAGAAATGCATGAATCTTCTTTCATACGAAATCATAACATGTCGCTAAAAATCAATTAACTTCCGTTATAAATTTGAATGCAGATTTCAAAAAGTAATGAAACTTTTCTGAAAGTGACCATGGAACCTTTTATCATCGATTCTAGTTGCGAGTCAGCTATTTTAGACCATTACATTTTCGACATAACAAAATGAATTAGACAAACGCAGTTGTCTCTCTTAAAAATATGACTTCCAAAACGGTAATTCAGGAAAGATTTTGCATAGGCATGAAAAAATTTATTGTTTTGGGAGCAAAATGCTTCATACTTTTGTTAAGCATGATAAAACAAACGTTAATTTTAACTATTTCTGAGTATTTTAACTTTTATTGTTGGAAATTAACTTCCGTAATAATAAACTTCCGCAAAAATATTTTTCCCAAAATTTTAACTTATTATCGGATTCATGCGAGACTTCATGAATCATCAGAAAACAAAAATTTGGTCAATTTTTGGTATTTTTAAAATAATTTGTTTAAGTTATTAAATGTCATTATTTTGGGTTATCTTTCCCTGATTATGCTTTTCTTCAGTAACTTATTCCAGTTATTGATACTTTACTATTCATTATTTTAAACCTACTGGTATCTGAAAAGCTCTATTCATGCTGTACTTGGGTTATTTAGTAGATGGAAAAGGATCATGACAGTAAAAGTAATCTATCTTTAAGATTTAACAAGCTGAAATTCAACAAATCATAACTTATTTCAGTTATTTCAACCTTAACCAACCTCACTTTAGAACTCTTGCACAAAAATCTACAGCTTTGCACAAAAAATGTAAGACATAGAGATTGTACAGTAATATCCAAGGATTTTAGGAAAATTAGTCTCACTGTTGGCAAAATTGGAGGAAGTTGTGTAATTGACCTCTGAAATGTTCATGAAATGCAATTATTTTCCCTGAAAAATATCATGATATTTTAATAAATATCATCATACCTGCTCAGGAGATATGAAGTCTATTGAGTCTATTAAAAGAAGTACATATATTTACAACTTTCTCAGCCTTACATCATCTTAAATCAGCAGCAAACTCAAAATATTGATGTTTTTTGGCGGCATTCTACATTTTAAGAATTGACTCAAATGAGTTATTTCTTTGTTTAGTAATAAATAAGTGAAGTAACCTAAAAAGTTATTTTAAAAAATAACTTGATTCCATCATGCCCCTGACTGTTTGTTGACATTTTTCTTTTCCAAGTTCACTTGTATGTCCTTTAGAGAATTATGATTAATTTCTATTGAACCAATTATTTTTTTCATGTTTTATACTCGCAGGTTTCGACATTCACGCTCGTCACCTCGTCATTTCCACCCCCGGATGATTTTTGACGACTTGATTTTCAGTCTGGCTCGCCCAAATGACGACCTGGGAAGAGTTGGGAATATTCAATAATGATGTTTAATATTTTAGAATAAACTTTATAAGGCCTTGAAAACATTGTTTCCTGTAACCCAACGACCCATTCAAATTGCAGCCGCGTTGATTTTTCTTTCTGCCAAATCAGTGTTCGATCAATCAGCTAATGCAATTTTTACCAAAAGTCTTAAATTAAGTTTTATTTGAGATATAAAATATGTCAACCTAGTCAACAATCACCTTAAATATAAAGAGTAATAGCGAGTGCAGCGAGCGAGGCAAAGCGCCGCTTGCAATGCTAGCTCTAACGACAACACCTGGGCGAAGAGAAAATTCGGACTTACACATTTTTTTCCACAGTAACATTTGGACCCACACTGCATTGCTTGTTTAAGCTATGTTCTCGCGAGAATAACAACAAAAGTTTAACAAAAAATAAACTCGCCTTGATTTTTAATGGATATATTGCAGGTAAATTGTAAATAAAAGGTTCTTCATTAAAGTCAACAATGTTCAGGCTTCGGTTTGTAATGCAACTTAAATACGACGTCATTGACGTCAGAGTCTAGACGCACTAAATGTCACATGCAGTTTGACGATCGAGCCCGATCTAAATTAAACCTGAATAAATTTCTGCGCTCGCCCTAACGGTCGCACTGTCAACATATTAATCATCATTGTAACATCTAGCATTTCCCCCCACAACTTTCTGATGTTCGTTTTCTGCTGCTAGACAGCCATGTTGGGTGTCCACTGTAACACACACCCGGTTAATTCAGTCCAGGGATATTTGACCCTATTATTTTGGCCTTTATAGTAAGTGAAAATGAATGTTTTAGCCTAGAAACTTTATTATGTATCAATATGCGAGATTGTACATCGATACATTAGCCAAAAGAAAAAAAAATCCCGACCTACCAACCCTCGATTTTTTTGGGAATATTGCAGGAATCAAACATTTGTTCGGGCAACCTGAAATACATTCGGGCAACCTGCGATCAGTACCAGGGTTGCCCAAATGGCGAGACTAAATTTTGACGAGTGTCGAACCCTGATACCCTGAATTGCACCATTTATCGTAGAATGACTCATAAATTAAAAAAAAAAAAATCATATTTTGAATTGAATATTACATATAATTTTTTTTCTTGGAAAATAAGATCCTAAAGTGGATATAAGTGGATGCAGCATTTAATGAATAAATTTAATTTAAATGTTGTTATGGTCTAAAAGGATATTGATTTCATATAATTATTCAATAAAAAACTTATCAGAATTGCTAAATTGGTTTGCAGTTGCCAAATATATATTTTATATTGATGTAGTATTTTACATTTTAGAAGAATTACCTGTTTCCAATATTTTGTTATATCTCCTGTGATGATACAATGCTTTTTGTTTGCCGGACAGGATGGACACAGAAAAGTTTCTCTGACAAATTTAGATTCACTTATAACAGCGCTTTCTTTGTTATTACAAAATCCAGTTGATTTGCATTTGAATGCAACCTGGAATTCTGAGTTTTTCTGGAATGTGTTGGAAAGGTTCAATAATATACGGTCAATGTTTTCTCTAATCTGGTGACATTTTGAAACATCAACGTCTCCCTCCACAACAAACACTTGCAGTTGAATTTCTGTTTGAGTCATTCCAAGCATGATGTTATGGTGCTGGTCATGAAACATGAAAATAGCTACAGTCTGGTAAATGCATCCTCTTTCTTCATCAGAGAAAATGTCCCAATTAGGAATCTGCATGCAGGTTGCTACAAGGCGATGGAAAATTTCCACAGGAAGAACATCAATCGTGTAGCAAAGGATGGAGGAGGCAGGGTATGATGAGAAGCAGTCTACTGGAAATTGCATCTTGTTCATACAAGGGACATACCACTTTTTGTCACTCGTTTTAGCTAAGAGTCCAAGCTTCTCCATGTACATCATGATGTCTTCTTTATGCTCAATGTAATCATTATTGTGTATTGTCCATATAGCATTAAGGAGTGTTTCATCTAACTCTCCAGTTTCATTGAATTTGTCCCATTCTGAGGCAAATTCGAATAAATCCTCTTTTGCATGGTTTTTATCTGTTATGACATTTTTAAATGCATCTGCAAACCACTGAACATCGAGAATAACAGTTTCATTTAGGAATTGTTGATTGAAGTGTATAATTTCTCTGATATCATGGAAGAACTGCAGCATGGCATTCATATCTTCAATAGTATGGAGCTTTATTCCCTCTGGTAATGTTTCATTGAAGGACTGAAGTTCATCCCTACTCAAAATCTTGTGGATTTTCTTTTTCCGAAAGAGTGTTTCAAACATAGCCCATGACTGTGGAAGCTCTTCACCCCAGTGATCAAGCCTGCACACCACATCAGCAATGGACAGCTTGAGTTTTTCAATGCTTTCATTGTCATGGAATCCAACTGCAAATCGCCGCTTCACATCAATATGTTTTTGTAAAGACTTCTTCTTCATGTCTAGAGTCTTCCATACTTCACGGAAAAACAATTCTTTTTCCTAATGAAGACAAATTCCTTATTTTATTTTATGCAAACAAAGAAGTCATGGTAAAATAATGTTCATACTGATACAAATGTTTTCTTATTTTTTGTTCACACAGACTTTATAAAACACAAGCTTAAGTATACATTAAATTAAAAATTTACAGATAAAAAAAAAAACCATGACAAAGTAAAATTTTTTTATGAACAATAGATATACAAAATTTACTTGTATTATTTACAAAGGAGAGAAAATCAAATGAGTGATTCTGTGCTTTATTTTATAATAAATCCATGAGACCAATAACCTACAACATTTACTCTTAGACACATTATTGACCTTTTTCTCTCTGAGAAAACAAGAGGCCCATGGGCCGCAACGCTCACCTGGTTAACTTTGGCCCTGCTGTTCTTCACCTGATTTCCTCCTTGTAATACCTACTGTGGCCCTGCACTACCCCTGGCATCATGATTTGAATAATTTAGAATCTACACTCCTCAGAATGCTTCCACTTAAAGGTCAAATATAATATTTTTTTGATAATACATAATTACTCATGATTATCAACCTTTGGAGAAATACAAATAATCGTTATTCTATGGTCTGTTTATTTTTTTATCACCAATGTCATCACTAATCGTCATTTAAATTTGACTGTGTGACAAGTGGAGCGATTATTGTAAATCGCTTCTCTCCCTTGTTGTTTGACATCATAAGAGACACCGAGAAATAAGAAAGTACAAACTATACTGCCGGTTATGGAACATTACATAAGCAATTTCGCCACATATGATCCACATATGCATTGCCTTTCATATGAGGAGCATATGAGAATCATATGTATATTCAATCATATGAGTATCATATGTGGTAAATCATATGTGGATCATATGAATACACATATGTAAATCATATGAAGCAATATACATATGATACACATATGAAAGTTCCTATATATGAGAATCATATGCATACTTTGAGGATGATCATATGAGAATCATATGAAACAGATCTGTGTGTGTTTATTTATTTGTCCTTGTTATAAACAGGTAAAATTCATTTTTATTTTAATTCAATGAGATAAAAAAATACATTTATTCAATGTTAACCAGTTAACACTTGAGTAATTTCATATTAAGCTTAATATGAATAAGTTGTTGTTATATTTTAACAAGTAGACTGCATGATTAAAAAATAATTTCAATAACATATATCAAGATGTGTAAATTTAAATGTATATTTATTCAAAAGAATCAAGATGTTCATTTCCTTGAGAAGCTTGGATAAAAAGGGAATAAGTACTCTGTTACCCCCCCCCCCCCCAAAAAAAATTCTTTTATAAAATTCAAAATTTGTTTTCTTGCAAAACAAAATTCATCAAGAATAAATCAATTTGTATTTTATCCAAAAACCGTTATGGTTGGGTTTATTTTACGAGTAAAATTAAAATCATTCCACATTTTATTTACGGACCGGTTTCGGTTTTTATCAGATGAAAGTGTACGTCATGTTTGACGTCACTACTGCAGCAGAAGAGTTGGGTGTTGGAAAAAGAAAGTGATGTCAGATACGTTTTAGAAGACTTTTTAAAGGCTAGTTCATTGTGTTTAGATCATTTCATTACGGTTACAAATCCCTATAAACTTTTTAGTACTCTCATCACTTGTATGTACGTAATTGTTATATAAATTAATGCAGTTCGTAAAAAGCCGATAAACCTAGCGATCAATAAGTAGCCTAATTTTGGATTTGTTAATGATGAATGTTAAGACAATTTAGCATCACTAATTCTTCAGATTTGTTTCCCTTTTGTTAATAGCTACGCTTGCATATTCGATATGAAAGTGAAAGTAGAAACCTTGTATAGCAGTTAACGTAAAATGTTTGTTGAGATCCTTATTCATTCGGTTCTTTCATCAAATTAAGAGAAATGTGTTTTAAACATTGTATTTATGAACTAGAGTTCAGTGTCACAGTGCTGTTTTTGTATTCTTCTTTTTTTTTTTTTTTTTTGGTTCAAAGAACCCCAAAGCTGATTAGACTGACGATTGAACACAAAGCTGATTTGACTCACGATTAAACACAAAGCTGGTTTGGCAGACGATGCATGATCACAATGCAGGTAAAAATAAATAAATAAATACAATAATCATCACAGTATATATAAGTAATGACTTAAACACATATCAAAAACTAAATTAACCCAACTCTTTTTTCCTACAGAACAAATCCAGCACACTTATAAAATATATATATAAGTAGGAAAACATATGAAAATATGTAAGGCATAGATTATAGAAATTGCTGGCTATAAAAACTATGAAAAACTACAAAACTGTACAATATCTTCTGGGGATAATGACTTTTAGCTTAATCAGACATTCAATGTACTATTACTTGTGTATTGTATTGAAAGTATACATTAGCTAATTTCATTTGATTTATATTTACATGCATGTATATAATTTGACATTTATAGATTTTTTTTCAACACTAGAGAATTTAACCTAAAGACTTGTACTCACTCTCTTTTGTAGTTTCTTTTAACTTTTAGTTTGATTAGATATATGTCTAGAAAATATTTACTGTGTGAATATTTGTTTTATAATTTATATAGATTCAATATACAGTCAGCCTCTCTCATTAATAAAATGGAAGAACAGACACCAATATGCTAGGCTTGCTTCAAAATAGGTATGTACACCCTGTATAATAAACTTTGTTATATTTTTCCCAACAAAGTTTTGGGATATTCTGGAATCACAATGTCTGTTTCGCTGCCTGTTTGTTCGTCTGTAGATTTTTTAGTCCAATAATTATACATTTGTATCCAAATCTATTTAATTTTTTGCAATCTGAATTATATAATTATACTATTTGAACATTCCAAATTCAACTGTGAAAATTTTTGAAAAAAAGTTGTTGCTTTTAAAATTTTATGATTTTATTATGAAGCATGTCTTCCAAAAGTGAAATAAATGTCTTGGAAATAATATAGGGTGTCAACAACTGTTTTAAAACATTACCAGTAGTTTTATTATATAAATGTATACATTATCATGTACTTTGGTTAATGATTTGGGGGTCTGCATCAAGCAGAAATGGAGTATATATATTATATCAATTTTTTTTTTATATAAATTAAAAATTTGCAGAGAGAATGTCAGATGGCTTAAAGAAAGATTTAGCATCAAACCCTGGATTTCTTTTAAGGATACAGAAGTACAGGTATGATGAATATAAATGCTAGCTAACTATTTTGCAAGAATTGAGCATTTAAGTAGATGCACTGCATGAGCATGTATGTCAAATTATATGAAACTAATAAAGTTTATAGTGAACCATTTTTTCTTGAAGAATCTTGATATGTGTTTGATGTATATAAAAATAAGTGAAAAATGCATTGCTTTTTTCATTCAGGAGATGCTCAGCAATCTGGCAAAGAAGGCTGGCTGGACATGAAATGTTATGGGGGTTATGTCTAGCTAATTGGATTCCACTAAATTCACATATTTACTGAAATCAGATCAGAGCAAAGGTGTGCACACATTTTATTTATATTTATACATATCATCCTAAGAAGTACCAAAGTCTATTGCTAAATTGAATTACCTCCTCAAAACAAAATTTTGCACTGCATTCCATTTAAGCTATACATTGTGAATTGAATTGTTTAGAAAAAAATGTTTTAGCTGATGGGTAACAAAGAAGTTAATGTAGAGGGTCCCTCCATTAAGTCTCTACATAATTATTGATGAAAATGTTTCCTTCCTCCTACAATTATGCTAACAAATCCACAGAGGGAATACTTCACGCTGATGCTAGTATGAAAACGGTAAGCAGTCAACATTTTCAAAATGTAAAAATATTGATGTTAAATATTAATGTTAAAATTTTGAAATATATATTTGTTTATTGGAAGGACATCTTTGCTGGTAAATATGATTAATGATAGAAAATTAGTTCATGTTAAATTGTTTGTTGGATGTCACAAACAATTTTTCCAATCATCTTTAAAATCACTTGAGCCTTTAGCTCAGATGAGCTAAAAACAAGTACTTGAATTTTTAAATGAAAGTACTTGTTTTTAGCTCATCTGATCCGAAGGCTCAAGTGAAGTTTTCTGATCAAAGTTGTCCATTGTCCATCATCATGGTTGTTGGCATAAACTTTTCACATTTATGTCTTCTCCAGAACCACTGGACTAATTTCAACTGAACTTGGCAAAGAGGACCAATAGTAAGGTACCAGTAGGGGTTTAAAGTTCAACCTATAGATTATATAGGGTAAAGTCTTTAAAATCTTCTTTTCAAAAACTACCACACTACAATTTATGATATTATTTTGCAAACATCCCTATGCAGTGTTGTTTCAAGTTTGTTAAAACAATGACCTGACTAAACCACCAGTGGGGCCCCTGAAGGGTTGCAAAATTTTACATAGTAATTTATACTTGTGTATAGGAGAAAAAATAAGTCTTTTTAACAAATTCTACATGGCTACAATGGGGCCTAAGGAGGGAATCATGAGTAAAGAGCTAGGTTCACTTTATGCATAAAATGGCCCTGTAGATATACCAATTTATTGACTAATACCCCGTGTACCATTTTCAACATTATTATAAAGTAGAGACTTAGTGCTTTCAGTTTATACAACAGAATTTCCTTTGAAGACTTCAGGCATTGAAAAACAGGTTCTGTGAAATTGCAATTTTATTGAATTTCGCAGAAAACAAATGTTTTTGAGAACCTTCAGCAAAGAATTAAAATATGAGCACACGCCTCGATCCAAAAATTAAAATATGTTTTATAATCTACATTAACAGTTCTTTTACAATATATTTACACATTTTGGATCGGAGGTTGTGCTGTATATGAAATATTGAAAAATGGCATTATAATTTGGCTATTTTTGAAGAAATATTCAGGATATGTGAATAATGACGCAATTCATGACGTCATAATGCATTGACTAGACCGAAAATTATGTCATTTTCAGTAGATATTCATTCACCAAGTGCTCAAGTATTATTTATTGCCTTGTTGACTAAAACTATACAGTTTTGAATTTTCTGAAATTCACAGGGCCAAAAAAGGCCCTATGTGGCTCTTGCTCTTTGATCAGTATGGAACAAATATAAAAAAAATACTTTTGCAATTTATTCCAGCACTTTTTTGTATTGTATTTCACAAAAGCCACATGTGTCAGAGTGAAGTGAGTTTGCCATTGTTGCTCAGGTGAACAATGTGGTCCCTGGACCTCTTGTTGTTATTATTAATGCTAATTATTTTAAAAATAATTTTTAGAGATTATTCTGTGCCACAAACAAATTGTTCAGAAAGGGGACATTGGTGGATTTGCATTTCAGGTCCAGTTCAAAGAATTTTCAATATGGTGATGGAAGATCAGAGGGAGCACAAATGGGAAAAGTTGACAGAGAAAGAAGAGAAAATAATTAGGAAATATCTGGAATAATTATGAATGGGGAGGATGTACTTAATCTTGTCAGACTTTGACTTGCAAGGCTTTCCATATTTATATGTATACTGGATTATCAATTTGATTGTAAAACCTCATTGTAATGTATTTTCATTTTATATTTCATGCTTTATGCATAAATACCTAAACATTTTTATGAAAAACTATATATATGTATATATGTATCTTTGTTTGTTAGATCGAGACACCATCCTTTGTTATTTCATACTCACTTATGTGTTAAATATGGTGTTGGTACATGTAATATGAATTACTTATGATTTGTCATAAATTTACAATAGAGATTACATATATTGACAAATGTTATTGCAGATATTTCAATTTTGCTAAGGACCCTTCCATGTCATATGGTATTTTTATACAAGTACATGATCTAATTATGTTATTCATTGGTACATGTATACATGTTCATCTCCTTAATCATTTTGCTGAAATCCTTTCAAATAATTTGTACTCATTTTAAAATATGTAAAATACATGTATCGACAAATGCTACTGACTTGTTTGTATACTTTCTTGTTTAAAGTGTGCACTGTGTTAAATTAGTTATTTCTGTTGATGAAAATACTTTGGAAAATTGTGCAGGCATTATCAAATATTTACAGATATTTAACAGATCATTGGAATGTACTGAAATTCATCTAAAGCAGAAATACCTGATTTTCAATGTGTACAAGTGTGTATTTCCTTTTGATAAATATGAGGGGAAAAAACCACATAAATGTTTCATATGATATATATATGATGCCCATTTCATATGATTCTCATATGTAAATGACTTGAAACACACTTAAACTTTTCATGTGCAAATCATATGAAGTTCTTTTCATATGATTCACATATGTGAATCATATGTGACTCATATGATTTACTTCATATGATTCACATATGATGCCCCTTTTTTATGATTCTCATATGAAACCAATCATATGACACATATGTGGATCATATGTGGCAAAGTTGCCTGTGTATCATTGGTAAGATGGTGCTATGTGCATTTTTGACTGTACCAATAAATCGGGACAGGGCCTGAGTATGTATTTATTTCCTAAGGACCCGAAATTGAGGAAAATATGGACATAAAAATTGAAAAGAGATAGTTCTGAACCCAATCAACATGCGAAGCTTTCTGGGTGACATTTTTAAATGATCTAGTTTATGTTTTAATTAAATATAAAATGACTGAATATGGGGGAGGGTGGAGGTAATTGACAAGCCAAAAAGATGCTTGATAAAATTTTGACAAGCCAAAAAAAAAAATCCAAACTCTAAAGACCTAAAAGGGGAGGGTGGAAGTAGTCTTTTTGACTAAAAAATGGATATATTGAGGTGTGGGAGATTAAATGCACTGTAACAAAATGTGGAGGGGGTTTGTTACCAGCCTTTCATGAAAATTTCCATTTTTAATTAAAAAGTAAGAAATTACTTCTAAAACAAAAAAGCAAGCGTTAAAAGCAACACCCCCCCCTCCCCGGATACTTCGTGCCTAAAAGGCATTTTCCTTGGATATTATACAGACTTGGTAATTCCATTTCTTGTTAGAATATATAGTAAAATATCCATCTCAGGAATGACTTACTCATGAATGAGTTCATTTTCCTCCAATTATCTTTCTTCTAGAATATATTCATAGTAAATTGTTTCCGGAATACATTTATTCAAACATGCTCTATTATGCACGCAAGTGATTGTTCCTGTCCACAGCATATCTGCAGCATTTTTTTTTTCTTGGTGTCGACATCGTAACACAATTACCACAAGAGCACCAGAAAACAGAATATAGTAACGTTTAAACATTTTTCTTTATTTTAAAAACTAAATAGGGGTGATGTAATTGATTCTAAAATATTTTTGTATGAAAGTGCCTTATAACAATGATTTTATTCAATTTAGGCCTGTAGGAAGCAATTTCAGTTTAGAGGCACAAAAAGAAATGTTATTTCGAGGGGGGGGGGGGGGGTAACAAGCAAAAACCCCTTGTCACACATAAAAAAAATAGTTAGGCCAACAATAAAAAAAAATGTTTGGTGTACTCCAACCGACCCATCAAAATTCCCCCACCCAATCCTTTTTTTTTTTTTTCAGTACTTTAATTTTTATTTTTTTGTTTTGTTTTTTTTTTTTTTTTGGTTTATGGAAAAGTTCAGATTGTCTGCCGTGCTTTAAAATGTCAGGATCCATATGTCTTTTTTTTTTGGTTTTTGCTGCATTTTCAAAAATAAACTATGACGATGAAGTTTAGGTAAGAGTCATGGAGGAATAAATGTGTAAATTTGTGATTTTTGTAACATTTATTATTGTGTTTGATAATTCCTAAAATAAAAAAAAAAAAATATAAACCCACCTAAACACCCTTTTAATGATGGCCTTATCAGACATACGTAATTATTGAGGGGACAAGCTTTGTTTTCTATGGCATATTACTTTATATAGGAAAAAATCGCAGTGCCCCTGGTTCCTATAATAATATATTGTATAAATAAGAATTATATACGTTTTCACCTGTGATTCTGAACCTATGTAGAACTTATTAAAAAAAAATTAAAATAAATTTTCCTAAAATATTTTTCCAGCTGTATTATTTTCATTTTTACTTTCACCTTCGCCGGTTTCGGACGAAACAGAATTGGTCGAAGAAGAATAATCATTTTCATTTTGCATACTTTCCTTGCTGTAACATTTCGGGCCTTTCCTTAAACGAAAGATCTACCTCTGGTTTTTCACCATTACTGTCGCTAAAATTTAACATTTTTTTTTCATGATATACCAGAGCACTATACTATACTTATATTATTAGATATAATCGGTTTCTGATAATGATTGTCTCTTATGACGTTACAAAAAGGGGAAGTAACTCTAGTGATAAAGGTTATTTTTAGCGAATTTTAAACACTCAGGTAAACGAAGAAAACAACGAGATTTAAAACTTTATGAATATTGTGATTCCCTCTTTTTAACTATTATTTACAACATAAATCATTTACAAGTGTATCTATTTCCTTTGAATTTGACCTTTAAGTTTCAGCTTTTCAGGTCCAGTGGATCTTGAGAAGAAGATTTTTAAAGATTTTTTCTACATATTTCAATGTAAAAATTAGATTCCATATTGTGGCCCACCCTACCCCTGGGGGGGGGGGGGGGGGGGGGGTCATGATTTGAATAATTTAGAATCTACCAGGATGCTTCCACATAGTTACGTTTCAGCTTTTCTGGACTAGTGGTTCTTGAGAATAAGATTTTTATAGATTTTTACTATATATTTTGATATATAAATTTGGATTCCCTAGGCTATGGTGGCCCCACCCTACCCTCGGGTCATGATTTGAACAATTTTGAATCTACACTACCCCAGGATGCTTCCGAGTAAGTTTAAGCTTCTCTGGCCCAGTGGTTCTTGGTGAGAAAAAAATTTGCTATATATTTCAATGTAAAATTTAGATTCCCTATTGTGGCCCCGCCCTACCCTCTGAAGTCATGATTTGTACAATTTAGAATCTACACTGCCCCAGGATGCTTCCACATAAGTTTAAGCTTTTTTGGCCTAGTAGTACTTGAGAAGAAGATTTTTCCTTTATATTTCAATGTAAAACTTAGATTCCCTATTGTGGCCCCACCCTACCCCCAGAAGTCATGATTTGAACAAGAACTACGCACGGTAACTCCCGATTCCCGCCAACATTTTACAACCATTTAATTCAATATTGATGACAATTTGGCCATAAAATCTTTGTTTAATACAAAGAACAGTTCAACGGTAATTGATTAGTTATTTTAATTCCAGTGCTAAATAGTAAAATATCCCTAATTCCAGCTCTTGAAATAAGGGGGGTAGACGATATTTTCCACTGAAATCAGGCTATAAAGCATCATCACATTCTGAAATAGTCTTGGATATGAATAAATGTTTCTTAAATCTTTTCTTATGTTTTATGCATATAAAATTAAGCATATATATTAGTAAAATATAATGTTTCAGTTGTAAAGCACTTGGAAATTGCTGAAAAAATAAGCATTTTTGTCGTTTTTTGTATATAAACATATGTTCCCCCCCGTGAAACACAAAAAGCTTTGGTATGAATTTGTGAAATGACAGTCCATATTACCCGTAAAAAGGAATTTTTGTTTCACGGGGGGGGGGGGGGGGGGGGGAAGATGTTTTAGGAATATTTTCCGTTTTCCGTTGATTTCTATAGTGAAAAACACGAGTTTTACCAAAATTTTAGAGTTATCTCTTGTTGTTTTCCCAAAGAAGTAATGTTTTATGAAAATCCATATAAATATCAATATAAATCTTAAAAATCATTCGAATATCTTAACTTTTGAAAATTGACTTGGAGGTAGGCGGGAGAACAATACTATCGTTCGCAGTTCTTTAGAATCTACACTGCCCCAGGATGCTTCCACATAAGTTTAAGCCTTTTTTGCCCAATGGTTCTTGAGAAGAAGATTTTTCCTTTATATTTCAATGTAAAACTTAGATTCCCTTTTGTGGCCCAGCCCTACCCCCGTGG
>NW_026889795.1:8107500-8262500 GCF_033153115.1 Saccostrea echinata | reverse complement strand
TAATTATATTAATAGTATATAGGCAAAATATGATTAATTATAAATCAATTATCACCTTGCAGCATAAGTGTCACCTGAATAAACATCCTGTTCCTCTAGACCCGCATCTTCTGCCTGGGCCCATTTAAATGTCCAGGTAAAGGTGCTAATTATATAACCTTGTATACACATAGGCCACTTCGAGGTATCGAGGGTAAATTCTAATAGAATATGCGTTGCAGGACTGCATTTTGACTTTGAGGGATCAAGGGTTTCGAGAGATCAAGAGTTCGAGAAATCAAGAGTAAATTTGCTTAGTTATATAGGTGAAAAATTCGGGACTGGAGACTCACTTCGAGCAATCAAGAACTTCGAGAGATCGAAGTTCGAGCCATCAAGAGTTACCTGTATTTTGGAATTTGCAAGAAACAGTTTCTCAAAACAACAGGATTCAAATGATTTAATTCAAACTATTTTTTTTCAGTTTAATTGCTTCTACTATTATTAGTTCTGATATTCTAATCTGTTGTAAGGTTTTGTAGGAGTTTACTCCAGCCACTCAAAAGCAACAGGAGACACTAGCTCAAACAATGCAGGACTGGATGGCCAGCAAAAAAATAGCCACAGATTATCTAACAAAACACAGCCTTACATACAGAATCAATTGAATTTTCAGGAACAGAATAGTTAAAAGCAGAAAAATAGATGTTCTACTAAGCAAAAAAGACCCAAGGATGTCTGTTAAGAAACCGCATTCGTCATTTTTGTCCTCAATACTCTTTGAATGTTCCATGTATCAATTTATATGAAATGAATAAAAACGTTTTTTTTCAACGGAATTTAAAATGGATGACACAGATTCTTCTACAACATTTCCTGCAAGACATTCATTTTACCTTGGATTCAATAGGATATTTACATTGATAGGATATTTACATTGCTAATTTCTTACACTGCTCATATTAAATTGATTTATCACAGCTTTGTCAGTGCTGTTTATTTATCTATATCACATTTTGTTTTCATTTCATTGTTACCTGTAGCCGTCCAATAAGTCTAATCTTATTGGACACCTTTGGGTAGCATGTTGGACAGGGCTCAGGAAAATAAGAAATTTTCTGGACAATATTAAACAAAAGATGACGTCACAAGAATGTTTTAGTTAACAATATATAGTTTTCCTTCTCAATATGTCAATCAAGTTGATTAATGTGGCAATTTTTGAAACTATTGATTATTTTTTTTTGGCCATACATGTCATACAATATTACCTTCGTTTGTCCATCCTGTAAATTTGATTGCCTTTTGTTGCCCCATCCAACTCACAGGGGCTTTAATTGATATAAACAAAAATGAATCTACACTACTAAATGATTCTTCCTCAGAAATATGATTCATCAAGGTTTTGCTGTTCATGGAAAGAATAGTTTTAAAGACTTCGCCTGTATATTTCAATGAAAAACCTTTATTCCCTATATATTATGGCCCCTGCAGCCACCCCCGGGGGCCATGACTTTGACAATTTAGAATCGACACTATCTCAGGAAGTTTCCACATAAGTTTCAGTTTTTTGGTCAAATGGTTCTTGTGAAGAATTTTTTAATGACTTTTTCGAATATATTTCAATGTAAAACTTTGATTCCCTATTGTGGCCCCACCCTTCCCCCAGTGGTCATGGATTTTATAATTTAGAATCTAGATGTACATTACCAAAGAAAGCTTCCACATAACTTTCAGCTTTCCTGGCCCAGTGGTTCTTCAGATTTTTTACAACTCCATCCTATTTTTGTCTGTTCTTGTTTATCTCCCCTTTAAAGAGGACCTGGGCTGGGATTCATAAAACTTCTAAGATTATTCTTAAGTGTAAGAAAATACTTAAGTTATAGATTTTTTACTTAAGTACTCTAAGTATTACTTAAATTTGTTAGAAATACTTAAGCGTGATTCATAAACTAACTTAGTGCTTAAGTATTCACTTAAAGTTAAGGGAAGTAAAGAGGTGTCTTAAGTATATAAGTATTTCTTAAGTTCTCTCTTAATTCTAAACAAAATGGCGGCTCAAAGAAGAAATTTCAGGGAAAGAAGAGATTATTTCAATGAATATTCAGATATGGAGTTGGTTAAAAGGTTCAGACTTGATTCTGCTGGAATAAACTTTGTTGAAGGGTTAATAGGAAATGAAATTAGATCTGCATCCATTAGGAATCATGCACTCACATCTACAGAAAAGGTTTTATTAACCCTAAGATTCCTAGCAACTGGCAAGATGCAGCTTTGTAATGGGGATGATATGGGAGTTTCTCAATCTTCTGTATCGAGAGCCATGTCTTGCACCATAAGAAGTTTGTCATCAGACCGAATGGTGCGTAGATTTATTAAATTTCCAACATCACCCGATGCAATTCGACGAAATCAGGAACATTTTTTTCAGATAGCAGGGTTCCCTGGGATTGTTGGTGCCATAGATGGCACCCATGTTCAAATAATTGCTCCAAGAAACAATGAGAATGAGTTTGTCAATAGACATCATTACCATAGTTTGAATGTGCAAGTTGTCTTTGATACCCAATACAAACTGATTGACATTGTTGCAAAATGGCCTGGTTCGACCCATGATGCACGCATATTAAATGAAAGTGGGCTTCGAGTCCTGTTCGAAAATGGCAACATTCCTGTTCACACACATTTGTTGGGTGACAGTGGCTACCCATCTCGTAGATGGCTACTAACACCATTTAGGATTCCTCAGCCTGGGCCACAGACAAATTACAACAAGTATGTATAATACATTGAATATATGAATAAGCCAAGATAGGGTTAACAAAAACAAATCTTTAGTTTCTCGGGCCCCACAGCATTGGCACTGATCATTGAAAGGGGAATAACTCAATATGCCATTTTTATTTTAAAAGAAAAAAGTTATTTCCCTTGTCACGGTCACCTATACATTCCCATTCTTGTTATACTTTTATTCGAGTTTTATGAGTAGGTGGAGTATAAAAATGTATAATATCATAACTTTTAACACAAAAAAAGGAGAAAGCTCTTGTTAAAAAAAAAATTTCTGTCTCCCACATTTAATTTGGAAATTTTTGGCCTGAGACACTAGAGGTTTTTTTTTCACCAAAAGGCACAATAATATTTATGAATTTAATAGTATAGGGATGCTATGATTGAGCCATAGACTACATTACTATACACAGCAATATAAAGTAATTGTATAAACGAAGCTATAATTAATGGTTCCAAATTACATGTGTGACCAAATAAAAATTTGCTGTAGCATTCAAAGAAAAAAATTTGGTAGTCCACCATTCTGTGTCAGTTTCTTCGTTGTAATCATTTAACATGACTTAAAACAGAGATGAAACAGTACTTAAAACATCGGTAATAAAAAAATACACATAATACATGTACAGTATATATGGCAACATATATCAAATCTCCTTGTGAGTTAAATAGCTTTATTTATTTATAGTGCACATAAAAGGACTAGGAGCATTGTTGAAAGGGGGATAGGCCAGTTCAAACGCCGCTTTCATGTTCTGCATGGAGAGATACGATTGTCGCCTCAGAAGGCATGTCAGGTTGTGATAGCATGCGCGGTCCTCCATAATATTTGTAAAGATCGACAAATTCCAATTCCTGCTGCTGATGATGATGATGACAGCAATGATGAAGACGATAGTGATGATTATGCTCAGGATCACATGCAAGCAGGAAATGATGGTGCTGCTCGAGGCAACAACATTAATGGCACATTGTACAGACAGCAGTTTGCTGAAAATCACTTTTGACATCACAAATGAACAAAGTAAACTGTCAACAATTAATATTTTATATTCATGAACACACTTAACATGTGAGGAGCCATTATCTTGACTTATTTGAGGTCAAATATAAAATTTTATATCTTAATAAATATCATTTAAAATCTGATAGGTACAACAATAATATGCACAGTATTTAACAAGAGGCCCATGGGCCACATCCCTCACCTGTGGACTTTGGCTAGAGAAAAGCAGAAATCGGTTATTGAATAGATCAAATATATAGTAGTCCAACCCCCCCCCCCCCCCCCCCCCCTTTTTCAAAAAAAGGGGGCTAGGGATGAGGCATGATTTGAACAAACTTGAATCTACACTATGAAATGAACCTTTAATGAAGTCTTTTTTCTTCTTATTCTTTTATGGCCCAATGGTTCTTGAGAAGAAAATTCAAAAAGATGCCTTTAATTTTTCACAAATTCTTAACTATCTCAACTTGAAAGAGGGTGTGCAACATCACTTAAACAAACTTGAATCCCTTTCACCCATGTATGCTTTGTTGCAAGTTTGGTTGGAATTGGCCTTGTTGTTCTTGAGAAGGAGTCGAAAATGTGAAAAGTTTACAAATGACGGACAGATGCCGGACACTCTTCGATCAGAAACACTCTAGCCTTCAGCTCAAGTGAGATAAAAAGTATGTATAGATTTCTTTATATACTGCAATTATAATCCATCCTTAAGAAGGAATACCACACTTGGACTTGGCCCTTTATTTTAACAATTTAAGCTCCCTTTCAGGTAAGTATACTTTGTACCAAGTTTGGTTAAAATTGGCCCAGTGGTTCTTGAGAAGAAGTTGAAAATGTGAAAAGTTTACAGATGGACGGACGGACAGACGACGGACAACAGGTGATCAGAAAAGTTCACTTGAGCTTTCAGCTCAGGTGAGCTAAAATGGTTTGATTACATATAAGATATTTTTAAAATTTGAACCAATCCAGATTGAAATAAAGCTGAATTAAAAAGAGAGATAGTGTCTTTAAAGATTCATTATATAACATTTTGGTTCGGTATTCCTCCTTTATTGTAAAAGGTCACTTCAAAATTTTCAATCCTCACTCTTCCAATTTACGTTGGAGGGCCTTTACTTTCAAATTGAAATATTCTATCTCTAATTTTAGCTTCTTTACAGTCAACTCCTCAATCAAATCTTGCTTGCTTTGAGATGGCTTTCTTGACATTACTGGTGCTATTGTGCGGGGCAACAAAGGTGACTTTTGTGTCACCACAGGCAATGGCGAAGTCGATGTAGGAGTTGGTGATAACAAACCAGGGGATAGTGGCAGAATGCTAGTTGATGCTGATGATACATGCTGATGATTGTTGGAACTTGCTTCTTGTAAAAACTGAATGGAACTGAAACAATTAAAAGACCATCAACTTTTATAATTATTCACATTGTTTATCTTTTTTTAAGGAAAGTCTTATGTTCATTGAAGATAATGTTTATGACTTCCAAAACATTTTATTCCTTATTCTCCTAAAAAATTTTTTTACCTTATATTCAATTCACAATTTATTTCCTAGAAGAAAAATATCTTTCTTTCTGCTTTCCCAAACAACCCTAATTTATAACGCTGACCCTAATGTTTTTTACTGCTTTTTTCAGTGAAGATCTGAATTTAAGAAAGGTTTTAAAGAACTATTTCTTTTGTCATCAGTGCTACTTAGAAGTTTTGTTTTTGTAAAGAAGTCCTGGAAATATTTCTTAATTGATTTCCTACTCTTCATTACCATATATTTGTTTTTAGCCTGAAAGCAGAATCAAACACTTTTCTTCTAGACCCTTTTAAAGTTTTTTATTTCTCATACCTGCATGCATACTGATCGAATTGAGAAACTAAAATTGATTATACAATGTATAGTATATGGTAATGGAAGAACATTACTTTTATTTACCAAACATTTTCATCTGTAAAAAGATGTAGAACCTCTGAAGAGTCAATGCCTCCATCTATCCCACTTATTATAGAATTTGTTTCCCCAATTACCATTTGTACTGTCTCTGCTACAGCACTGAGAGGTTTTGAGGGAGGTCCCCCGCCTGTGGTAATACAGAAATTGATAAGCTAATCATGCAAATAACACATTGCCATGCATGTACATCTACAAAAAATATAAATTTATACCAATTGATCCAAATGCCAAGTAATAGTTATTGTATATTTATTATGGTGTATCCTGATTTATTTGGACGAAGGGCGGTGACGAGTGCGAAGCACGAGTCTCCGCCCCTTCATCCAAATAAATCAGGATACACCATAATAAATATTCAGTAACTTACTTGTATCATGGCCAATCAAAACGTCAATAACTGTTCTGTCCCAAATTTTCAAGCATGATTTTTAATTACACCGATAAAAAAAATCTAGTTTTTGTCAGGTGACCGCATGGATATTCTCTCCTTCCCGCCAGTATTTTTTTTAATTTGCACATTTTATGTGCGTGTTCATGAGAAAGAACGTCGGATTGCAGCTCTCCAACTTAATATAAAAACGGATTGTTAATGAAATTCATAAGAAAACCTTCGGATTTCAAGGATGAAAAATTCAAAGTTGATGAAGGGAAATTCAGGTGTTAATTGAAAGTCAAGGAAAAAAAAGATACCCATTGATCATTTGACATATTCGAGAGCTGTGGCATGAGCAAAAACGCTGTAAAAACATTTCGTATTTTGGGATACATGTGCACTGTAATTTATAATGTGAAAGACCTTTATTTCATTTTCAGAAATTTTGTCTTTGTATATATCAAAGCCTATTTTATTCTGTATTTCTTCAAAATACATGTAGGCCTAATTTAAAATGTTGAAATCGCCTTGGTGTTCAATAATTTATTTACACGGCACAGTTTTGCTGGCTCCGCCCATAGGTGTATCTCCATTGTACACTTTACTTCAAAGGAAAAACACCACAGCCATGATACAAGGCACTTTACATAC
The DNA here is from genome assembly GCF_033153115.1 of Saccostrea echinata. NCBI lineage: Eukaryota > Metazoa > Mollusca > Bivalvia > Ostreida > Ostreidae > Saccostrea > Saccostrea echinata. The sequence goes on along the minus strand of NW_026889795.1, from coordinate 8,255,753 downwards.
GTAATCTACACCACTATCTATTCATGTTATTGCGCTTCACATCTGCAAAGTTCGTCAATTAGGTCGAATCATATATAACTTGAATTAGTGTTACCTGTGGCAGTTGCCTCCTTTCTGTAAGAGGAAATCTCAGATTTGGCTGTTGACAAGATATTCTGCCATTTTTTTTCCACTTCTTCGACGGTCCTCGGCGTGCTTGACGACACGTTGAGTTGCTCCGTCACCCTCTCCCAAGTGTCTTTTTTCATTTTAGATGTAAGGTTAGGCCCTAATTTGGAACGCAGAATGTGCTTCTTTTCATTTACTAAGGTGGCTAGAATCAAACATTCATCCTGTGTCCAGTTTGCTTTCCTCTTTTTTCTCGTTTTTCATCGGACGCCATCTCTCGTCTGTATCTAGATCTATTTATAAACTGTATTTGACAACAAATACCTCCATCACATAAGAGCGCTCTTTTTTGTTCGGGAATTTCTATGCGTTGCTAGGGTGATTGAACTTAAGTGTTCTAATTTTCTTAGAATTCAAACTTAGCTAAGAATTGTACTTAGAACTTTTATGAATTGATACTTAAGATTTTTTCTTAGCTAAGATTTTTTTTAGTACTTAAGTGCAACTTTTAAGAATAATCTTAGAAGTTTTATGAATCCCAGCCCAGGCCCTTTGTTTGAACATTTAGTATCCCCTTTACCAAAGGATGCTTTGTGCCAACTTTGGTTAAAATTGGCCAAGCGGTTCTTGAAAAAAAGTTGAAACTGTGAAAAGTTTACAGACCGACGGATAGACAGCTAGACAGATGGACAAGTGATCAGAAAAGCTCACATGAGCTTTCAGCTCTGGTGAGTTAAAGAGCTAAGAGACAGACAGACGGACGGATTGACATGAATGCCATGCCTTAATGTCTCTTTTCAAAATGGGATATTATTATGCAATATAAGCATCATATATGATTCTCTCATTTCTTTTCTCATAAACAAACTTATTGCCTTCATAGAGCTGAACAGAAGGACAAACAAATAGAAAAGTAATTCTTATTTAGGATACAAGAGTTAATTAATAGTTTATCAATGCGATAGTTTTTGACCTGATGTGGTGGTGCTTGAAAAACTATTTTTTTTTTGCCATAATAATAAAAATATTACCTCTGTGTGTCCATCCCCCATAAACAGAGCCTTCCTGACAACACACTTCTTCTCCAACCTTATCATCAAACTTCTTCTCCATATTGAGCACCAGAATAAAGAATGCCCGTGGACTCAGAAAAATCTGGTGTGAGGCATAATAGGCGCACTGTCCCGCAAAGTCAGACATGGTAATTTTTTTATCTGGATCTTCTGAAATGTTTTTTGCCTCTATCTGCAAATTTCCAGAAATTTCTGAACTATGTGGAATATCTTTGCTTTCCTTCATAACTTCTACTAAATTTTCTGGTGATGTGGTCCCTTGTGGTTCAAAGGAAGAGGTAGTTTTAATGTCGGTATCATCATGTGGTATCTGTCCACTGTCTGATGCTTCAATTGTATTGCTCTCATCATCAACTGGTTCCATCTTTTCCTGCGTTTCCCCATCACCAGCTGCATTCTCTGAATGATATTCAGGGACACTCTGTTTTAGGTTGTTTTTATCAAGTCTAAGTTTAAAGCGTTGTTGTTGGCTTGAAGAATTAGCTGCAAATGAAAATTAATGCAATTTGTTTAACATCTTCTCACTTTTTTGTCCCTGTGTTTTATGCAAATAGACTTTTACGCTACTTTAAATAAATCTGCAATTAAAAAATATAAACTAGAGGTACTGTGAGCACCGAGCTCACAAAATGATCCCCACAGGGCATTATTTGAACAAAACTTGAGTTGAATCTATACTTACTAAGGATGCTTACGTATTTCTTTGACTTACTGTGGCTTTTTTTTTTATCCGTTTGAACCTTTCATGTGGCCCCACCCAACACCCAGGGGTCATGATTTGATAAACTTGAACCTACACTACTTGAGGATGCTTCCATATAAATGAGACCAACCAAAGTTTAGCTGTTTTGAGCAAGATTTTTTTAAAATTCCCAGTGTATCCCTATGCATAACTTTGCTCATCCATTGTGGCCCAACCGTATCCTTGGGGGCCATGATTTGAACAAACTTTAATCTACACTACCTGAGGATACTTCTGAATAGATAATAAGCAATCACAGCTTTGCTATTCTTGAAAAGAAGATTTTTCTTATATACACTCATGTAAAACTCTACTTTTCGATTGTGGCCCCATCCAACACCCAAGGCTCACGATTAGAACAAACTTGAATCTACACTACCTGAGGATGCTTCCATATAAATACGTCCAATCATGGCTTTGCTGTTCTTGAGAAGAAGTTTTAATATTTTTCCTATATAATGCTATGTAAAACTTTGCTCGTCCATTGTCGCCCAACCCTACCCCTAGGGGTCATGATTGGAACAAACTTGAATCTACACTGTCTGAGGATGTTTTCATATAAATATGACCAATCATGACATTATATTTCTTGAGAAGATTTTCCCTAATATTCCCATGTAAAATCTTTAATCGTCCATTGTGGCCCCATCCTATCCCCGGGGGTCATGATTTGAAAAAAAAAAAATTAAGTCTACACTACCTGAGGATGATTCCACATGAGTTTCATCCTTCCTAGCCCGGTGGTTCTTGAGAAGAAGATTTTTAAATGATGTCATTAATTTTTTACTAATTTTTAATAATCTCCCTTTGGAAGAGAGTGTGGCTCTTCATTTAAACAAAGTTGAATTCCCTTCACCCAATGATACTTTGTGGCAAGTTTGATTGAAATTGGCCCAGTGGTTCTTGAGAAGAAAGTGAAAAAGTAAAAAGTTTACAGACACATGGACAGATAGACAGCTAGACGGACAGACGAACACCAGACAAAATGTTATCAGAAAAGCACACTTGAGCCTTTGGCTCAGGAGAGATAAAAAATAAAACAGGTCACAATTATACTATAATAATGCAACAAACATTCTGTGAGTCTCCTTACATTTTATTCAGTGGTATTAGAGGAGTTGCAGATAAGAAACGGGTACCTCAAAGCGTAACAAACTGACGTAGGATGTAAAGATAGACATCCACATCACTATATAACCTATGTTTTATAAAAGGTCAAGCTGGGGAGGGTTACAAAAACTCTTCTCAATTTGAACAAAGATAGACTTTTTTATTAATATTTTTGCCTCTTGTCACAGGAATTATATTGTACAGTAGAGAAACTATTCAACATCCTTTGTAAAGTATATATCCTAGTCTATTAATTAATCAATTAAACTTAGATACGGAAAAGTGTTTATGATAACGCAAAATATACAACAAACAAGAATCCCAAGGGCTTTGAATCACTCTTCTGTATAACTGTACAACCTATCACTTCTATTTGAAGCCTCCAAATATCCTGTATATTAAGATAGAGCATTGAAATTCCAAAGGTAGGTCATCATGACCTAAATTTTAGTTAAAACACACTGAGAACCCAAGATGCGTCAGTTGTCAAAGTTTGATTTGAAGCCCCTTATTATCTTAAATATGCAGATAGAGCCATGAGATTCCAAAAGTAGGTCACCATGACGTAATTTTTGGTAAACATACTCCGAGACCCAAAAATGCCTCAACTGACAAAGTTTGATGATTCTAAGCCAAAAAGTATCTTAAATATTTAAATATAGCCATAAAATTTCAAAAGTAGTTCATGGTGACTATCTTTGCAGTTAACACACTCCGAGGCCCAAAGATGCATCAACTGACAAAGTTTGATGATTCTAAGCCAATTAGTATCTAAAATAATAAAACATCATCTTAAAATTCCAAACGTAGATCAAGGCAACCTACTTTTCAGTTGACGTACTTTGAGGACTCAAGTTGCATCAACTGACAAACTTTGATGATTCTAAGCCAATTAGTACCCGAAAATATATTTAATCAGGTCACACCGTCACAGTGACCTACTTTTCAGTCACAGTACTCCAAGCACCCAAGATGCATCAACCAACAAAGTTTGATGACTCTAAGCAAATTAGAACCCAAAAATATTTAAATATAGCCATACAGTTCCAAAAGTAGGTCAGAGTTAGCCACATTTAAGTCGACATACTCCGAGGACCAAAGATGCATCAACTGAAGTTTGATGATTCTAAGCCAAGAAGTACCTGATATTCTTAAATAAGGCCATAAAATTGCAAAAAGTAGGTCACAGTGATATACTTTTCAGTCAACTTACTCTGCGGACCCAAGATGCATCAACTGACAAAGTTTGGTGATTCTAAGCCAATTAGTACCTAAAAATATTTAAATAAAGCAATAAAATTTAAAAAGTACGTCAGGGTGACCTACGTTTCATTCAACTTACTCCAAGGACCTAAGGTGCATCAACTGACAAAGATTGATGATTCTAGGCCAATTAGTACCGGAAATATAAAAATTAAAATGTCCAAAATATGCCTCTAAAACGCTTTGAAATCGAATGCCTGCAAAGTTCAAAAAGTAGGTCACTGTGACCTACTTTCAAATAAATATGTTTTATTGCCCCAGGATGCATCATCTTACAAGATTTAATGATTCTAAACCTCTCAGTATTCGAATTAATGACTATAAATGTTTTGAAAAAGATTAGCCATAAAATTCAAAAAATAGGTCAAGGTGACCTACCTTTAGTTGACCTACTATAAGGACCCAAGATGCAACAACTGACAAAGTTTCATGATCATAGGCCTTATATTGTTCAAAATAGGCCTCTAAATGATTTTGAAAAAGAATGGCCGCAAAATTTGAAAAGTAGGTCACCATGACCTACTTTTGAGTTAACATGATATGAGGTCCTTAAATGCATCAACTGACAAGATTTGATGATCCTAGTCCTTACAGTAAACAAGGGTGAGGGTGCTTCCATTAAAATACGACCAATCATGGCTTTGCTGTTCTTAAGAAAAAGAGTTTTAAAGAATTTTCCTATGCATTCCTATGTTAAACTTTGATCATCCGTTGTGAGCGTAGAACTAAAACTCCGAGAGTAATAATTAAGGTGATGTCCAAGAAACATTAGAGTTCAATTTGTAATCAGAAGAGTCAATAGATGCCTAATGAATGGTCAAAAGAAAGAAGGATAGAGTCAAAGAATAGAGTAGAATAGAATTGAGTGCCGTTTTCCGGCAAAACAGGGTATTTTGTGCTCAGAGGGTATTCATGGTCCCGGATATAAAAGTACTTTTCATTGGCTGACTTACCATTGCTATGCCACCTACACTTTGTCCGTCGGTCTGTCCGTTGACCTATGAACCCCAACATGACATCACCCTCCAATCCAGGTATACCTTCATTAATAATATTTATGGACTCAGTCCCCATCTCTGCACCACAGGAGTTCTAGCCCTAGGCTCTTTTACTTATCTGTTTCAAACTTCCCAATTTTATTACTCTTAATCAAGAATCTTAATAGTACTTTACATTTCCTTTCAAAGTTTATTACTTAGTATCAATGGGCTTGATTGGTCTATTCTGATCAATTCCATTACAAATGAGTTTACAAAATTATAGTTCAGTGTACCAATAAAAACATTAATTTGTTCTAACAATATAATTATACTTCATGATGTTAAAGTCTCTTTTCCAATTATAAAATCACTGCATGTGGTACACAAACAATGTATATCCCCGTTTAACAAATTTTTATTTTATTTTACTGTCACTATAAATAACTAAAATAATTATGTTATGAATATAGTCCAAGTTTAAAATGTTCAGATAAAATGTCCATTCTATGCCCCATAGGTTTACAATATCTTTATCCTGTTGTGTGATTTTGGTGATAATCTGCCCAGTGGTTCGTGAGAAGAAGATTTTTAGCAACCAGTACTTTTGTTTCTATTTCCCTAATTATCTTCCCTAGTTAAAGGGTTAAATCCCTTGCTTTAATATAAACATGAGCCCTTTGGTCAAGGATACTCTGATGCAAATTTGACATAAATTGGCCAAGGGGTTCTTGAGATATGGCCTATATTCTAAAAAGTTTACGCAGACCACACACCGCTCAAATGGCCATAGCATTAGCTCTCTGAGCATAGACTCAGTAGAGCTAAAAACGACCTCTTTGTTGAAATAAAATTTAGGTGATTTTTTAAACAATTCCTTAATTTGAAGTTCTGTGTGCCTTATCGTGACTCTTATGAAATGATTTGCTTTGTTTTAATTGAAGTCCATCATACAGTAGCAATTAACACAATCAATGAACACAACCAATAAAGAATACCTTGGATGCTATCTGTCACATCAAAAATGTCCGTGTGGATATCGACTCCCCTGGTTGAACCGATACTTTTCTTTATTTCTTCCAGGTCAATACCCTTCAGTCTCTCTAACAATGTGGTTTTACCACTACCTGCACATCCTATTATCATTCCAGTGGCGTGGTACATGGTTGTCTTCCCTTTCTCTAAATTCTCAATGAAATTCTTCACTGATTTGTCTCCCCTTAAGATAATCTGCATTGGTATTCCAACTATAATGACAAAACTCTAATATTACAAAGCTGCAAAGCAGTCAAATGCATGATGAAAAACAATCATAAAAATAGCTTTCCTATTCTCGAGATTTTAAATTCTGTAAACAATATCATATGTAGAATTTTCAGTGACGTATTTATCCCTAATGAGTATGTCAATTAAAAGGAGGAAAGGCAGATGGGCAATTTTTCTTAGTTAATTAAATTAGAATACCTTTACCGTTATGAAACATTATACATTTTAAAAAATAGGTCTGTTTGTCAAGCAATGATTTTTAGCCAATACAAGTAAAATAATAATCATATTGAATTTGATCGATATAGCACAATTTTAATTGGGTACTTATTTGACTAAGCTGTAATTGTGACAAAAATACCATGTAGATTACATATTAAACCCCCACTTGTAACTTTGATTCTGGCTTTGCCAGACATTACATTTTAAAACTTTGAATTACTCTCTGGTGTTACATTCTGACCAAGAATAAAACCGTGGTTCAATAGTAGCATATAATCTATCTTTGAACAAGAGGCCCATGGGCCACATCGCTCACCTGAGCACATTGGCTAGGCAAAAGCACAAATCAGTTCAGTATTGAAAAGATTAATGGGGGAGGGGGGTTCTTTTCTTGAGAAGAAATATTTTTCTTATGTAAAACTCTGGATCCCCCATTGGGCCCCATCCTACCCCCGGGGTTCATCATTTGAACAAAATTGAATTTACACTACCTGAGGATGCTTCCATATCAAAATGACTAACATGATTTCAGTTCTTGAGAAGAAGATATTTTCCTATATGTTCCTATATAAAATTTTCGATCCCCCATTGTGGCCGGACCCTATCCCTGGGGTACAGTTCTACAGAAGAAGATATTTTCCTATATATTTCTATGTAAAACTTTGTTCCTCCATTGTGGCCCTGCCCTACCCCCGGGGGTCATGATTTGAATAAATTTGAATGTACACTACCTGAGGATGCTTCCATATAAATATGACCAATCAGGGCTTTGCTGTTCCTGAGAATAAGATTTTTAAAGACTTTTCCTATATATTTCTATGTAAAACTTTGATCCTTCATTGTGGCCCCGCCCTACTCCCAGGGGTCATGATTTGAACAAACTTGAATCTACAATACCTGAGGATGCTTCTATATAAATATGATTTATCATGGCTTTGCTGTTCTTGAGAGGAAGATTCTTAAAGATTTTTCCTATATATTTCTATGTAAAACTTTGATCCTCCATTGTGGCCCCGCCCTACCCCCGGGGGTCATGATTTGAACAAACTTGAATCTACAATACCTGAGGATGCTTCTATATAAATATGACTCATCATGGCTTTGCTGTTCTTGAGAAGAAGATTTTTAAAGATTTTTCCTATATTTTTCTATGTAAAACTTCGATCCTCCATAATGGCCCGCCCTACCCCGGGGTCATGATTTGAACAAACTTGAATCTACAATACCTGAGGATGCTTCTATATAAATATGACTCATCATGGCTTTGCTGTTCTTGAGAAGAAGATTTTTAAAGATTTTTCCTATATTTTTCAATGTAAAACTTCGATCCTCCATAGTGGCCCCGCCCTACCCCGGGGTCATGATTTGAACAAACTTGAATCTACACTACCTGAGGATGCTTCCATATTAATATGACTCATCATTGCTTTGCTGTTCTTGAGAAGAAGATTTTTAAAGATTTTTCCTATATTTTTCTATGTAAAACTTTGATCCTCCATTGTGGCCCAGCCCTACCCCCGGGGGTCATGATTTGAACAAACCTGAATCTACACTACCTGAGGATGCTTCCACATGAGTTTCATCTTTCCTGGCCTTGTGGTTCTTGAGAAGAAGATTTTTAAAAGATGCTATTGATTTTTCACTAATTCTTTATTATCTCCCCTTGAAAGAGGGCGTGGCCCTTCATTTGAACAAACTTGAATCCCCTTCACCCAAGGATACTTTGTGGCAAGTTTGGTTGAAATTGGCCCAGTGGTTCTTGAGAAGAAGTCCAAAATGTGAAAAGTTTATAGACGGACGGACAGACAGACAGACGGACAGACGGAAGACGGACAAAATGTGATCAGAAAAGCTCACTTGAGCTTTCAGCTCAGGTGAGCTAAAAAAAATGACATGCAAATTCTTAAATGTATCCCTTCTCAAATTATCCAAAATTGATTTTATGTAAGTTTAATTGATTTCAGCAAAAAGATTCTAAAAAAAAGAAGATCCCATTTGTAAAGTCTACAGATGACAAAAGGACTCTAACCATTCTTCAATGAAAAGCTCGACTGCATGAATGGCTCATGTGAGCTAAGTGTTTATTTTGTTTAATTTACCACATCAATGTAAAGGATTAAAAGAAAAAAAACAGATCTGAAAAAGTTTAGTTATAGATGAAATCACGGACAAATAATTCAAATCACCCAAACACACTTCTGTTGTTAAACTTTATCCGATTAACTAGTTCAGGTGAGCTGAAAATAGACCTACATTTTCTAAATACAGCTTCATTGAATGACTGGTCCTTCATTGTTGGGTGTGTGAAAATATCTTCCCCAAGTCTTTCTAACAACTCCTCAGTTTTTTCTGGCAGTAACCAACAACAAACTTCATCCTCTCTTCTTGGATAATTCCAGGATCTACAGTACTCAGCAATGTTTTCTTTTTCTGCCCAAGTCAAGAAAATATCAGTAAAGTTTAACCCAAAACTCTTTGAAAATTTCAGGAAACTGATATTTTTGAAGAGCTCAGTTGAAAAACTGATCTCTAATTCATCGAGTTTCAGAATTGGTTTGTATTTTTCTAAATCTGTAAGAGCAAATGGCTTTGTGATTTTCTTGGAATGAAAACTTTTGGCAACAGCATTATATTTGTTCATCCAGTTTCTTTCTTTCATGCTTATTTTGTAGGAATTGGAAAGAAGAAGGGACATCAGAAATATATATCCATCTACAAAATAAAAACAAAATCTCAGATCTCAAATGAATGACATCCATAAATAAATCAAAGTATAAAACAAAATAATCAGTGTCCTGAAAGTACTTCAGGATTTGGGGAATAACAATTCCAAGCGTTTTAACATTCAAATTAACATATATTTTAAATTGTACAAATTTCTCATATATTGTGCAAGTGAATTGGTTAATCATATAAAGTACTACAAATATATGTATATTTATTTTGATTAAAAATCGGGTAAAATAAATATCGGAGTAGAAAGAGCCGACATTTCGTGTACATCTAAAATGCCCACATATACATGATATAATCAAAATTCAAAATTGCACTTGGTTTAAAAATGCCTGCACATAATAATCAAAAAATCTTATCAAAAACTATAAGCAAAATTCTTGTTTCAATCTCCTTTGTACATGTTGTAGAGGTGTCATTTATTCTTCTTTCAGAGCCGATGCAGTTGAATCTTCTCGGGTCTTTCTGGTAACTTTGGAAAAACACCTCAAATGTATATACATCACCGGATGTTAAAATTTCATACAAAATGGAGTTGCTTCCTATTTATTTAAGTATTGAATACACACAGTATATTGTCCCTTCTGTGGTATATTTTAGATAATATCCTTACGTTCAATGTCTTTCAGCTCCATCCTGTACAGATAACAAATCTACCTAGTAGTACATTTATTCAAATGCTTCTGAAAAGGGGGTGTCATGGACACCTACGTAACACATTTGAGGTTGTTTTTTCCACTTGTTGGAAAGGCCCGAGAAGTTGCGATTGAGAACCGATGGCATCAAGTTATTGATTTCCGCCACTAGATGGCGATCATTTCTCCATGAGCAATAGTAAAGAATGCAAGACTCTCTGAGCCTCCGTACAAAAATTCCATCACATGTATAATTCTGTAAGTTTATTAGTAAAAGCCCTTCATCAGTTAAATAATGTAAATATACATCACTTCCTGAATTTAAGCGAGGTGATTTTGACCTTGAACTTGCTAAAGTGACCTTGGGTCAAGGTCAACACACATAATCATTGGACCCAATATAAGCTTTCAGTGTTTTCTCATAATGAAGTTTTGGTCTGGGCATGATTGCACAGACAGAACATATGGACAGCTAGACTGACAGATTGACAATGTGATTTTTATATTCCTCCAAAACTTTGGTTGCAGACAAACCTACTGGCAACAAGGCAACAAGGCAGACAAACTTTGATCAGAAAATTATCCCTTTGGTGTTCGGCTCAGGTCATTAAAGGTCACTGTAATAAATATTTTATTTGATAATTAAAACAGAATGATAGTCAAATATTTAAAATATATTCCATTGGCTATAAAATTTTAAAGAAGTTTCAAACACCTACCTTTTATCCTGCGAATGTTGTCAAACAAGTCCTCTATATTTCTAAGGTCATGTCTTCTGTGATCCTCAGAGCTGGTACACTCCACACACAAGGGAACACCACACGGGGTACAGAACTGGTCCAGGGGACTTCTGGGGTGCTTTTTGCATTTGATGTCCTCCAGAGGGAGTCCTGTTAGAAGAATAAAGTTTTATTTTGTAAATAATTGATAAATCTTGATTAATCTTCACAAAGCAAAGACTTTTTAGTACTCTTCCTTTTTATACCAAACTGAAATCCCAATATTCATGATATTGCAGTAGCCAAAATGTTTTGAGTCCAGACAATTTTAGAAACAAATCTAAGACTAGATATTCACATTCATTAGAAAAACTTTGTATAAGATTATATGCCAAGATATACAGAGGGAGAAAGTTTTGTGGTGATAAAACCTCACTGATTTCTGATCTAAAATGATTATGTATGGGGATTTCTTGTTTCCAATATTGTCATATAAGATATAACAATATAAAAATATCATTAGGGATTAAATGTCATTGATAACTGTTATCAATGATATATTGAATGCATCCTCCACAATTATTTCTACTTTAAAATTTGTGGTATTAAGTTCAGGCTCTGTGAGTATGCCCACAAAATGATGTTCTTAAGCTTGCAAACAAAAGTTTGGGTCACATAACATCTCAGATCAAATGAAAAGCTTTTAATTATCACATACATGAGCAATCAATGTTAAATTGCTTTCTTCCATAAAACATTCACGGTCAATGCACCATATATTAAAAATGTACATAAGCTAAGTACTGATGACCTTAACCATACTCACATGACCTTTGTTTAGTTATGACACCCCCTCGTGTACTATGCAACCTTTGTGTCAAGAATGATTTTTTAACATATCTCCATTGAAAATTCACTGAATGAGCATGATGAAACACTTTTACAAGACCCTCCCCCCCCCCCTTCCTCCAATAAATGATAAAAAAAACACAAAACAGTGACATACACACAATCTTCAGGGTGGGTATAAATTAAAAATAAAAGCAATCCAACAATTTCCTCATAAATAGGTTATATGCAGTCTAAGTGTTCAGAAGTATAAGTTCTTACATCACTATTATGAAAAATTACTGATATAACTTGAAATAGGACAGCCATATCATACATTACCCCCCCCCCCCCCCCCCCAAGCCTCAACACTTAGTTGAGTGTGTTTAAACCACAGAAATCAACCCTACATATATCTGCCAGTGACCTTCAATGCTTGTAACAGTGTACAAATGAAACACTTTCAGTGCAGTATCAGCTAAGGGCTTCCAGTCTTTTAAATTCATGTGACTGGGATACATAGGGTGACAAATGGACAGAATGATTCTAATGATAAATATACAGTACTTCCTCCTTCACCATATCATGCACTTACACTTGATACAGGCAGTAATAATAAAATTATATTTCTAAGTTTCAGCTAAGGACCAGCTAATTTGAAACAAAGCAGAAGGCTAAGTTATTTTTTTTTTCAGGAGTTATTTTTACACCTTTATAATGAAAAGGGGGGTAACTTAATTTTCTTCTTCACCTTCAAATTCAAAATTGAGTTATCTCCCTTCCATTAGCAAGCTACTAATATTGATCAATGCAGTTGCATTCAGGCTCATTCTTTGGTGTCTAAGAAATAATTTTTTGTTCATAAAATTGGCATGAATCTTAAACTTCATTATGGACTTTGAGCTTGAATACTGTTTCGTTATCTCCACATTTCATCTAGAACTTTCTCATACACAAAAATGTCAACTCAGTACACAGTGTAGATTTACTGAACACCTGCTACAGAAATACACAACATTCCTAGACAGAGCTGTGTCAATATCAATGGTGTCTATATCTAACTGTCAACATAAGTACAAAATGTCATCTGTTCTGACTGTAGAATAACTTAAACTGAATACATTATAAAGGTTAGGATATTGTAATAATTAGAAAAGATTTTAAAATTTAATCCATTCACTAATTCTCATAAAATTTACCATACGACACCAATTTTATTTCTCAAACAAAACAGCACAACATTTCACAAGCTGATAATTCCCCCAATGACAGTATATCATACATGGATCTATAAATCAAACTTAGTTTGTCTAACAAAATGTATAAATCTATGTATCTACTTTATATAAGAAATTTCTAAGAAAAATTTACACATCTGAAGAGTTTGAAATAAGAATCAGTGAGTGAAGAGTTACACACAACACCGTACAGTTAATTACACACAACACCGTACAGTTAATTACACACAACACCGTACAGTTAATTACACACAACACCGTACAGTTAATTACGCACACCACCGTACAGTTAATTACACACACCACCGTACAGTTAATTACACACACCACCGTACAGTTAATTACACACAACACCGTACAGTTAATTACAGACTGGATGTTAATCTATTATTTCTTATTAATCTATCTATTAACTTCATCTTTAACATCTCATGTTTGTTGTTTACACAATGAGGAATCATTTGTGATCAAACTATAACATTTGTAAATAAACACTTGATTACATTCATGTAAAGTTATTCTTAAATGACCTCTCTAACATAATGTAGTTATTAATTAGTATTGATATTATAATTATACAATACAATTAAACAAACTACAGTGTTACTTACCAGTCAGAGAGTGTGTATCTACCACTCTGTATATGTTGACTGTGTTGTTGATGGCTGACCCTACCCACAGTAGGTGTGTGTGATCATCATAACTCAGGCCCCATGGTCTGTTTATCCCGTGTGGTGATGTCTGTATCTGTGACAGAAAGTTACCTTCTCTGTCTAACATCTGTACTGACTCGGTGTAATCATCACACACCAGGATGTGTGACAGCGCGTCAGTACAGATTCCATATGGTAATAGTCCTGATCCTGATGGAGGTCCTGTGTAGGAGAAGCGATGACTTCCTCCCCGTTCTGTCACCACTACAGCATCACGGCCTAAGTCAGACACAATAACATCTCCATTGCGGTTCTCTGTGATGTAGATAGGTGATCTATACAGTCCCTGACCTGTGTTGTTGTCGTGCTGTATGGTCTGGATGTGTTCTCCTGTGGAGTTATACCGCACTAACTTGGCTGTATATCTATAACACATCCCGACCAGCAGGTCTCCAGTGGAGGGGGAGCTGTAGACACTCAGTGGTCTCCATGGTGCTGTGTACTTTATTAATGGAGTCTTTACTGTGTTCTCTGTAGACAGTTTGTTGATGTTACTGTGACTGTCTATATAAATTAAATCATCGTCATTATTCACAGTGTGTACTCCCCATACACTAGCTATATCTGTCAGGTGATGTAGTTTATCACCTGCTGTGTTTGTCAAGATGAGATTGTTATAATCATCACTGATCCAGACCCGGTCTGATGATACACGGGTAATGTGATGACAATCACTAACACCTGTCACTGTGACAGATTTCTGTAACACTAATCTATACATCATTGACAGCAGACATTTATTTCATCTTTATCCTGTGGTTTTATAACAGAATCCCGTGTTGATTTCCTCAGTCAGGGAGATCTCTCTGTAAATTACAATATTGTACTAGAATCATCTACATCAGTTACACATCTCTTTACACAGAATTAAATGTTTAGATAAAAATTTTCTTTATACACTTTATATAATTAATTTAGATCAAAAACTTGACTCTGCTTACAATTAATAAAATAAAAACAAATATAAAAACCTTTACACTGCAGCAGAATTCTATTTATTTCTCTGTGAACAGCAGGGTCCAAATATTCACAATGAAGTCTGCTTAAAATAAAATATTGATGGAGTAAAACATAAAATGTATTTATGTTAAAATACTGAAGATTTAAATTCTTATAGATTATCATTTAAAATCATGTCTACCATTTCAAGTCAAATGTATCAACTACGTGTATACAATATACAAAAATATAATCACAATAAACTCTGCTTTCTTTCATATATATCAGTTCAGATGTTACAAGGTTGTGTAGTATGTCAATGTAGATTTTTGTGATGATGTGCCAAACTATATAGATAGGTATGATCTACAGTGTGTTGTGAGTTTGTGACACAGTTATATAAAGTAACAGAGAAATAAATACCAGCCTGATTTCTTGTATCTGGTAACAACTGTTCAGCTTCTATTCATCTTGTTTCTGTGTCCTGGGTAAAGAAAATAAAATTAGAATTTATCATTTTGGGGAAAAAAAAAAACACTCACACATTGACAAGATCATGTCTACATTTTGAAATTAAACAAGAGGCCCAAGGGCCCTAAAGGTCACCTGAGTATAATACAACTATTTAAAAGATCCACAGAGGTATGAAATGAATAGATAGATGAAGTTTTGTTGCCCAAAAGCAAGAGAAATAGGATAACAACTATTTGATTCGGGGGCAGCAACATTTTCGAGTCAGATTATTTCTTTTAATGCCATTCATAGAAAAGTCCTATAAACTCCAAATCTCTATTGAGCACTAACTAATGACAGATTATTTATTTTCTTGCCGGTTGAAGACAGATTATTTATTTTCCAACTTTTCTAGGACAGATTATTTATTTCCAAAATCTGAAAAGTACTTTTTGTATTGTACAATAAAATTTCTTGCATAATTCTCTTATTTTATTAACTTAATACATTATTTACAGTGATAATTATCAAAGATGAATGGCAAAGGGGGAATAACTTTTCTCAGTAGAAAAAAATAATTAATAGAGCCCTGCCCAAGACCGGAACATTTGATCTAATGGCCTAGATGTTCAAAAATCTGGTAAAAATACCCTTGCTCATTAAAACTTATAATCTGTTTGCCTTCAAGATGCCCAGGAGCAAAGAAGATTTTCAAAGACATTGTGCATTTTCGCTATAGATTCAACGCAGCCCCACCCTAAAACCAGAACCCATGACCCAGAGTCATATAATTCACAAATTTGGAAGAGGTACCCTTGCTCATTATAACTATGTACTTAGTAAAAGATTTTCAAAGAATTAAAGAATTAACACATTTTCACTATATTATCAATAGAGACCCCCTCCCTCGGAAAAAAAAAAAAACAAGATGTGTTTGTGAAACACTGATGCCCCCCTATGGCAGCTTATGGCGAACGTTAAAGTTTCTCAAATGCAAGTCAAACTCCAGGTCAAGAAATCAAAAATGTTGGTACCCAAAGAAAGGTCTTGTCTCAACAAATATACCTGTGAAATATGAAAGCCCTAGTACAAGCTGTTGAAAAGTTATGGCGCAGGTTTTTTCAAAGTAAGTAAAACGGCAAGGTCAAGGTCAAATGATGCCCAAGGGGAGGCCTTGTCACAAGTGATACACATGATCATGAAATGTGAAAGCCCTAGAACCAAACATTCAAATGTTATGGCCAAATTTTAATTTTTTTTAAAGTAGGTTTAACTCCAAGGTCAAGGTCAATGCCAAAATTGTTGGTATCCAAAGGAAGGTTTTGTCACAAGGAATATACATGTGAAGTACGAAAGCCCTAACACCAACTATTCAAAAGTTATGGCCAAGGTTAAAGTTTTTCAAAAGTAGGTCAAACTCCAAGGTCAAGGTCAAAGGGTCAAAGTTGTTTGTATTTGAAGGAAGGTCTTGTCACAAGAAATACACAGGTGAAGTTTGAAAGTCTAAGCTCCAACTGTTCAAAAGTTATGGCCAAGGTTAAAGTCATAAAATTTTGCAAAAGTAGGTCAAACTCTAAGGTCAAGGACAAATATGATGGTACCCAAAGAAAGGTCTTGTCACAAGGAATACATACATGAAATATGAAAGCCATAGCTCTAACCAATCAAAAGTTATGGGCAAGGTTAAAGTTTTTGCGGACAAACTGACAGACAGACAGACAGACGGACAGGGCAAAAACTATATGCCCCTGAATCTTCGATTACGGGGGGCATAAAAAACAGAATCCCCTACACTCAGAATTTTAAAGTTTTTGGAAGGAGACTCTTGCTCATCATAACTATGCACTTTGTTTATCTGCTCAATATCCAGGAGAAGACAATATTATTTAATAGATTAATAAAAATAATGTATTTTTACTATATTATCAATAGAGCCCCACCCTTCCACAAAATCTAACCATCTGATCTGGGCCATGAAACTAACAATTCTGGAAGAAGCACCCTTGTTCATCATAATCATATATATATATATTTTTTGATTTGTAACCAGGAGTAAAAATCAATATTTTCACAGAAATTATGCATTATCACTATATAATAGAGCCCCCCTTTCACAATAACTCCCAACCCTGGGGCCATGAACGTCATAATTTTTGAAGAGGCATCCTTTCTCATCATAACTGTGCACTTTGTTTGTTTACATAGTACCCAGGAAAAGAGAAGAAGATTTTCAAAGAATTAATGCATTTATAATAGAGCCTTTTTTGTAGAGGGCTCAATCCTTATTACAATCATGCCTGTTTGATGCCCAGACGTAAAAAAGATTTCTAAAGATCGCAATAATTTTGATGGTTTTAGCCCCACCCAAAAGGCCTGCAAGGGGGGGGGGGAGGGCACGTTATTCACTATTTTGTCTCCCTTCATCCATAGATGCTACATGCCAAAATTGGTTAAAATTGGTTCAGTGGTTTAAGAGAGGAAGCTGAAAATAGTCAAATATTAACATATGATGCACAACAGACGACAGAAAAGAACAGGGGCCCGTTTTACAAAAGAAACTTATGACTGAGACCAAAATCTTCAGCTGATTGTAAAATTTTGTAAAATTAATTATTCTGTTTGAAATTGCTAGCATAAAAATATCTTGTTTAATTCTTTTTAAAAGGATTAAAACCATTTTCAAATCAATGTAAATTAGAAAGTAATAAGAAGAATTAAATTTTGGTCTTAGTCGTAAGTTCTTTTGTAAAACGGGCCCCAGATAGTAATACATGTAGGTCACCTTAGTGACTCAGATGAACTAAATATTCAAATAACAGTTTTATTGTTAATTGTTTGATATTAGCCCTTTCTTTTTTAAAACAAACTTTATTCCATGATGTCAATATTTTCAAAAGTGCATCTATAAATGTAGGGTATAGATGAATTTTTTTTTCTATATATATTATTTTTTAATTATTGCAGATAAAAACCTGTAAGAAGTTGATTTCTTCATCCTCTTAGCAACTGCACATCACATTCTAAGAAATCTGTCAAAATAAATTCAGAACATTAGCCTATATATATTTATATAATGGTCTTGTAAGGTTCTGTAGGTGTATAGGTACTAATAATGCTATGGGCTACGTTTTTTTTTTAAATACAAGTATCTTAATGCTTACAATTTCAACAATAAAGTGTTGTTTTTGTGTGTGTGAGGGTGTGTGTGTGTGTGTGTGTGTGTTAATGCAGGAATTTAAATGAATAATGCAGGGATTGATATAGATAATACAGGGATTGATATAGATAATACAGGGATTGATATAGATAATGCAGGGATTGATATAGATAGTGTAGGAATTGATATAGATAGTGTAGGAATTGATATAGATAATACAGGAATTGATATAGGTAATGCAGGGATTGATATAGATAATGCAGGGATTGATATAGATAATACAGGAATTGATATAGGAAATGCAGGGATTGATATAAATAATGCAGGGATTGATATAGATAATACAGGGATTGATATGGATAATACAGGAGTTGACATATACAGGGGTACTGTACAGGGGGAAAATAACTCGCGGTGTTAATATTCGCTATATTCACGGTGTTAATAAATCTGTGAATTCAAGACACAGTGAATAAGTTTTAAATATTAAACCTCAATGTTTTATTTGGAAATTTGAGAATAAACTACGATAGGTATATATACATGTACGTACAAAACATGGTCATTCAGTAATTACGAGTAGTACTTGTCATTCAATTATCTTAATTATCACGCTTTACTTTAATTCGAATAAGCAACTAATAACCTGTATTTATTGTTAAAAAGCTGTTTTAATAGATACATGTTTCATCAATTAAAACACATGGGTCACGGGTTTTGATTACCCGTGCGTAACGTTACCACGTGTATTTGTTACCTGCATTTGCATTATCCGTATTAGTTTTTATGGAAATTTTGGATTAAAAAAAATATCATTCGAATAACTATCGAACTTGCTGAAGATATGGAAGGATATTATTACGTCTACCTACATTTATACATTTATTAGCGTCCAGTGTTTTTTTTTTGCGGAGATGTGTATACCTTCGGAAAGATGTGTACAGATGCACTCATCGCAAAAGCATATAGGAAAGTCATTTGACGTTTATAGTCAAAGTCAAAAAATTTTAATAACGGCACTTGTTTTAATTAATCATCAATTAACTACTAAATCTAATCATTTTATATAAACCTACCCTGTTGTTCATGAAGTAAATACATAACACTGATAAATCTCGTTCTTGCTATATTAGCTATGAATTACACGGATAAAGACAAGGGAGGTAACTTTTATTATACACCGATTCCGCGAATTCAACAAACTGCGATCGTGTCCGATTAGAGAAAAACGTGAAAATTACAACCCGTGAAATTAATCCCCTATACAGTATTGGATGATGCTTGCTTCAGTTCATGAGAAACAACAAATTTAAGAATTTTTCGCATATATTCCTATGTATTAGCTTTTAATAACCAAAACAAGTCTTCTAGAGTATGCTTGAATATCATTACAAGTAATACGGAAGGACAAAGTCATACGGAAGATCAAAGTCATACGGAAGATCAAAGTCATACGGAAGATCAAAGTCATATGGAAGATCAAAGTCATATGGAAGATCAAAGTCATAAGAAGATCAAAGTCATACGGAAGATCAAAGTCATAAGAAGATCAAAGTCATACGGAAGATCAAAGTCATACGGAAGATCAAAGTCATAAGAAGATCAAAGTCATACGGAAGATCAAAGTCATACGGAGGATCAAAGTCATAAGAAGATCAAAGTCATACGGAAGATCAAAGTCATAAGAAGATCAAAGTCATATGGAAGATCAAAGTCATAAGAAGATCAAAGTCATACGGAAGATCAAAGTCATAAGAAGATCAAAGTCATACGGAAGATCAAAGTCATAAGAAGATCAAAGTCATACGGAGGATCAAAGTCATAAGAAGATCAAAGTCATATGGAAGATCAAAGTCATAAGAAGATCAAAGTCATACGGAAGATCAAAGTCATAAGAAGATCAAAGTCATACGGAAGATCAAAGTCATAAGAAGATCAAAGTCATACGGAGGATCAAAGTCATAAGAAGATCAAAGTCATACGGAAGATCAAAGTCATAAGAAGATCAAAGTCATATGGAAGATCAAAGTCATAAGAAGATCAAAGTCATACGGAAGATCAAAGTCATAAGAAGATCAAAGTCATACGGAAGATCAAAGTCATAAGAAGATCAAAGTCATAAGAAGATCAAAGTCATACGGAAGATCAAAGTCATGCTGAAAATCAGTCATATGGAAAATCAAAGTCATACAGAAGACCGAAGTCATACGGAAGATCAAAGTCATACGGAAGATCAAAGTCATAAGAAGATCAAAGTCATACGGAAGATCAAAGTCATACGGAGGATCAAAGTCATAAGAAGATCAAAGTCATAAAAAGATCAAAGTCATATGGAAGATCAAAGTCATAAGAAGATCAAAGTCATACGGAAGATCAAAGTCATACGGAAGATCAAAGTCATAAGAAGATCAAAGTCATAAGAAGATCAAAGTCATATGGAAGATCAAAGTCATAAGAAGATCAAAGTCATACAGAAGACCAAAGTCATACGGCAGATCAAAGTCATACAGAAGATCATATTCATATGGAAGATCAAATTCATATGGAAGATCAAATTCATACCGAAGATCAAAGATCCAAGGAAAGGTCAAAGGGAAGGTCAAGGTGAGAAAATTATGTCACAGTCCAATATCTTTCACCAATATGTATTGGTTTATAAATGAAGTTTGATAAAAAATATCATGAACAATTTCATTAAAACTGAGATTAATGCAAAGTGTGGCAGACAAATAGATGGAAGGATGGAAAGGCAGAAGATAAATTAAACAAATACTTATCATATACCCCGGTCATATGAATGGTTAGGCATAAAAATGTGTCCAAAATAAAATCTACATTCATATTCAAACAAAATGCCCCTAAATTTTCATTGTGGTCCCATCCTACCCCTTGGGTCATGATTTGAACAAATCTGAATCTACACTACCTGAGGATGCTTCAGAATCTATATAAATATAACCAATCATGGCTTTGCTGTTCTTGAGAAGAAGATTTTTAAAAAAAAATTCCTATGCATTTCTTTATATAACTTTGCTTGTCCATTGTGGCCAAACCCTAACCCCCAGGGTAATGATTTGAACAAATTTGAATCTGCAATACCTGAGGATGCTTCAATTTAAGAAATAAGATATCATTTTTAGAGTTTCATTGGGATATGACATGGAGTCGGTCACATGATCAAATTCTATAACGCCCAAAGGGTGTTTTAGTAGATTTCATCATGTACCTACTTCATGTCATATCCCAATGAAGCTCTAAAAAAATGGTATTTTATTTCTTATATTTATATTTTATTTATTCGTGTTACAAGGAAAAATAGGCACTATTTAGACTTTGTTATGGAAATGTAACATAACGTACCTACGACGTCATATGACGTCCCAATCGGAACTTTCCAAATGGCTCATGCAGTTTGCTTTCCATACACAAGAAAGTCTGATCATGTGACCAACTTCATGTCATTGAAAATTGAAAGTCAATTTAATTAGTATTGTCATATAAGGAAAGATATCGGCAAATGTAAATATATAAATATAACCAATCAAGGCTTTGCTGTTTATGAGAAAAGCATATTTTCTATATACTCCCACGTAAAATTTTGTTTGTCCATTGTGGCCCCACCCTACCCCCAGGGTTATTCTTTGAACAAACTTGAATCTACACTACCTGAGAATGCTTCCATATTAATATGACCAATCAGTGATTTTTCTACACCCAATTTAGGTCCAAATATTGGCCCTTGTACTGTTCTTTCCCAATTTCAGTTACTTTTTTCCCAAAATAAAACCTTGATTGTTTTTGTTATTATATTGAATTTTTATGTACGACTTATCTAAAATGGAACGCTATTGTTCTGGTCATTCAGACTTAAAATAATAGCGAAGAACAGCAGATTATTTTGTGCGTTTACAAGACAGAGAGAAACACATGCGGCTCATGTCAAACGTCAAACTAAATACATTGTAAGTAAGTGTAAGATGCATGTGAACAGGCGAAACATAGCTTTATTTGTAAATCCAAGTACTGGTAGTTCTACAACAAGCACCCCTGATTCCATGAAAATCAAACCGTTTCTACACCAATATTGCAGCAATATCATTAGGTAATTTAGAAAGCTTTAATAATTAGTTAGAAAAAAATGATTTGTTATAGATTATTCGGGTTATATCATCTTCAATGGCTATTATGAGTAGAATTTTCTCTTATGTCTACCATTATGGCAAAAAAAAGGAATGGAAATATAGAACGGTTTCAATTAATGACAACTTTAAAAAAGGAAAGTTGAAAATGTAGAACTGTATCTAATTTGTTATTTTGACGTAAATATTTTGAATAAATGATATTACATTTACTTATATATTTTATTTTACCTGTCAATTAAGGTTAATTTCAATCTTATTGATTTTTCCCAATTTGACACAAATGTCGATAATTTTTCCCAATTGTAAAGGCCCAGGCCCTTTTTAAAAAATGTAGAAAAATCACTGCCAATCATAGCTTTCCTGCTCTTGAGAAGAAGATTTTTAAAGATTTTTCTTATATTAAGCCCTATGTAAAAATTTGATCATCCATTGTGATCCCACCCTATCCCCAGGAGACATGATTTGAACAAACTGGAATCTACACTACCTGAAGATGCTTCCATATAAATATGACTCATCATGGCTTTGCTGTTCTTGAGAAGATTATTCCTATGTATTCTTATGTAAAAAATTGTCTGTCCTTTGTGGCCCAACTCTACCCCTGGGAGTCATGTTTGAACAAATCTAAATCTTCACTAGTGAATTTTTCACTAATTTGTAATTATCTCCCCTAGAAAGATACTTTGTGCCAAGTTTGGTTGAAATTGGTCCAGTGGTTCTGGAGAAAAACATGAAATTGTGAAAAGTTTACGACAACGATGCTTAGGACGACAACTGACATGGGAAAAAATTTGATCAAAAAAGCTCACTTGAGCCGAAGGCTCAGGTGAGGTAGAAAGTTATATAAACCTGTACAATGAGCCGAAGGCTCAGGTGAGGTAGAAAGTTATATAAACCTGTACAATGAGCCGAAGGCTCAGGTGAGGTAGAAAGTTATATAAACCTGTACAATGAGCCGAAGGCGCAGGTGAGATAGAAAGTTATATAAACCTGTACAATGAGCCGAAGGCGCAGGTGAGGTAGAAAGTTATATAAACCTGTACAATGAGCCGAGGGCTCAGGTGAGGTAGAAAGTTATATAAACCTGTACAATGAGCTGAGGGCTCAGGTGAGATAGAAAGTTATATAAACCTGTACAATGAGCTGAAGGCTCAGGTGAGATAGAAAGTTATATAAACCTGTACAATGAGCTGAAGGCTCAGGTGAGATAGAAAGTTATATAAACCTGTACAATGAGCTGAAGGCTCAGGTGAGGTAGAAAGTTATATAAACCTGTACAATGAGCTGAAGGCTCAGGTGAGGTAGAAAGTTATATAAACCTGTACAATGAGCCGAAGGCTCAGGTGAGATAGAAAGTTATATAAACCTGTACAATGAGGATGCAATCTTCTTTTCCAAAGCTACACTTTATGATACATCATCTGGAACCTATTAAAAATGAGTAAATGGCATAAATTATTCATATACTTTTCAAGACGATAGACAGAAAATGATTTTGAAGGTTTCCCTAAGGAACATTTAATAAACGTATTCCTTTAATACTTATCCACTCCTTCAAAATAGAGATACTCTGAACGAGCTTACAAAATAAATTTGAGTGTTTAACAATGGAGCCCTTCTGCGGTTCCATTCTATCCTCACAGGCCATGATTGAACAAATATTAATCATCATTAACTTTCAACTTATAACAATACACTCTTTTATTCTTCGCTATTTCCTAAATATATGCATATCTAGGTACATGTAGTTAGTCTAATTTTGAAAATTCTTTAATAATATACTCCCTGTACATTCAAAAACATATTCAAAAACCTGTAGATTAGCAATTTCTTCCCTTTCTTCATCATGTACACAGTTATACAGCACATCCTGGGAAAGCTGTCAAAATAAGCTCAGTACATTTAGTATCTATTTTTGTAGAACAAACTTAGAACAATACTTTAGGTGTTAGATACAGATATATGCAATGTAATTGTTGTAAGCCTGTATAAAAGTATTCTATTAACTGATCTTTTCAAGACTCTAATGTATTTCTTTATTTTCTCCAAATACAAAGAAAAAAGTAAACCTGTACATGATGGTAATTATCTTCACAATTCTTTATAACATTGACATCACATTCTGTGGTAGCTGTCAAAATTAACAAAACAAAATTAAAAAAAAAAAAACGAAGCAATTGTTTCTTTATGAACATAGTACAGAGTTACAGTTCTTAGTACAGTGACACATCATGCCAGACTGGCGATTCCATGTAAGGGCTGGGGCTCCTAACATAAAGCTTGTGTAACGGGAGAGGAGAAAAATGCAGCGGACCAGACTGGGATTCGAACCCGGGCCCCCTGAATCTCCAGTCAGGTGCTCTACCAACTGAGCTATCTGGCCACCGGCGATTAAACCCTCTGTCCGCCCCATACCTCCCTCCTTAAAGGTCTTTGGCCCCCCAAAGACTCCAACCCAGGCTCTTCCCTGGCAGGTATTTCACCTGTCACTTCCAGGGCATGGCACAGCACCAAATGTAATGGGAGAGGAGAAAAATGCAGCGGACCAGACCAGGATTCGAACCCAGCCCCCTGAATCTCCAGTCAGGTGCTCTACCAACTGAGCTATCTGGCCACCGGCGATCGAACCCGTCTGACCGCCACACTTGCCAAGTTTTTGACTTAAGTAGGGTATTATAGTATATTGTAGACCGCGGGGCTAGGACTTATTTTAATCTACAATAATTACTGATTTATTTATATACAGGTTGGGACTAATCTCCAGAATGAGATATATTAGCCCATTTGGGTGATTGGTCCCAACCCAAACTAGTGCTTCATGAGCTTGACTAGTCAGACACAATTTTTACTAGTCTCGGACATACGGATATGAGCTAATTTCGAATCCTGCCTGGGGCAGGGCTGGGCCACAATTAGCATTACAAGGGGGAAATCAGGTTAAGAACAGCAGGGCCAAAGTTACTCAGGTGAGCGTTGTGGGCCATGGGCCTCTTGTTTAAGAACACATACAGTATGTCCCATTTTGGGATTGGTTCAAACTTAATAATTTTTAAATTTCAGAGACATTATACTGATGAAGCCACCACTTTAAGGAAAGCAAAATTCTCTAATAAGCAAATAAAACTTATTTTTTTTCAGAATGAATTAAAAAAATAAAGTTAATATAAAAATCTTAACGAGGTTCGCTCCTGAGCTTTCGAGCAGATTTATATCTTAACCTATATTTCAAAAATTCTGCTTAAAGTTTTAATTCTTACAATAATTTTGGATTCTACAATGCCAATTAAACTATATTCAGTTAAAACTCCAGGATTAAATTCCATACCAAAAGCATTAAGTGAGGAACTATATTTTGTGGTGGAAGGTTTTTTAGAAGAAAATGATCATTTTTTTTCTCTTTTGAAGTATTTAAAGGATGTGAAGTTTGGGTTCCTATTTTTACATGCAGTCTGCACACAGAGTTATTTTGTGCAGTGAACTGTTTTAGACTGGTCTTAAATTATATATTAAATAAACTGTCATGAATTCTATCATCATATTTGATAAATATAGCAAATATATTGTGAAAATCAAGAAAAAAATAGCCCTATTTTAAGCTTAAAATTAGCACTATTTTAGTTATACCTAAAAATTAACATCACAGACCCCCACTTTTTATTTTATTTTCTGAATATATAAGATACTTTTAAACATTCTTCTTAAATTCAGTAAAATGCCATTACTTTCAAATGATATTTTTGCTTGTTAAATTTTTAATGGCAAAAAATGAAATTTTTTGAGTTCAAAAAGGTCAAATAATTGAACATGCGGAGTAATTTGAAATTTTTTTCGTTAATTGTCACAAATTTTAATGTGTCTATTCAAGATGAAATAAGATTGTGTTTGTTCCCATAATCTATTTGAATAAAAAAAATATTGGAGGAAAACTTAAAAATTGATTTATGTGAAAGACATATTTACAGTGCAAAAAGGTCAAACTAAATGCTTAGCACCAAAAGAAGCGCATTTACCCCCATTTTTTGTTTTGATTTTTAACTAAGCTATGTGTATAAATTCTAACCAGAAGTCTCTGATGAGACTGTAGCTCTACTGGTCTGTATGTATAACAAAGTAGCACTTGGATTTGAAACTTTGCAAAATGCAACAATAAATAGAATTGTGTATCTTAATGTATTCTTCTTCTGTGCCAAGTTATATTGAGATCAAACGAAAACTGTAGGAGTAGCATTTTGAAAGTATTTCACAGAAATTTCTATTTTTAGTAACCATGACAACACCATTCACTGAAATCAAAACCAAAATACATATTATGTATCGTAGTGTATTCTAATTGTGTTCCAAATTAGAATGAACTCAGACCAAAACTGTAGGAGGAGTAGTGTTTTAAAGGAATTTCACAGAAATTTCTATTTTTAGTAACCATGGCAACACCGTTCATCGAAATCAAAAACTGATGCAACAAATAATGTATCTTAGTATAGTCTTTTTGTATGCCAAGTTATATTGAAATCAGACCAAAACTGTAGGAGGAGTAGCGTTTTAAAGGAATATCACAGAAATTTCTATTTTTAGTAACCATGGCAACACCGTTCATCGAAATCAAAAACCCATGCACTAAATTATGTATCTTAGTGTTGTCTTCTTGTGTGCCAAGTTATATTGAAATCAGACCAAAACTGTAGGAGGAGTAGCGTTTTAAAGGAATTTCACAGAAATTTCTATTTTTAGTAACCATGACACGCCATTCACTGAAATCAAAACCAAAATACATATTATGTATCGTAGTGTATTCTAATTGTGTTCCAAATTAGAATGAACTCAGACCAAAACTGTAGGAGGAGTAGTGTTTTAAAGGAATTTCACAGCAATTTCTATTTTAAGTAACCATGGCAACACCGTTCATCGAAATCAAAAACTGATGCAACAAATAATGTATCTTAGTATAGTCTTTTTGTATGCCAAGTTATATTGAAATCAGACCAAAACTGTAGGAGGAGTAGCGTTTTAAAGGAATTTCACAGAAATTTCTATTTTTAGTAACCATGGCAACACCGTTCATCGAAATCAAAAACCCATGCACTAAATTATGTATCTTAGTGTTGTCTACTTGTATGCCAAGTTATATTGAAATCAGACCAAAACTGTAGGAGGAGTAGCGTTTTAAAGGAATTTCACAGAAATTTCTATTTTTAGTAACCATGGCAACACTGTTCATCGAAATCAAAAACTGATGCAACAAATAATGTATCTTAGTATAGTCTTTTTGTATGCCAAGTTATATTGAAATCAGACCAAAACTGTAGGAGGAGTAGCGTTTTAAAGGAATTTCACAGAAATTTCTATTTTTAGTAACGATGGCAACACCGTTCATCGAAATCAAAAACCCATGCACTAAATTATGTATCTTAGTGTTGTCTACTTGTATGCCAAGTTATATTGAAATCAGACCAAAACTGTAGGAGGAGTAGCGTTTTAAAGGAATTTCACAGAAATTTCTATTTTTAGTAACCATGGCAACACTGTTCATTGAAATCAAAAACCGATGCACTAAATTATGTATCTTAGTGTTGTCTACTTGTATGCCAAGTTATATTGAAATCAGACCAAAACTGTAGGAGGAGTAGCGTTTTAAAGGAATTTCACAGAAATTTCTATTTTTAATAACCATGGCAACACCGTTCATCGAAATCAAAAACCCATGCACTAAATTATGTATCTTAGTGTAGTCTACTTGTGTGCCAAGTTATATTGAAATCAGACCAAAACTGTAGGAGGAGTAGCGTTTTAAAGGAATATCACAGAAATTTCTATTTTAAGTAACCATGGCAATACCGTTCATCGTAATCAAAAACCCATGCACTAAATTATGTATCTTAGTGTAGTCTACTTGTGTGCCAAGTTATATTGAAATCAGACCAAAACTGTAGGAGGAGTAGCGTTTTTAATGAATATCACAGAAATTTCTATTTTTAGTAACCATGGCAACACCGTTCATCAAATCAAAAACCGATGCACTAAATTTTGTAACTTAATGTAGTCTACTTGTGTGCTAAGTTATATTGAAATCAGACCAAATCTGTAGGAGGAGTAGCGTTTTGAAAAATTGTTTACAGACAGACAGACGGACGGATGACGGACACCTTACCATCGCATAAGCTCTTCTGGTCTCTGACCAGTAGAGCTAAAAATATACTTGATAAAAAATTCTCATTACTTTTGATTGCAGGATCGAACCTCCTTAAATCAACAAATTAATCCACATCCTGCAGGTCCAGTACAATCTCTTGATTAAGCTATATAGCTTGAAATACCTATATAGCTTTATTAAGCTATTCAAAATAGCTTGATAAAGTATTTTTATGCAGTTTTTCACAAAAACGTTTTTTTGAAAGAAATGAAGAAAAAGTCACAAGTATTTGACCATTCATATGGGCTATCATAAAAACAACCCAAATCAAAGATAGCAGTAACATTGCAGCTGTTGAATGCTTTTACGCAAAAGATGAATTTCCATTGTTTAACTGTATACTACCTTGAGTGCGGTGAGGCATGGATAAGTGTGATTGCTTCTCATTGTGTGGAACTGCTTCCAATCAATTATCCTGTTGACCATAACTGACCTACTTTATAATTTCATTCAAGAAGTAACTGTATGGTCACTCATCAATAGCCCCAAAACTATAAGAACTTTGAGTACAAAGTCTCTCAAGGACATACAATTTGGTGAGTTTATTTTTACATGCAATGTATTCAGAAGAGTTCAAAGTTGAATATTATCACTGAACCAAGGTGCGACTTTTTGTATCTGCTGAAAAAATAGCCTAACAAATTTTAGAAAAAACTGTGATAAAATATCTAAATCACGCTATTCTGAATACTAGTAGCTTAATAAAGCTATATAGCTAAATCAAGAGATTGTGTCGGACCTGTCCCAAAATGGCTGAATCTACTTCCTTGTTCGTGTTTCTCGGTTTAACGTGAACAGAACAGTACAGAGATTATGACTACGTGATATGACCTTACTTTCATTATCAACTACTTAATCTGTCAATACGTGTAGTTCCCACAATAATGTCGTTTTTCAAGTCAATGGCCTTGATGCTGGTTTCGCTGTCTTTTCCTCGATCTCACTTTTCATGCACCGTCTGCGTGTTTTGACCCTTAATCGGCAATATTCTCGGCTGATTCCGATATACCCCATACGAACGAGGACCTCCGAGTATCTTGGAACTAGCCTGGTTCCCTGTCCCTGTTTTGTTTCGTGTACTCCGCGTCACTGCCTTAAAAACCAGCGGAAACTCGGCTGTCTCCGTAAACTCCGACCAGTAGCACTGGTTCTCTGCCCTTGATTCTACTAACTGCCGCTAGGTTGGTTTTTCAGGGCGCTTGCGCCCGTTAACCAATGTCGGGGTATCAGTCTACTCCGACCAGCAGAGAGCTCGTCGGAGATTTACGGAGACAACCGAGTGTCTGGTTGAACGAGACTAGTTTTTTTGTATTTCGATCCCGATCTTTATTCATTTAAGGACCTACTCTCCACCCTAATTTCAGGGTACTTTTGTGTAGTTAGACTGACCCATCATTTGATATAGAAATAGAATGAATTTTTATCTGCACTGTATGACATAAATTAATATAAATCCAAGTATTCTAAACATCATATTAGACCAAGATAGAGTAGTAGAAAACTATTTGCATGTATTTTCTCCATTTGAGTAAGCAAAAGCGAATTTTATTTATAATTACTTCATTATCTTTGAAGATTTTTCCTGGATAAAAAAGGCACGCTCCCTATATTAAAAATGAATTAGTTAATTTCAAAACATCCTCCTTTACGCTATATAATTTTCTCAAAGTCCAAAAAACATTTTTCATCAGTGTATAGAGAGTCTTTAAATACGAGTCAGCAAATCGGTGAAAAAGTTTAATTTTTCAGAGTGGGCTAATATTTTTATGCCACCATCATTGAAAATTCGGGCCATACAGTTGTTGGTTTGTTTATCTGTATCCTCAAAAAAAAAAAAATTAATCTTGTTCATAACTTTTGAAGTTGAAAGCTAGACTTTAGTTGAAGCTATGACTTTAATTTTTACATGCATGGGTCTATTCTCTTTAGAGAAGTGGACAGGCTTTCGCCTACATCCACTTCTCTTCGCAAGCCTTCATGTTTTGATTCTGGAAAACGTGTAAATCTCGAACCGGTGACGGTCTACACTTCAACTGACATTTCGTCTAAAATACGTCTGAATGTACGTAATAGATGTGTTATATTAACAATTTTAACATAAATACACAGAATTAACAAGAAAACTGACCTTTAAAAAGAATCATTTATAAATGTATTTTCAAGAAGTAGTCATTCATTTTTTTTAAACAGATATAAGTTTTATCCGACAATTGGCCAACAGAAAGAAGCTTAAGGCCAATAAAGAGTAAATATCGGACCAATCATTCAACGAAGGGTCAACTTTGAGCTAACCTAACTAACCAATTGCAAATGTTGTTTCTATGTTGGATGTTAGTTGACTTACAATAATAACTATACGTTGGTCCAACAATATGCCATCTGACATTTCAACAAAGGGCCAACATTGGGCCAACCTAACCAACCAGTTGTTAAGGTTGGCTGTTAGTTGGCTTTTAGTTGGCTTAATTACGATTATACCAACAATATGCCATCATGTTGGACCAACGTTGGGCCAATGAGCAAAATGACCGTGGGCCAACGTAGGACTACCAACAGTGGGCCAACGTTGGGGAAAAAATGGGCCAACGTTGGCCCAACAGTGTCTTGCTATCTGGGCAGGTGGAGTAATAATACTGACGAATGAATGTTAAAAGTATATATTAGGTTCTTGTCGAAATCATTTTATGTAGTCTCTCTTTAAAAAAACAAACGTGATTTCAATCCCAGACAGATATTCCAAACCTCTGCAATAGATTCGATCGAACTATATTAATTAAATTTGCAATAATTTGCATTTTCGTTTAGAACCTCCATCAATACTGTAAATTATATTGAACGTAAATTGTCTACACACGCTCAAAAGTTGGATGGTACACAAGCTTCGGCCTGTCCCTTCCCCATGGGTATGACTGTTTAATTGAAATTTATGATCGATGTTCATGTATATTACAACTCTCCAAACGTGTATTAAATGTAAAATACAGTTAATAAAATTCATATCATAAATGTATTTTTTCCTGTATTTATTCCATTCAAGTATATTTGATTTCAGGTTTACAAAACAGCAATTCAATTTTATCATGTTTTTGTTCATTAATCACTGTCTAATTTTCAAAATATATTTTCAATTTAAAAAAAGAAAGAATTTTTTTTTTTAGTAAGCTAGAAAAAAAAGCGTTTGAATATTTTACGCCTCTGTGTAAAACAATGGGTTAAAGAATAACTTGAAAATAATCAATCTCATGTATTTTTATTTTTTTTTTTTTAATTGACAATTTTCAAATCAAAAAAGAAAACTGGGCCGGCGGATTTCGGGTCCAAATTTAAATGCCCCTATATAATTCCGCCATTGCGAATCGAAAATCGAAAATTCAATGGTTTTAATCTTATAGTTTTATTACTGAGTCACTGTCTAATTTTCAAAATTTATTTTCATTTTTTTTAGTTAGATAGAAATTACAAGCTAATTCAGAGAATCTGTGTCCTCCGCTCAAGGAAAAGGGAACAGCATGTGCGGATCTAGAGGGGAGGAGGTCAAAAGGGGGGAACACTTTAAGAGAGGCAGGCAGAGCTTTAGGGAGTTATGTTATAAAATTTCATTGCAAAAGCTCAAAAGGCTTTTGAGATATCGCCCGGAATTGAAAGTATTACACACAGACAGAATGTATGAATTTTTACCTTGACCTTTTGACCTCAAAATCAATAGGGGTCTTCCATAGGGAGTTGTGGTATAAAATTTCACTGCAAAAGCTCAAAGGCTTGAGATATTGCACGAAAACGGCAGTATTTATGAATTTATGACTTTGATCTTTGACCTTTTGACCTCAAAATCAATAAAGGTCTTCTTTAGGGAGTTGTAAGTTAAAATTTCATTGCAAAAGCTCAAAGGCTTCTCGAG
The DNA here is from genome assembly GCF_033153115.1 of Saccostrea echinata. Lineage (NCBI taxonomy): Eukaryota > Metazoa > Mollusca > Bivalvia > Ostreida > Ostreidae > Saccostrea > Saccostrea echinata. Next base: position 8,223,350 of record NW_026889795.1, on the reverse strand, counting down.
ATATCGCGTGGATATGAAAGTGTTACAGACAGACAGAAATGCAGACAGACAGATGGACGGACGAAAGACAGACCCAACTTTCAGTGAAAGCGGGGGACAAATATTGCGTTTGAATATTTCATGCCTTCATGTTTAACAGTGCATGGGATTGGAAAATAAAATCTTTTTATCTCATGCATTTTGCAACGTATACCTTTTTTAAATGACACTTCTGAAAAAAAAAAGAATTCCTGGCATGGTGGATTTGGAGTCCCGAATCCACCATTACGATTAAACTGGACCAAAAATTCAACTCCTTGTAAACTGTATAAAGAAGATACATTCTTTCTTATTATAGCTATCATACACGTATTTTAACACAAAAATTGACCAATTGTTCTCAATAGTTGCATGACTAAAGATAATTTAGATTCATGGCAGGTCACCGGTTGGGGTGGGGTTTGGGGGATCCCCCAATAATAGCATATTTTGGCTTGTCAAAGAATTTTTGTTTGGTAGCCCCCCCCCCCCCAAGTATGTTTCGCTGGTCCTTCAGAACTGAAAAATATTTAATGCTTCCTACAGGTCTGAGATTTAAAAAGGTAGTGATTCGTTGGGGTGCAATTTTCGCTGCATCCCGACATGCGTCAAATCGAGAAACCTCAGCTATACGATATGTTCAATTTTTTTTTTAATTCCAACAGTTCCAGCAGAGGATGGGTTTTCAAGTTGAGGATGGGCGGTCTAATCCCCCTTGTTTCATGCCACGGTCCAGAGTCTGCATATATACCTCTTATAGCATGAGAGAGGATCCTTCATTTTGGCCGTGGTTTGCAACGATGTCCAGACCCCTTTACCCTGAGAGTTGGTTTCTACTGGGGAAAAAATGGACTCTTTTAATTTGTATGATAGGTTTTTCAGATTTTTTTATTTATTTTTTTTTTAATTTTTATTTTTTATTTTATTTTATTATTATTATTATTATTATTTTTTGGTTTCATGATGTCCCCCCCCCCCCTAGGAAAAATTCCTGAATACGCACATTGTTTGATTTTTATAGAACAAGAAGGAAAAAAAGAATACCGCGGTACATGATATCTTCATTAAATATCCTTTCTATCTGTTTACTTGTTTAGGATTCTCGAATCCTTCACTTAGGATTCTCGAATCCTTCGCCTGTCCCCAAATGTATATATAGATAATGAGTAAAATTATAAATGACATGATCCAATTAAAGGGGTGTCTTTAGCGTTACATTTATTTATTTATTTATTTATTTATTTATTTATTTATTTATTTATTTATTTATTTATTTATCAATCTATCTATCTATCTATTATTATTTTTGCGTTTTTTAAAGCTCTCATTCACTCTCTTGTCGGTATATTGCAACATCAAAGGATTCTTTTTATCAATGATTGCGTAATCGATCAGCGACAGATAATCCGAGTAAGACAAAGCAGGGTTATCGCCCGTGAATAAGCTGTTGCATTGTGGGTATGGACGCGAAATTTGAATGGCTCCGAAAGAAAACAAACATTTCCCGACAGAGAACCGCTGATCCTCAGAATGAATTTATACGGTAAGAGAGTAAGATGTGTGTTATTGTTTGTACATTTTGTTGTACCTTTATTTATAGTCAGTGTTAAGCGCTAAAACATCGGGATCGGGATTCCATGGTGAGCGGTTGAAAATCTTTGTGCTCCGATTATTGGGAGTGTGTATTGCTCAAAATTTCTTTTTACTAGTTATCTAGCCCTCCAGAAACTAGAAAATCAATAGTAAGTGATGTCTAAACAATACCCAATTGGACACGCTGACGTTACCATTCAATCAGCGATTATACCAACCAACTAAGGACAGAGACAATTCGAACCAAATGAGTAGTATTTACACCTGAATATCCTAAAATGAACCTACATATGTTTATGATTATCTTAATATGGATACTATCCATATTATGTTCAGAAAATCTTGAGTTTAATGAAAAGAACACTGCTTACATAACAAAACAAACCTATAGTATACATGTATGGCTATCAAGAACTTTGCCTGCTCATCAGCATAGTATACATAACTACGTACGACCAAAGTGCCTCATCAAGCTATTATTACTTATTGGTGGTCAAGTCGAATGTAACCCAGGCCCAGTAAAGTATCCCTGTGGCATATGCACAAGGGCAGTAAAAACTGGTCAACGTGGTGTTGCCTGTGATAAATGTGACAAATGGTATCACACTTCGTGTATGTCCATGACTACCCCAGAGTATATCCATCTTGCTAACACATCCATAGTGTGGATTTGTAGTGCTTGCAACACCCCAAACAGCAGCAAGATCTACAATTCCATTTCAGTGGAAGAGAACACATACAACAGCCTCTCAGCCACGAATTCTGACATACTACATACATGCAGCCCATGCTCTTCCATTGGGAGTCCGTGTGCTACATCATCTCCTATCCGTGATCAGTCACCTCCCAAACAACAGAAACGGAAGTTTCTCAGAGTGGTATCACTAAACTTCCAAAGCATAAAAAACAAAGTTCATGAGACTGAGGTACTCATTGATAACTCAGAACCTGACATTATTGTAGGTACAGAGACTTGGCTGAATGAGAACATCTTCTCAGCAGAACTTATACCTACAACATACAATGTCTTCCGAAGGGATAGGGCTGACTCACATGGTGGAATCATCATTGCTGTCAAGAATGACTTGGTGTGTACGCCAGTCTACACCAGTAAAGACCATGAGCTCCTCTGTGTTAGACTTCATGTGAACAAGAAAAAGTCAATCATCATAGGAGCCTACTACCGCCCACCCAACATCACTTGCGAAAATAATGCACGCCTGGCTGTAGCAGAGATGAGCAAGGTTCGCTCGGATAATCCTAAGTGTGACTTTTGGATAGCGGGAGATTTTAACCTTCCAGACATTAACTGGCCTACCCAATCAATCATCTCCCATCAATACCCAAGCAAGATGTCGACAGAGTATTTGAACATCCCTGGTGATTGTGGAGTGGAGCAGCTTGTATGCACACCAACACGGGGAGACAAAATCCTAGACTTGTTCTTTACGAGCAACCCATCACTTGTGCAACGATGCAAAGTCATCCCAGGGGTAGGCGACCACGACGCAGTCTTGATTGACTCCTTAATCCAGCCGCTAAGAAGTAAACCGGCCCGTCGAGAAATATACTCATGGGATAAGGCAGATATGACATCTTTGCGAAGAGACATCAACAACTTTGTACAAGACTTTATCACCAGACCTTTCACTTCTGTTGACACTCTCTGGGAACTCTTTAGAGACTCCACACTTAGCATCATGAACCGACATGTTCCTCATAAGCTCACACGATCCAGGACATCAAACCCTTGGATCAATACAGCTAGCAGATGTTTATCATGCAGGAAACTACGTGCATTCCACAAAGCCAAGGCAACAAAGAAGCAGTGTGACCAGCAAAGGTACCTGTCTCTTAAATCAGAATGCCAGCGCACTATTCGTCTTGCCTATCAACAATACATGAATGACATTATCACCCCCAGGGCCTCAGAAAATCCCAAGAAATTCTGGTCATTTATTAAGAGCAAAAAACAAGAAGCCTCTGGTGTAGCACCATTAAGGAATACGGACGGGCTCATAACCAGCGACCCACAAGCCAAGGCGAATATATTAAACGAACAGTTTAAATCCGTATTTACAACGGAGGACACTAGCCGAGCTCCAGACAAGGGTCCCAGCCCATTCCTAACAATGGACAGCATAATCGTCAATCCACGTGGTGTGTACAAGCTATTAAGTAACTTACAACCACACAAGGCTACAGGACCAGATGCCATTTCAGCACGTTTTCTGAAGGAATTGGCAGAGGAGATTACACCTGCATTGACCTTTCTATTCCAAACGTCTTTGAATTGTGGATGTGTACCAGATGACTGGAAGACGGCCCATGTAGTCCCCATCTTTAAGAAAGGCGACAAGAGTGCAGCGGCAAATTATCGTCCTGTATCACTTACAGCAATTTGCTCCAAGATCCTGGAACACATTCTCCATTCTAACATCATGGACCACTTTGAAAGGAACTCTATCCTTACACCAGCACAGCACGGATTTCGTAGTAAGCGATCATGTGAGACTCAACTTATTGCCACAGTACAAGATCTTGCTAGTAGCCTATCGAATGGAAACCAGATTGACGTCATCTTACTGGATTTCGCCAAAGCATTCGATAAGGTACCACACCAACGTCTCCTCCACAAACTGAATTATTATGGGATTCGTGGCTGCACTCTACAATGGATAGAAAGTTTCTTATCAGACAGAAAACAGCGAGTATTGGTTGAAGGGATGTCCTCCAACATAGCAGACGTGAACTCCGGAGTACCTCAAGGCACAGTAATGGGTCCCCTATTATTTCTTGCCTACATCAATGACCTCCCGGAGGTGGTAACATCAAATGTTAAATTATTTGCAGACGACTGCCTCATTTACAGGACAATTCAATCAATCAATGACACAGTCCAACTCCAACAGGACTTATGTGCACTTGAGAAATGGGAAAAGGACTGGCAGATGACCTTTCACCCTCAGAAGTGTACCATTATCCACATATCTAAGAAACGCCATCCAATTAAAGAATCATACCAACTGCATAACCATACCCTGGAAGATGTCCCAAGTGGTAAATACCTTGGTATCACAATTAGCAAAGATCTTTCATGGCGCGAGCATATTAACTCAACTTCTGCCAAGGCCACGAGAACAATTGGATTTTTAAGAAGGAACCTCAGAAGTTGCCCACAGGCTATCAGAAGCAAGGCATACACTACGCTAGTACGTCCAGTATTGGAGTACGCGTCAGTGGTTTGGGATCCTTTCCAACATTTAATCCAACATCTAGAAGATGCTCAGCGCCGGGCAGCAAGGTTCGCCACAGGTGATTACTCATCAAGGGACCCAGGGAGTGTGACCACCATGCTATACCAACTCGGCTGGGAACCACTGGAACATCGGAGGGCCCGGAACCGAGTGATCATGTTCTACAAGATCTACCATCACATTGTGGAAGTTCCGGTACATCATGTGCTACATGTCACCAATAGCAGAACCCGTGGTTCTATGGCAAACAAAATCCGCCAAATCAGCACCAGGGTTGATGTCTACAAATACTCATTCATACCAGCAACTATCATAGCATGAAACAATATACCAGCCACAATTAGGAATTCACCATCAGTGGACACCTTCAGACATGCAATACAGTCCATCAGCGTGTCTGATATTCTACACCACTAAATTGTCCACTTTTAAATTTTTATCCCTTTTAATACGGTGTACATAGATTTTTAGCTGTTCACTACGGAATTACTGGAGTTTTAACACTCAAATTGAGTTTACTCCATCAAGGGAAGAAGAAGAAGAAGAAGTAAAACAGAATACAAGTTCAAGATAAACAAAGGATATCCGAAAGTATCAGTGCACATGGTTGTACATCACATGTTTGCGTGTAATGCTATGTTGTGATAGGGTTCAATAAATTGAATTATTGCTGTTTTGTATCTGCACGACACAGGATACTCTTGCTTTAATGTGAAAAAGGGGGAGGGGATATCGCCCATATTCTTTTCAGGGTCATGAGGTTTATTGTACATGTATACATACATTCATTGTAAAGTGATATATATGCCACACTTGAATCGATAAATTACTGCAACATGCGCATGCAACAGCAATGAGTTCTTCGAGAAAATTGTTAAGTACTTTCATTACTTCACTATGGGGGGGGGGGGGGGGTTGTGTTGTTACAATGAAACTGAATTGTGGTAAAGCTTAGCAACTGCTGTAGTTTGTATGGTAACTTAACAAAAGCTAAACCTCATACCATGAACTTTCAACTTGACCTACAATTGGATGCTGGTCACAAAGTGATATATATTTTTCAATCAGCTCCATCGAACCCTTTTTCCAAATCTAATATTAAAATGCTCTGTTTACATTTCCGTATAAAAATCTGTTGACTCTCATCAATAGGCCTAGTTGTCGCTGGAATGATTTTATAATTTATTTCTGTGAATGTACAATTAGCAATCATGATGAAAGCTTTAAATTACTAATTTTGGATCAGGACTTATGATAATATTGATAATCAATTAATGTATGTTCCAACTTCCAATAGATACAGCAAAATTAGACATATTTACTGTTTTCATTCGGAAACGGTTGATTGCATCATTATCCACGTGCTGATTAATATATGCATGATTGCTGGGACAACAATGTCTTATTTATTATGCAAGTAATACTATCAGGGACCTAGATACTTTTGATATTTTATTCTTCTCTTGAGTAGGCCTAACAGCTTTTCCTTTACCAGGGATCAGTCCCAGGTAATACTGTTTTAAATCTTCACTTCTTTAAATTTTTTGTTTAGTTTGGAAGAGCTGGTGAACACCTGTATATTGTGTGAAGATAGTTACAATCTTAAAATTGAACCTAAATCATGTAAATGCACAATTTTCATGCCACAAAACCAAGCAATCCTACTTCCAATTTTGTAAAATATGAACCACTTCAAGTTCATGCTACAATATAACTGCACCTTTGTGTAACATCAGAATTTCCTCTATTGTATAGATAGATACCCATTGATCAGGATGCATTGAATATTGCCTAGGACGTCATTGTCTTTGAAAAGGGTTCATTCGACTGATGGTAACCATTTTCAAAATAAATCTCTAGCAGCTATAAAGTGTATATACATGATATATGATATATATCATGCTAGATATGTCTGAATCTGTAGCAGCTATAAAGTATATACATGTATATTTATCATGATATGCATGTCGGGGTACTTCTTAATATGATATCACAATATTTATAGGCAACACAGTGTATTGCAGTGTATTGATTGTTTTTAGGACAATTTTTTTTAAAACTACTATTTTTAGATATCATTGTCAAAAACTATTCAACAGCACCCTAAAAAAAAAAAAAAAAAAAAAAAAAAAAAAAACACACACACACACACACACAAAAACAACAAAAACGAGAACATGGAGAAATTATTCAAATTCAAGATTAAGACACAGCTACATGTAGATGACAGACAAAAACTTTGACATGTGAAATAGGTTGTTGTTGGTCCCTGGTACAAATTGCCAGTAACTTTTTTTGCTACATTTTGAAAAAAAGATTATACAAGAAAAACATAAATTTCCACTTTCCAAACAATTATGTGTTAAATTCCAGAAAAGGACCCCCCCCCTTTTGCATTACTTCTTACTTCCATTCAATACCAGCTTCTCCTGTCTGTATATTCAACAGAAGCTTTCAGGTAATGACCTTTCACCTGTCACAGAGGCCAGGTGTGTGTATACAAGTAATTCACTGTGTACCTAGTACTACCTACAGTACAGTATACAAACAGAGGGGGCTACTGGAAAAAGGGAGACAACAAGTGATGGACAAATCTCACTAGTACATGTTCATTGTGAAAATAAAATTGGAACTAAATTTTTAAACTTACAGATCCATTTTTTTCTCGGTGATCTCAGAATTTAACTTTTTTTAAAATGACTGTGAATTTTTATTCGTAGTAAAAGATCAGAAGTTAAAAGTACTTGATACATGAACATAAAGGAGAAAATGTTTTGGGACTGCGGTGCTTTAAATATTTCTAGAAAAAATATTTTGCCAAAAATTAAAATCATTGTTATTGTTTATAAGTATACAACTGAATACACAAGGAGTTCTCCTTAGTAGTTTCTGAGAGTTTCTCCAAATATTTGTAAGACTATTTCCTTGTTATTCTGAAAATTTATCAGTTTTATAACTATCTGCAAAATATAATATACCAGTTTTAATAAATTCTTGACATTTTGTGAAAACCATTTATTCAAAAAAATATTCATATCTCATGCACAGGGAGGGTTTTCAGATTTGTTTCAAACATAAATTTTGATAATATACAAGAATTTTAATAATTAAGATCCCATGCAGGATTATCTGAAATTCTAGGTAAAAAACAGATAACTTGACTTTCAGGGATGAATTAATACAAAATATCAGTTTATTAAATGTTATCATCAAATGCAATTAATTTTTTTTTATAATGATATTAGCAACCCTTTTTACATATATATATATACTAAATATTTTTATTTATTTGAGAATTTTTAATCTCTATCAGTATATCTTAAATTGACATTTTCTTTGTATTTTATATCATTTGATTTTTTCCCACAGTAGAAAACTAATTTAAAAGGAGATTATTGTTTAATTAGGGAGGTCAACATTACTTATTGTTAAAACAACACACTACTGTGCAGTTAATTCTGGGTACACAATCCCTAATTGGTCCATTTTGACCTTATAGAGGTCAAACCACAGAAATGACAGTCTCTGATTGGTCCATTTAATTTGCTATTGTTCTCTCAAAGTGTCAAACTCCCTCATTGTGACTAGGGTTATTAGTGTTAACTGTTAATTGATTAATTTAATTGAAAGTGTCAAGAAGTGTGGATTTGTATTTTTTAATTACCTGTTAATAATGAAGTTTATACAAGACAGGCTGTCACTGTTGTTGTAAGTAATGCCTTTACTAATTAAGTCATAACAGTAGTTTTTGTAGAAGTACTTTTATGATTTGAATATTACTTAGAGGTGGTGTTTTATACACTGTGAAAATGTGTCAATGGTTATTTCCACCATAAGAAAAAGTCAAAACTCATAATGAATGAAAAATCAGAGAAGGATATTGACAAGTGTAGAAAGAAAAAGAAGGGGGCTTTGTTTAGTTTGGGGATGGCTAAGAAAGAGGGTGAGAAAGAGAAAGGGAGAGTTAGTCATTTTAAGTATGAAAAAAGTGAGGGGGCCACCAACAGGTAAAGCTTTCTAATTTTTAATTTATGTTTCAGCAAGATGAAGTTTAGGTAAAATTGCATGATATAGTTAGTGCTCATCTTGGAATAATACATGTGAAACTGTTTTTAAAAAATGCTAAAGTTGTTATTTGAACATGTTGAAGATCTTTATTTCTACCTCCTCTTAGTAAACTTGTATATGATGACAGTGTACGAAAGGTAACTTTGTTTCATTCTTGATGAATTTTTTTTTCAGTGACATAAATTCCAAGCCTTCATTACTAAGTATAATACATGTAGTACATATTTAGTTAAGACATGTAATACCAGGCCTCAGGAGTCGGGTCCAATTGAACACATCGTATATTTTATTTTGGAGGGGATGTGTTATTTTTCACTTTTTTTCTATAATGATATTATGGAAGTATTGGAAGATAACTGGTCCATTGGACACATAACACTGATTTAATAAGTGAGCACAATGTCTCTGGAGTTTAAGTGGAGGGGGTGGGGGATGGAGAGGAGGGGGGTCAAAGATGTTATGAAAACCTAACTCTACATTTAAAAGTCTGATTAATGATGCCACCATGATGACTGCAGGCATGAAATAATTACATGAAATCCTTGTTCATGAGCTAAATGCAAATGTAGGTCAGTTGGGTGCTATTTGGTACTATCAGAATTAAAACCATGCAGATGTCTTTTTCATGAAGAATATGTTTTAAGGACAGATGATACAAACAAAAATATTGATGCCTGGATTGGTATATATTTTTGATCTATTTTGATTGCAAATGTTTAGAATAATAAATTTCTGAAATATTTAAAGAAATTGTAAACTTTCTACGATGATCAGAATTCTACCTTTCGGAAACCATCCTTATTAATCAATACATTTTTTGTCACTTAAAATCCAATTATTGTTAAATTTGGAATAAAAAATTAAAATTGATGCAGTTAAAATTATTCATTTTACTTTTATAAACATGACTTAAGTTGTTATTTTCAAGATTTTTGATAAAAGTTTGTTTGTATCATCTGTCCTTAAATAACATAAACAGGCTAATTAGTTATTAGTTATTAACTATGTGAATTGTATTTATGATATTGATTATTGTATGTTAAGACTGGATAGATACAAATCTTGAAGATGGATACTAGTAGATACTTATCATGCTTATTGTTTACTTATTGACATATACTCCCTCTGTGTTAATCCTCTTGGTCACTGTGTTGTGAATTTTTTTCTTTGACAAAATAACTTTAATGGTGATTGTGTGACAGGTATATATATGTGAAAAAATTCTTAGTGCTAACCATGTCAGAATATGTGTTGTAAAATAAACCAAACAGGGTTGAGACTGAAATTATAATCCTTCATCCTAAAAATGATAATTAATATTATAGTCATCAAATGAAATTAATTTTTAGTAGACTGTAGTAATGACTGAAACTCGTCATTCTTAAGAAAACTATAAAAAACTTTAATAAAAATTAAGTTACCTCTCTTCGAAATATATTAGATCCACCAACAAATAAAAAGATTAGAAAGCATGGTAAACTCCATGTCTCCCATATACTGTATACAGTGTTAATTTCGCCCTGTGTTATTTTTGCCCTTTTACACCTTGCAAACAATTTTGCCGTTTTGAATTCGCCCGGTCACAATTCTATTCAAGAAATTATATTGTGTTTTTTGAATTCACCCAGTTTTAAATTTGCCCATCTGTGAGTAGGGGGAAAGGGGCGAAAACAAAATAGGGGCGAAAATTTCACCATATACAATATTTAAAATCAATTATACTGGTCATATTGGCAGGTAAAAAACTCAAAGGCATAAAGAAAAACAGAGGGTTATATTTCTATTTACATTAAAATAGTAAAGAAGATCAAATGACAAGGATTTGTCTTTCTACCAAAAATGGGGGGTCCGGGAGCTTTGAAATATTTTTGCTTGATTTGCTGGGCATTTTCTTGTTTCAATTTTATTGACAAGACATTTTTCTACAAACAAGTCTGCATGTATTTATTATAAGACAGTGTACTTTTGTGATGTTCATGTCATTAATATTGTGGTAAATGCCATTAAAAGTGGGAAATCTGCGGTGGGACTAATAAATCTATATTTTACCAATAGAATGAAATAAAATAACAAAGTTCACCATCCATTTTGATCATATTCAAGGTCAGCAGTAATTCTTGATCCGGATGAAATGAAACTCGTGAAAATATTCCTCTTCAGGGGTAAACTAAAACATCACGTACGTATAACCAGTGAAGAAGTATAAAATTGAAAATGAAAACATGACTATTATTAAGTTACTTTAACAAAAAAAGAAGGAAAAAATGATGAAAATATCATGTAGCTAAAAGTAAACCTGATGATAATCCATAATTATTGAGACTGATGGATTTCAGTCTCTGAGTCCGACCATGCAGGCCTTTCACAGTCTGCCTATACCCGGTACTTTTACTCAGCTGAAATCATGATTGAACAGGCCAAAACATTAGTTGAAGAAAAATTCAATAATATATAAAATAAAACTGCATCCACAAGGTACCTCCTATTTTTTGTAAAAGTACCACCTGTTTTTAATTATCTTGTTTATTGTTTAACGTCCCTCTCAAGAATTTTTCACTCATATTGAGACGCCATCACTTGTTGGTGGAGGGCTGGAGATTTATACCTATATTCGGCACTCAGGGCCATTGAGCAGTGAGTGATCTTTTTCGTGCCAGCATTTACTGCGAGACGGGACCTCGGTTTATACGGTCTCATCTGTAGGACCGGTCTCCATGTCCCACAGTGGATTCAAACATGTGACGTAAGGATCAGTTCCTTACTCCGTGACTAGAGCAGATGCTCTAACCACTGCACCATGGGGGGACTTAATCTTTTTTGAAAGTCTAGGAACGTATGTTAACCTCTAGAATTGGTGTCCAGGGCAGGGGAAAAGTTTGAACTTGAATGTTAAAGGTTAGGCACTATTAAATCAAATTTTTTGGGTTTAATTGAAGAAAAAAAATCTAGCAAAATTGAATAGTGGAAAGCAATATTTTGGAGTACATCAGTGACCATAGAAAAAGGGGAACAACTCTTGTCATTACAGTGAGTTATAATATTTTGGTGCACTTTCCAGTTTTGAGAGTAGGAAGTGACTTAAACTGAGTAGAATGGCATTATTTAGATTAAGTTGATCATTTTTATACACAGCAAAAAGTTTATTACAGATACTTTAACTAGTGATGAAAGGATTGTCGCAAACAATTGATTGTTAATTGATTGGAGCTCTTCAATGCTAGTAATGGATTATGAAACAAAAGTCGCCGACGTTGCTGATAAAAATAATAAGGGTTAATTTGGGTGTAAACTTCAAATTTTATTAACAAAAAAAAACTCGCAGAAAGTTTAAAAGTTATCCTGAATGTTTAAAACGTAAAAACCAGTTCTTCACTTCAGTGGTTGTTGTTGACAATTTTTACCACCATGATTGAATGTAAGGTCAGGCTAATACTAGGAAATGGCCAGCAGGCCTCTAAGTGGCCTCTAAAATTTAGGCGCCAGCTGGCGCCTTATCAAAAAAAATTAGTCGCCAATGCAAATTCTTAGTCGCCACTCGCCAGACAATTTTTCTATGGCGCCAACTTTAAAACTTAATAGAATATAGGGACCCATGACGTGTCTAAGAAAATATGACATGTCCATTGCTATAAATAATTTCCTATTCTTTTAAATTTCTTTTCGCTTTTTCATAAAAATTGTTCAATAATTTTTTTTGGGGGGCCTTATATAATGACAACTTTCTGGATTCAAATTAGGACATTCTAACAGGAGATGGTAAAAAATTAAAGATGTTCACACAAAATTTAGGATAATTATGTTTTATATAACACCATTGGCATGGGGCCAAATCTTTAAGAAAAAAAATACAGCTTAAGATCATTGATAATATGGTTCATATAAATTATCTTTTTAACAGTTATTAAAATTATTTTAAAAAGTAATAATTTTTTTGCTTTAATACTTTGATTTGTCAAAACTTTTAAAGAAAGGCCAAAAATTGACAGAAATGGAACTTTGACTTGACAATGTTATGCTTATCCTGGAGGAGTTAGCTCTCTTATCACAGGGTCAATAACCTTAAAACTATTAATATTCAAAGATGAAGTAGAATATTTGGCATCAAAGTAAAATAAAATATCTGGTATAACTTTTAGACTGGTTTTGAAGTCTTGCTAATTTTTGATGCATTAATTCTACTGCATAGAATTATTGATACCGGTACAACTACATTGAAATTTGATTGAGCAAAGAGTGAAGTAGCTTTAGTACAAGATGAATAATTATTGACATACTAAATTTCAAGACAGGAGTAGATTGTCTATCACTGCCTAGCTCTCCTTTCCCACAGCAATATACAGACTCTTTCAGTGGGGGGTAGGAAGGAACATTATAGGCCTGATGACCCCCCAGGGAGACTCATAATGACCCAGTCACAGGTTGACTTGAGCACTGTATGTCAAACTAAGATGTAGTGTAGATAAAAGACCCTCCACTGCCCAGTGTGAACAGATGGTCAGTGTTTAGTGCTATATGGACAGTGCCTGTTGTAGTGTTATATAGTGTTAAATGTTATTTATTGATTCAGGAATTTTTAATTGTTTTATGATTCTTCTGATAAGGTAGGTGTGTGTGCATTTTGTTCATTCTTTTTCCACGTTTTAAAGGAAGGGGGTGGATTTTCTAGATTTCGCTTGTACTGAAATTGATGAAGAAATTAAGGGGGGGGGGGTCTTCAAGAAAAGTTATTAGCAAGCCTAAGAGAACTTTTTACTTGTGAAAAATATTGATAGGACAAAGTTTCTAAGAAACCAAGAAAAAATAAACATGAAAGTTGCTTTGTAGAATATTTTACTGCTATACCTTTTAAATATTAACGTGATTTTAAAGGTAGAAGAGGTGGGGGGGGGGGGGGCAATAATGTAAGAAAAAATTGTATACCATTATATAACAGTGAACCTATTAATGTCAGCTTCCATGCCAAAGACCTGTTACAACTTACTGGGTAGCTTTTCTATATTTTTAAAACAAAATGTGTATTTTAAAAGCTTAAACTTCATCGGGTGGGATTTTATACAAGTCTGTACTCTACAGTTTTATATAAAAGCATCCGAGGACGAGGGGGGGTCTGTCGTTATAGGGTAGCATGCTAGTCTTAACACATAAATCTAGTCAGGAAATAAAATCTGGGTACTCGATCAGCTCATTGTTTAATTATCACCAGTAAAATAACAATGATTGTTCATATATATTGAACATTAGGCTAAATATAAAATTTGAGGTTTTATTTGACTATTGCTTTTTGTGCAAGAATCAAGCTTTGTCATGTTTGTAGAGGGGCCGGGAGATCAGTGTTTTAGTAGTTATATTTTGTAAGTGTTGTTTACAGATGCCCAGAGGATACAAAGCAGATTTTTCTCAAAAAATGTTTTTGATTTTCTTGAATAAATCCCTTGTAAAGAAGCAGCCCCGAGATATATCAGACTAATAGGGATTTGTTTAAATGTCTGAAATGTGAAAAGAAATAAGACCTTACTGAACTAATTATTTCATAGGTTTAATTAACAGTTCATTGTGTGTGTGGGGGGGGGGGTCAAAAATTTTTCAGTTGGCAGAAATTTAGGTTTGAAAATAGGCATAACACAGATACATTTCTAATTATATTTATTTCTAGTATTCTGAGATAATTACTTTCCATCTGTTTCCTTTAACATAATTAATTTTCTCAAAAGTACACATTAACTTAAAATAAAATTGCCACTGTCTGAAAGTTTGAGAAGCTTATAATTATATGATTAAATCAGGGTCATTAGACAGCCAGGAAACAGGGGATCTATAAACACAATGGACAGGAAAGAAATAAAGAGTCCTAAACAGTTAGCTTATGTTGTTGTCATAGCTAAGCTTGTTTGTCAGAGGTTGTTTGTACAGAACATTGTAACAGGTCCTATAATTAGTGTGTCACAAGTCATTGTTGTGTCTGACCCCCGGGATATGCAGATTCTGTAAGTCAGCTTGTAACACCAGACAGGGGTTTTTAAAATGGATTAAATGTTAATAATAACACTGGAATTACTTAGAAAGGGCCTCATCAAATGTGTAAACAACATTCATGTTTTAATATGAGAAAAATATATTTCCATGTTAAAAGTGTGATAAGAATGTGCAGTAAATGTATTATCTGTTTTTGTTTTTGAGTGCAAATTGATTTTGGTAAGTTTGAAGTTTTAAATGATATGCAGCTGATTTTAAAGTTGCATAATTTGAATTTTTGTTGTGCATACAAATCCGACTGTGGCATTCCTGATTTAATCCAAAACAAAAATTTAGTCAGGATTAATATGAGAAGGAGTAACAGAGACAGATTAATAGGAATGTTAAATTTCCCTCCAAATCAGCCACACAGTACAGTAACTGGATGAGATTTTGTTTTACAGCACAGAAGAGTACCAGCCAATGAAGACCGATGACCCCGAAGCTTTCTCCGAGACCGAGGTCCGGAAGATGAAGAAACTCTCCAAGAGACGGACCCTTCTCTTCATCCCCAGCTTCCGCAAAAAGAACATCAAGTTGTTTCGAGAAGACAGCTCCCTCTCGGGCCCCAAGGACAACGACTCTGGTCAGGACAGCGATTCGGTGAACAGTGGAGATTCCAAGGGAGATAACCTCTCCATCCGTAGCAGCCTGAGTTCCCTGGACAGTGGATTTGGATCCACCACCAATTCCTCTTCCAGTCTGATGTCTCGCGTGGTGTCCGACATTCCTGACGTCATACGGGAGGAGTCCAGAGGTCGTGCCCCCATTGCTTCACCGGAGGATGATTCCCTGTTGGAGGATCCCAGTGATGGTTTAGGGGAGGAACCTACTTCCGCAGTAAAGGACGATGAGAATTCCCGAGAGGACAATTCTGCGTCATCCTTCCACACACTGAGTGATTCCTGCAGCTGTGATTCTTGTGGTGACTCTTCTAGTGATTCTGAGGGGGAGGATCGTGTGAGGGTGGACGATTCTTCGGATTCCGATTCAGACTTGGCATCTGTGACCAGAACAGTTACTCCCACATCCCAGCGAAGTACCTCCACAGACTCAGACAGTGACTCTGATCTTGACGAGTGCTCCAGTTTCTTTACACAGGAAAAGTGCTTTCTTCCTAATGCTTCAGGGAAGCCCAGGAACCCAATTGTACATACAAATTCTGTAAATAGAGGAAACCGTATCAAGACCAATGGCAGCGTCATCAAGAGGAAGTCCCACCAACAGCTGGTGACCCCCCTACCCACATATGCACGGAGCCACGCCCTGCCACCTACCACAGCCAAAGCCTGCAGCTCCTCCAGTTTCAGCTCCTCCAGTGCTTTCAAGTCCTTCAACTCCTGTAGTGACTTTACGGATTCAGTTAGTTCCAGTAGGACTGTGACCTCCTGTGACTTGATACAGAGGAATCGGATCTCCTACTGTGAGCCAGATGTCATCCCCAAGCCTGTGCCAAAACTCAGCAGAAGTGAGAGCGAAAGACGAAGCAGGTCTAAACTACGTAGTCCCATTCTACAAGTCCGCAACCAGAGCCTGAACCGAGAAGTCCTGAAGAGTATTGCAGTGGTACCAGATCTCCCACCTGATTCTTCCAAGTCTCCGGCTGATATCCAGCAGTCCATGCAGAACACTGCGTACTGGGTCAGCAACAGTCGATACAGCAGTGACCCCGACGACAGTACCCCACTCCTAAAGGACAAGCCTGACGTCAGCGAGCGAGAACTCTGTCAGGAAATCATCGGGATCTACTTTGGTGAGGATGACAGCGATAGTTCCCTCTCTTCCTCCTGCCTCGATAACTCTCTGGACGGCCAGGATTCCACCTCCTCGTCATCGTCGTCAGGGGATTCCACCTACCTCCCACGTACCCTGGAGACGAACCTTGACGATTTCTCCACAGCTGTCTACATCCCAGCTAAAGCTTCTGAGGCCCACACCCGCAAAATCAACAGTGGTAAGTGTTTGAGATTTGACTGAGTTGTCATGTAAGGAAAGGGATTATGACACAAACTTGTATTTAAATATGGGGAAGAATGACATGACCTTGACCTTAGGGGTCAGCTTTTTTATCATGTGTTTAAGATGAAATGTTTTTGTTGGATGCTCACGGGAAAAAAAAAAAGAATCTATAAAAACATATTTATGCCATGTTCCTTTTCAAAAGAATAAGATTTTCATCACAGTGTAAAATTTATTATTAGTTTGCATTAAACATTTTAAACAAATTTTGAAATTATGAGCTGTTTATTAATGAATACAGAAAATAAAACACCTTTGGTACTTTCAATGACTGATTAGCTGTCTTGTTATTTTTAGCCAAGGTGACCAAGACAAAGGCGGCAATGAAATCCAAATCTGATCCCCCAAATCACAGGAGCCAGGGAGGGACCAAACTTTGCTGTGAGGAGAAGCCTGTACCCAAACTGGTAAGTTTATAATCAGTTACTTTGTAAACAAATAAAGAACGCTTATAATTTTGGTATAAACTGAAAGAGAAATTGGAAAATCTGTTAAAGGAGTTGATAAAACAGAAAATTTCCTCTAAGAGGTAGTGTAGTCATTGTATAAATGTTTTCTGCCCAAGTTAAAGACACGTGTGTTGCAAGTTCAATGCTTTTATCATTTGCCTTTCATCCTTATGAGAAACGTGTACCCTTAAGAATTGGTCTGTGCTTCCAAAAAGTTAAGTCATTGTGGTCATGATTTTCTAGTCCTTACTAAGTTTTTCTTTTTTTATTTACAGAGTGAACAGGAGGTGGACACAATCACCAAACTCCACACTATCTGTAATGGACAGCGAATCGTACGCTATCTCAACATGTCCGAACTTCCCATGGTTCACTTCCCTCGTAAGTCTTCATTTGTATTCAACTTCTCAATCAAATCAAAGGGCTTGTGAAACTTTCAAAATCGCTATGATTTTGTAGTAAAATTAGATATGGGGTTGATTTTTATTTTGTAAAATAAATGGCTGCAAAGAAGTGTATATCAATATTTATAACTTGAAAGGAAAAGAAGTAAATCATTTCTGATCAAAACTGCCTTTCAAAGTTTGAGCTAGAAATGTTTTTGCATGAGAAATATTTCTGCATACATGTTTTTTAATTATTTGTAGGAAAAAAGTATAAATATTTTCATTCTGTTTCAGCTCCAAAGCGAGCCAGCCGGATCATCTGGAATCCGGATCTGGAGGAGGTTTCCCTGAGTCACCACTCCCCGCGCAGCACCCCCACCAAGCCACGGTCAGCCCTCAGACAGGTAAGGCCTCATCATATCTCAGTAATTATGATAGCTCAGTAATTATGACAGCTCAGTAATTATGACAGCTCAGTAATTATGACAGCTCAGTAATTATGGTATATAAACTGAAAGTCCTACAGACAATATCTGAGAAATGATTCTGTACATGAAAATATTTCTAATGTGTTGTTAGGATACACATTTGTGATGGGGCACCTTAACATGCTTGTAGAGTAAAGATAATGCCTCCATTAAATTATAATATGTAAAGAAAGAATCACAAATTAAATAAGTGACTTTTTTTCAATGAAATTTTTTTATTTTTTTTTATATGAAAGTGTTTATTGAAAAAAAAGAAGGTTAAAATGATACTTTATAGAAATTGTTGACTACAGGCTGTGTAGTAATTATGTCTTTTTTCTGTTACAGAGACCCAAAGGATTCACTTTCCCGTTCCTAGAGGACAAGCCCTCACCCATAGTCATCACCAGGGTCCGCAGGAGCAAGTCTATGTCCAGGGCGTCCAAAGAGTGGCCGTGGTAGGGAACTTTACCGAGTCCGAAGTCCGAGGCATCCAGAGAGTGGTAGGGTTGCTAATACCCATGGGAAGACAACTCTGCTGCTCTGTGTAAGCCAGCATAGACATCCCTTTGGGGACTGAGAAGTGTACCTCCCAATACACCGTCCTTGTCAGTCCGGGGGTCCTCTTGTTGTACGTAGATCGTTAAGTCGGTATTCAGACACACAGTTGTGCAGACTTCTGTTGAGAACTTTAGTGACCTTCGTAAGGAGAAATGTTTGGTTTTCCGAATTCCGAGACCAGTGCATCCAAGGAAATATAAGAGAGAAATCGCGAAGAAGGACTTTGTGAAATAAAGGCGTTGTTGTTCCATGTCAGAGGGGTTTGTTTTTTATTGTTTTTATTTGTTTTTTCTGTTTTTAGCCTTTTGATGTTTTATGGTTATCATATTGCCATGCTTTGAGGTTTTATGCATTTGTTAATGAAATGTTTTTAGAAAAAAACCTGACATTTTTAGCTGGAGTATTAACCCTTTGTGACAAGTCTTACTTTTTTACTTTCGCCCAGTAAGATTTGTCTTTGAAGGGTATTTATTTTACTGTCATGTATGGCGGCCAGTCAAATTTTAGGTATCAATAATGATTGTATTTTTGATAAAAAGTTTTGTATGTACATGTAATGTTGGAAGTCCTTATAAATTGTTTGTTAAGATATTGTAGAACTTGTGGGCTTTTTTTGATTGGTCAAATAATTTTCCAGGGAGAAAAATGAAAAAGTCTGATATTTCTCTGTAAATTTGTGGACATTAAGGATGTTTAGCCCCTGTATTTGTAGTTTGACTTCCTGTAGATGTAGTATTGTATGTTCTGTTTTTATAAGTTTTTCTCAGCAGTATTTTTTTGTTGTTTGCTCAAGATCAAACAGTCTCAGTATTTAAATTTTTTTTTTGTCAGAAGCTTGCCTTTCATGTGTTTATATCATCCATTGTCTCGAGTCAGTTCATTTCCATTTGAGATTAATCTTGTATTTTTGGAGGAATTTTACAGCGAATTTGTGCAATATATTTATTTTCTAACCTTGAATCTGATGTATGATCTCCATGTTTGATTAATAACACCTCCCCGTCGGAGGATTGATTACTAACACCTCCCTCATTGTATTATTGTCCTTTATTTATTCAGTGATTACAAACACACAAAACTAGTCCTATTTGTACATAACAAAATGACATCAACATTTTGTAAATAAATCATTGAAACAGATATTGTGGGTTTTTTTTTCTTTTAATTTATATATAACAACAATTTACAGTTGTACTTAATAAAGACAACAAAACAGTAGTGCAGGAGAACTTGTATAAATGTTTATCACACAAAGGAAATACTTGTAAAGGAACACCATGTTGAAAAATTCTAAAGTTGTCAGATAAGGGAGACAACTCTAACTGAAAGAAATAACTATAAGGCATTTGCCCTGCAAGGAATGATGGAATAAATAGAGGATATTCAATGTTTTGTAGATGAATATGGAATTTATTTCACAAGTGGGACAGGATTTTTTTTTTGATATTTTCACGAGTGCGAAGCACGAGTGAAAATATAAAAAAAATCCTGTCTCATGAGTGAAATAAATTCCATATTCATCTACAAAACATTGAATTTTCTGTTTATTACATTTTCTTTGATTTTTACTTTGCCTCTGTCTTTTCTTAACACAGTGTCATAGGCTTGATGTCATAGTTGAGCGGTTGAGACGTCATAGCTTAGAAGTTGTGCGTCAGATTGGAAACATTACAAAGCATGGATTTTAGCAACATATTTAGGAAGAAATTTGCAGTTTTAGCTCTATCAAGATGCTTAGTTACTATCTCTATCTTATGACAGGCCAGAACTTATTTTTTACTTTCTTTGATATCCTTTCACACTGTGAGAGCTTATCATTTTTGGTATTCTTTCACACTGTGAGAGAATATCACTTTTATTCAATAAATAAATCACAGTATTTCACTGTTGAAAATGTAATAATGTGTTTATTTTTAATCATAAATCAAATATTGTTTAGAAAATCATTAAGGCTAAGGTAAAATATTACCTGACTATGAACCTTAAACATATCACACTTCTCTGAGTAATTGCGTTTAGATTATTTTTTTTATACCCCCCCCCCTTTGAAAAGTGGGAGGGTATATATTGATCGGGGATGTAGCGATCGGGATGTCTGTCTGTCTGTACGTCCATCCGTCTGTTACACTTTGGGGTACCCATCTCTTATCCTCAACTCCTCTTATACCACTGAATAAAATTTAATGAGACTTTCACAGAATCTTTATTACATAGTGCCATTGTGCACCTCCTATTTTAATTTTTGGTCTGACACATATTTTGGGTCTCCCAAAGCATAACATGGACTTTGCCATTATAAACATATGGGAAGCAGGGGGTATCATTTTGTGAGCTCAGTGCTCAGAGTGCCTCTAGTTTTTTTTTTTTTACTTCCCTTGCGATTAGTAAATGTATTACTTTAAACCAAACAATGCCTGAATTATATATATATATATATATATATATATATATATATATATATATATATATATATATATATATATATATATATATATATATATATATATATATATATATATATATATATATATATATATATACATATGGACTATGGAGTTTTAATAACATTGAAAAAAAAATATATGTCAACTTTACTGAAAAATTCTTTCATGGAGGAGAGATGTTTTTCCTTTCCTATGTGTTTTTCAGGTAAAAGTCAGGAACCTAGAAATGGGCATATAGATAAAACCTGATTGTAGGGTAAACCTCTCATGCAAATAAAGCGGAAACAAATATATTCAAAACTGTTCTACATGTAGTCATAGATCAGAAGAGCTAATGCGATCATGGGCGGATCTAGGAATTTCCGTCAGGAGAGGCGCTGGATTTTTTTCAGAGACTGGGCTCTGAGGGTTGAAAAGTAAAATCCACGTATGCCAAATTTGCACGCGAACCATATCTCATACCTTCCCTTTATATTTATACTCTTGAATCCCCATCTTTTGAAATTTTACGGGGTCGTGTGCCACCTATAAGTCCACCAAAGGCGATGGTAGAAATTCCGTTGTTTATCTATCTATCCGTCTATAAAGTTACGTTTAAAAACACGTATACAAAATTTTAATTATGAACAAAAAATTTCGTATTGTAAATCATACTAGTAGATCATAGCATTCAACGATGTGGCTAAAATTTATTTTTTCAAAGATCTTTAAAAAAAAAATATCAATGTATGATAGAAGAATGACAAAATAATGAATGATTTATTTGGATTTGTCAGTTATTAAATAAAAGATTTCAAATTTTATCATACAGCCATGATAATTTAAAATTTAAATGGACACAGTATGACACAGAATAATTTGAAACACAAATATTTGTTGGATGGTACTGAGATTTTTTTTCTTTTCTTTTTTCTTTTTTTCTGAAAGTGATGTGTACGCACTTGCGTATAGGCAGCTACGCGCCTGTAAACAGTACTTTTTTTTCAAAATTATACTCCTCCCAAAGCATTTATCCCAGTTTAACAAAAAAAAAAAAAAAATTAAAAAAAATAAACCAAAAAACTTGCATATAAGTAGACTACAATGCTGAATTCCGTGTCATGGCTGTATCAACCGGGAAGGGGGTATAGTATACTATAAAAAACATAAACAACAGAAAATATAAATACACTATGTCTGTGCCCCCTCATTGATAACTTCTGAATTTTTTTCCCTTATGAAGGAATTTTTGCGTGATTGTGTCCCCCAACCCCCCAAAAAACTGAAATTGCGAAACACTTATCCCCCCCCCCCTGGACATACATTATAGGGTGCACAAGCCTTTATTATGGGCAGTATGTACATAATAGGCTGTGTACATGGAAATGAAATTGACTTTTTAAACTTACAATCAATAGGGGTCATCTACCGGTATTATCTGAGATGCAACGACCAGAAATAGTCTTCTACATCACATCTTTAGCAAAAACACGTTTCTCATGATATATCAGTAATTAGTTGTTTCAATCTTTGCAGAGATAATGAACGGAAAGCAAATACTTGGAATTTTT
This sequence comes from Saccostrea echinata, assembly GCF_033153115.1. NCBI lineage: Eukaryota > Metazoa > Mollusca > Bivalvia > Ostreida > Ostreidae > Saccostrea > Saccostrea echinata. The sequence goes on along the minus strand of NW_026889795.1, from coordinate 8,200,526 downwards.
CTAAGTCCAAGGGGCATAACTCTGTCAAAAAAATGCTCGATTCTACCCAAAACAGAACCTGACCTAGATATTCTTATGATAAATCTGTATACCAAAGAAAGAGGGCGTACAAGGCGAGGACGATCACCCGCTCTAAGACAATACATGTACTCAATTTTCAAAGTTCACGAAAAAGTTATATTTTTCTAAAATTATGTTTTCAGTAATGGCATCTTAAACACATTTGATTCAATTATTTTATTGAGTGACTTTTTGATTTGTTTTTAAAGTTGACAGAAAAGCATATTTAGTGGAAAATGGGGTTATTTTAGCCATAGAAAATGATTTATAAATATGAATTGGTCAAGTCTCCACGCTTCAACAAACTCGTTTATTTAAATCACACTGACACACATCATTGCATGCATGACAACAAGATTTCGTAGCGTAGTGGTTCAGTATTACGCCTGACCGTGAGCTTTGGAGAGGGTTCGACTCCTGTGAGAAACATTTTTTTACCATAGTAACCATACCTTAAAACATGTGAAAAATAAATTATATATCAATAAACTATTCAATAAAATAAAGGAAGCAAATGTGTAAAAGTTGATATTGACAATACATTTTTTGAAAAATGTAACTTTTCATGAACCTTAAAGAATTGAGAAATGTCTTTTTCAGAGCGGGGGATTGTCCTCGCCTTGCACGCCTCCATTATTTCATTTCAGTATGTGCAATCTCTGCGAAGAAAATGAACGAAAACTGTTGGTGGACCGACAGACAGCAGCAAAACAATATGCCCTCCCTTCTTCGAAGGGGGGCATAACTATAGGCATATAAGGAGAATGCATTATGATAATTTTGTTATCAATGTTTGAATTCGATGAACGATGTTGTCATGGTTACTAAAATAGAAATTTCTGTAAAGTGATTCTTTTAACTCACTAATCCTCCAACAATTACTGTCCGATTACAAGAAAAACTGGTTCACAGTTACACTTGACCAATATATACAGTACAACATTGTAATTTCGGTGGTGTCTCGGACCAGTAGGGGTGCAGTCTCTTCCGAGACTTTCAATTCGGAGAGAAACCCCGGGAAGATTTGTGCATTTCATTATCCTGTTAACAATCTAATTATTGTTGGGTTTTTTTTAATACACTGTAACTAATAATTAGAACTACCTATAGGTGTCTTTTTAAAACAAAGTTGACGAGAAGTTTTGGAGTCGTCACCTTAATGTACGCTGTCAATGTTTTATAAAGAACCGCTTAATTACGTTTGAAAGATTTCACGAAATGCAACCCCTTTTGTTGTCTTTGCGGCAGTGGTGGTAATTAATAGGTATAGAGTCTTAAAATACCAATCTACTTTACCAAGCTTTTTCAAAAATTTAAATAATACGACCTCTTGAACATGATTAGAACAAAACAGCGGTGGAAACAAAGCCGTTGGTTGTTCCGGGGCTTTAACACAATTTCTCTCTGGTGTTTTGGGGTAATATACAGCAACAGCTGATTATTAAGGTGCACTGTTAGTTTAATCTCGGACCGTGTCGTTAGTGGGAGTAACCCTGTGTCCAATGCTGCGATCATTCTCTGACGTAATGATGAATTGAATGTGGACATAGTTTTATTATAAAGTATTAAGTGCAATATTTTGTTAGTAATAAAAGATGTCTGCCACCGCAGTAGCCAGAACTGTAAGTTTCACCTCTATCTTTTTTTAAAATTTATATAAGTAATTTTATTTTATCTCATATTTTTTTTTCTCCCAATTTTTAACTCCATAAAATTGTCTATTGTTCTTATCAGGCATGCGCATACAAAGTGACGATAGAGAAGATGATGTGAAAGTTAATTTAATTGAATTTAACAGAGAAAATTAATATATAATAAATGTGGATAAAATATATAGTAGCTAAGCGGCCAAGGGGAGGAAAATCAACTACCATCTCTCTTTCCCCTCCTCCCCCTATTTTTTTGGTTTGATTGTTATTAGATATATCAGATAAATGACCTGTTGGGTAACCAATTACTCCCCCTCCCCGCCCCCTAATTTTGGGTTGCTTATTATTAGACATATGTGAACTGCTGGATAACCCTATCAATCTCTCCCTCAGTGGATTCATGCAAGTCTCCAGAAAGTCTCATTCTGTCTTTTTAATTTTTCTTTGGATGTACAAAGGTTTTTTTTTAATTCATGTTTAAATTATTAAATATGTACAGATATGTAGAAATATCATGCTGTAACTAATCTTAAATTCCCCTCAAAATGCACAGAGTAATGTCATAAAATGTAAAATAAAAAAAAAATAAAATAGATTGATTATCGGTTAAGTCCATGATTAACCTCGGAGGATTAATTCGACTGAATTGTTATATAAATGTTCTGTGCGTGTGTATTAAATGATTTAAAAGCTTGGGTTTGGATTATAACTTACAAACAACCAATCACACGCTATGTTATTTAAGATCGTTTGCCTTATACAAATTCGCGGCCTCCATTCCTCTGTCAAATCATTAAATGTTGGTTTAATATATCACTTAATATGAATTTCTAAAAGAAATATAATTTTAAAATTAAGGGAGCCGACTGGGGTTTTATTGTGTAAAAATTACAATAGAAAACCTCTTTAATCTTTTATCATAGGTAACTTACATTGACATCAGCATACATGCCAAATTTAGGCAAAGCCTATCGTCTTGGTATTTTCTTAGGGACCGTCTCCAAATACAGGGTACATTTACTAAAGGATAATATGGGAAATGCTAGTTTTTCACTCTTTAAAACAAATTTTCCAAATACTAGTACTACAATAGACTTTTTGCTGAAATTATAATATATGATGAGTAATACTATATTGTAAATTATATGTAAGAACACAAAATCCTATCATCTGGTTTCCAGATAGGGCATCTTAATATGTATTAAAAAAATGAGATTTTTAAATTCTTGTGTTTAAAATTTTAAGAGCATGCATGTGTTTTATGTTTTTTTTCTTCTTTTTTTTATATCATTTTTTTATGTTACCCCTCATAAAGAAATTTTATCATAACGCCATAAATACACTATTACTACGTCCATCTACCTCTCAGTTGAAAAATCGTAAAAAAATCAGTTTGTTGAAATAATAATTATAGAGTTTTTTAACCTAGGTATGATTTCTTAAGTTCGTTTAATTTGATAAGTTGCTTTAAAGTGTAAATAAGCTTCATTTTACTATGCTGCGCAAAGTATTTCGCAATGAAAACCCCACCCGGTCCCTTAAAATGCACACAATTTCAGCGTACAACGTACACTGTTTACAATTTCAGCGTACAACGTACACTGTTTAGAACAAAATTTGAAAGAAATTACATTGCAACTTGACAAATTTTATCCAGGAATAATCGACTTTTTTTTAGTCATTTATTCAAGTGAGAGTTATCTTCCTTATCAGAGGGTCAATTGACCTTAATTTTGAGTACAAAGGGATTGGATAACTGCATGCATGTTCTAAAAACTTACATGCTCTAGAAACTCTCCCTGCAAGTGGAAATTAAGTCACAGTTTATCATACAAATTTTAAAAAATGTAAATGATTATAGATCAATGTATTTTATAAATACATTTTTATAGTACATATACAAGACTGCATTTGAAATTATATCTGAGAGACAATTTATATACATAATACATAGTTAATATCAGATCTTTTGTCACACACTGACACATGCACAAACCAATAAAAGAATTATTTTACAGACATTTTAGCATCTAATTCTTTTTAAGCTGGGGGGAGGGGAGAGAGAAAAGGAGATTAAAAGGTTAGATGTAGTTGGACATTACGGAAAAGGGTTAAAAATGCGTGAGATGAATATTTCACAATGTTTTCGTTTTTTAGATAAAAATCGTTTAATTAATACATACGAATGTCAATTATAAATTAATATTTCAAAATTTTCTTTGTTTACCAACAACTGTTTTTGCGCAATATCATTAAATCTCTTTAGTATCTATGCTTAGTGAATTCCTATGTATACAAATACTTCTTATATATTACATGTATTTAACTTTTAATCCGTTATGCGCTTAAAATCCTGTGCATTTCGCCTGTTTGTTCATTCACAAACTGTCAAATTCATATCAATTTAAAGCACAAACTTGTCATCTGAGATAATCTACGCAATGCGCTCTACAAAGGGCACCTGTCAATATGAACAGTATATTATTTGTGACCACAAAAGTTTGAATTATAGAACATAACCTCTAGAGATTAATTTAGAAAAAAAAATCGATGCAAAAAAAGAAGTCATTTTAAATTTTCTTTTCTGAAACGTACTTTGATATTATCTATAAATTTTGCTAAAAAAATGATATTAAAATGTCTATAAGAAATTCAAGGGTAAAAAATGCATTTTCTGCATGCATGCATCTTGATTTGTGGATGCACCCCCCACACACAAATATATATACATGTATACCGCGGTGACCCCTTGTTTGTTCCACTTTTTTCGATGACATGCATGATTATGCAGGTCAATGCTGATTAATTTTGTAAAAATAAATAAAATTAAAAAAAATAATAATAAAAAATAAAAACTGTTATCTTCGACCACAAGTCAAAAGTGCTTGTTTGATAAGAAAAAAGTAATGTGCTGCATACATGCATTTAGAATAAATGTTTTAGATTATTATACACTCAACTGAGCATGGGCATTTGAGAGAGTGGTGGTGGCTTGTGGCGTGGGGAGGGGGAGGGGGGCTAGGAATATGATGAAGTGCCCCAGTGCCTCCGGTTGCCACGGGAGAGTAAAATCTAATTTTCTGTATGATTTAAGACCATACCAGGACCGACCACTAACCCGTACATGGAGGCCGAGGACCAATATGCAGACGACAACTTCAGCACGACCTCCACCCAGCTGGACACTTACTCCAATTATACGGTCAACACAGAGACGCCCATGTCGCGCCTCAGTCGGTATGGATTCAAGATCCGCTCCTCGTCCAGCTTTCCCAGCATCCTTAATCTCTACAGCGAACCAATCAGCGAGGAGACGGTGAGTATAACTTGTAACATACCGAATTTGTTCTGAAATCTCATTCGTAAAATAATCAAATTCTTCGTTGCTTACACTATATAAATAAATGTGGATAAAACATTAGGGATGACACTAGCATTTAGAATTCAAAAAATGTTGAACTTTTTGTTTTTTAGCCAACAAAGAAAGAAAAGAAAAAGAAGAGAACAAAAATTCGATATTCGGAGAGTGTTCGATCTAAAGGCTCCAACCTGGAAAACTTGGTGTCAGAATCCAGGCGGACGACGGAGGTGAGAGTTGTTTTGTTTCTATTATACTTTTTAAAGTTTGCATCCTGGTCTGTTATAGTTAAAAAAGTTCTATTGTTAAATTGATCTTGTTCTATACGGACACGGTTTATTGATAGAATTCTTTCCGTGTGTTTGCAAAAAATAGGGCAGATAACTGTATATAATCTACAGTTGTATCTATAATCAATCGGCAATCCTCGGCTGACTCCGCTACTCTCCATACAAACCTCGGGTGTGATTGGCGGAGGAATAAATCGATGCATTTCTCCACCGAAACTACCTTTTAAATCATTTCATATTTCAAATTGCATAAGGTTCACCTAAAAAATCTTCTATCGTATCTAATGCCCATTGTATATTTAGTTTGATTACAACCTTCTGTTAGTAGTTCTTGAAAGCAGAAACCTGAAGTGTTGGACGTGCCACGAAGTAAATCGGATTTCAAAGGAATAATATTTGGAGGAAATTCGGATTCGATCACATGATTGTATGAACACCGATTGTCTGAGTTAAGTGTGCGAGGTGCTCCGATAGTTTTGAATGTTAAAATGGCACATTATTTTGAGGAGAGATGAAAAAAGCATTGATAGAATTTTTTGAATTTTTCCTTTATACGGATTAATTCAATAGGTGGAAGTCACAGAAAAGCTCAAAAAGATTTGTTATCGAATAATTTAGTGTTTCCTCCCTTACAACTTCGTTAATTAATACTTTCCAAAGTTGAACCTGAGCGGATCAGCTATATTATTTTACTGGAAATCCCACTCCATCTTCCTTCCGCCAAAATGTTGGGTATGACGTTGTAATCTCATTAAAGATATTTCCATATTAAATAATAAAGTTATCTTTATTAGTTAAATGATAAGTTCAAACAGCTGTTTCTTCAATTGCATTCTTAAACATAAACAACAAGATTAAAAATGATTGTACTGTATCGAATAACCCAGAAAAAAGAAGCGCAGAACAGAGGGCGATAAAGATCGACCTGTCTTCATACTTAGTCAGTGTTAGTAGCAATTAAAACTGCTCGCGCAAATCGTGAGGTGACGTTAGATCCACCCTCCTTCAATGTAAGTCGTCATCAGGATAATTAAAGCATGAATCTGATTCTAGTGAAAGTTCTCGAATTTCCAGTGTTTGAAGAGGAATTCTGTGATAACACATGTAAATATCTTTCTAGAGCAGAGACAATTTTATATTTCATTATCGCGTGTCGGGCTCAATCGAAAATCCCCCAACACAAAGAAGGGGCTTTAAACTAGTTCCTCGAATCTGTCTTATCTTAAAATTGAGTTGGTCTTTTTTGAATTATGTATGGGTCGTAAATTATTTGCGCTAATGAAAGGGAAATTACATAAACACAGAGTTATTCACACAACATGTATTACGGAAAAAATATTTCATTGATTTTGTCTTTTCGCTCAGTAATCGCCATTAGAAACAGACCATTCTCTAACTCTCTCAGTTCATCAAGGAAGCTGATATTCGTCTTATTTCGGATATATCGCCCCAACTCCGCCATTGTTTTTGTTTTTAAAAGTTAAGTGATTTAGACAATGCCTTTATACAAAGAAATTTTTTAGGATCATAAATTCAAACAAATTTACTCATGAGTGAGATAAGTGAATGACTTGGCAATGTATATGTATATGATCCCACAGCGGAGGAATATCGCCCGCTTATCCGAGGATGTGACCTCCACGCAGGATAGGAGGGAATATGTGGTAAGTTTGTGGTAAAATCATCGGAATTTGTTGTAAATCACTGTTAGTTTGCAGTACATTTATTGGGATATATATGGTATATAGTTGTGTGGCGCATTGTGGGAAATTTTGGTGTAGATGCCAAGTGCTGGTTTTTACAAAACAAACTTTTCAAAAAGATTTTTTTTCAAGCTTGGATTTTTAATTATTATAAGTGTAGTTTATCAATTTTCAGTCTAAATTGTAAAGGATAACATATATGTACATGACAACTTAGATTGAAAATTAATAAACAGCACAAGTATATTTCTGGGATGTGCGGATCCAGTAGTAGTTTTCCCAATGAGGAAAGGGGAAAGGGGTTTTTCTCGTCAGAACCGGGGGATGAGGGTTGACGAGAGAGAGAGAGAGAGAGAGAGAGAGAGCTTCATGTCTGAGGTGCACTTGTCTTATGTCATTTTCGGCCTAGTTTGCTATATGAATGTGAATTTGATAACACAGTATGTCCTATACATGTAGATGGGTACGGAATACCCTAGGAACCTTTCTTCCACTGGATCCGCCCTTGTCAAGGCAGTGGGTGCAGGGTTTTGATGGACTCATTTTTCTTTTACAGTAATTGAACTCTGGGTATAATGGGACTTGAAATGGTTGCTTTTACATATGTTCAGGGTACATGTAGCTTAGTATTTTTAAAATAAATAGATCAGTACTGGTATCCTAAGGTGTTCCGAAGAGTAACAGAGAAAAAAAATCATAAAACCATTATAAGTCCATGATATTTTTCAGTGGGATGTAAGATGATATTTTATGTTGTAGAATCGTGCAATCCGAATCGAAGCTGTGGCTCGCGAGCAGATGGAGAGGTATGAAAAGTATATCAAGAAACTTCAAGATAAAGTAGAAAAACAGAGGGAAGACAGGAGGATCAACGAAGAGGAGATGTCCAGGAGGATAAAGGTCCGAGAGGAGGAGGTATATATAAAATAGGAGGACCTCTTGTAGGAACTAACCCCCCTACTCCACCCCCACCCCTCACCCCCGATCTGACCCCAAACCCTTGACTGTGAGATTCGAGAGGAGGAGGTATGATTTATAAACATATAAGGAGGACCTTTTATAGGAACGAACCCCCCCCTACTCCACCCACCCCTTCACCCCTTACCCCCAATCTGACCCCTCACCCTTGACTGTAAGATCCGGGAGTAGGAGGTATGATTTATAAAAAGAAGGACCTCTAATAGGAACTAACCACCCCTACTCCATCCCCCCCCCCCCAACCTGACCCCATCCTTGACTGTAAGTTCTGGGAAGAGGTATGATTTATATAAAGGAGGATCTCTTATAGGACCTAACCACCCCTATCCCCCCATCATAATCCCCACCCTGACTGAGAGGAGGAGGTATGATTTATATAAAAAAGGACCTCTAATAGTAACTAACCACCCCCTACCCCACCACCACTATCATTGACTGTATAAGACCCAGAGGAGAAGGAGGTATGATTTACTGCAGTACACAGAGGAGGCCACAAGACTTTTAATAGGAGCCTCCAAGTTAATTTTCCAATGCTGTCTATGTATGATACATTGGTGCGGTGGGTAGGTGGGGATGTTGTAGAACAGTTCATAAAAAAACAATTAATATTGGGTAGATTATGCTTTTAAGGGGGCATTATATGTTTTAGGAGGAAGGGGTACACATACAAGTATTGCTTAACCTCACGGTAATTGTTAAGGGATCTTTTTGGGGGGTTTCTTTAAATTTTATAATGTTAGTTATGGTAAACTGAAGCTTTTTAGGATGAGATTTATAAAAAAAAATTGGTATCTTAAAAAGACAAAGTATAAACCATATGCTTTTGATATTTTAAACATAGAAATTTTCAAATCTTGGAGTTTTTATTTTATTATCATTTCTTTTTTTTTTATTTTATTTTTTTAAAATTTTCTGTAAGAATCCATAGTATCTGAAATGTTCTGTAAAACACGAAATTTTCGTAAAAAATTTGACATTTTGAGATGCGACCTTTTAAAAACCAGATGGTAGAATTTTTTTAAATGTATATAGTTAATGTACCTGTATTTTGAGACGATCCCTAAAAATACCTTAGTCGGTAAACGAAATGAACTTTGCATGTTGAAGGCTATACATAGTATAAAAATAAATGGTTTTTCTATTGTAGTTTTTACACAATAAAAATTAAAACTCCAGTCGGCTCCCCTAAATGGGGAAGAATTTGATTTTTTTTGTCCTTTGTCTGCTAACACCAGGGGGGACTTTTATTATTATCCTTTACGTATAAATGTAATGACTTGAAACAGCCATGTTTCAGTTTTATTTTCTAATTCACAAACACGATACATTTTAAAATCTATCACATGTATAAGGTTAAAATAAAGGATTGTAACTTGGTAACTTAAGATTGAAGGAAAAAAAAATCATGATACAAGTAGTTCTCGCATGTTCCATTGGCAATGATCCATACAGTAAAAATAAACATTTAGAGAAAATATTTTATTTATATAAACATTGAATTCCTGTAAAATGTTTAATATTCAAAGACCTTACTACAGATAGGGAAATAATGCCACCTTTACAATTTTCTTTTGTTTCAGGAGCGATTACGAATGAGCATAAAGAAGCGACCTAAACAGGAGCTGGTCAACGAACTGCCCTATATAAAACGCCTCCCAAAGTCCAAAATGAGGAAGGTAGACCCAATAAAGAGAGCTTTAAATTGTACTGAGGAATTTGCACAGTATTTTTTTTGGGGGGGGGGGGTAATCTGTTACTTTTATTGAAGGGGGATTTATAGAATTTATTTGCACACCTTTGGTGGAGTTTATATGTAATGTAATAGACAGCTTTATTTTCAGTATTAAAATATTGTGAACAAACTTTTATACGCGTACAGGCGAGAAATTTCCAATACAGTTCAACGAAGAAAAAGCGATTTTGAGCATGTCCAAACAATTGAACAAATTGTACTCTTTTCAACTACATCTTTTTTTTTATAAAAGGTTGTGCGGCTTTCGGACGATCTACAGAAAAAAGGTGTTCTTAAAACCCAGGGAGACGTTGACAAATTCTGGCAGGATTTTGGACATTCCGGCTTAGGTCAAGATATTATCAAAAAAGACCCAAATAAAGAAGGTTGGTTCTGAAGAAAACTCAGGGGCGATAAATGTTATTGATATACTTTTTTCTGTTTCCTAAAATTTTTCTGGGTAAATTAGTTATACATGTACTCAAAAAACCCTAGAAAAGCTTCACACTTGCATTATTTTAAGGACGAATGACCTTCTTGTAAGGGAGATAACTGAAAATTTAATTAATAACCATGTTAACGTCATGAGATAGTTCGATTATATTCTGCCGGAAAAATTCCATTCGAGTAATGAGAGAGAATATTTACCCTTAATTATTTTTTTTAACTATACATGACTGTGCAATTCTCACTCTCCAGAGTATAAAACAATATTTTTTTTTGTTTCTAGCTGACCAATCTCCAGAGGACTGGACAGGAATTCGACGAAAATCAAAAGCCAAAATAAAACTTGGCAGACATTTAGCACCAGAAAGTCCCGACAAATACAGTGAAGCTAGCATACCGCCGCGAGGTCACACCAAACATCTCGCGGAGGAAATCTTAACGGCACGTGACAAACATGACCCGGAAGGACTGACTCCGGAAGTGAAATATCCTGAAAGAAAAAGTAAATCTCGACACAAGAAAAACTTGCCCCCCATTGATAAAAAGAGAGACAAATCAGAGAAAAATCGGAAAAAGGCAAAATCCTGGCCTGACCGAGACCCGACCGAGGACCTCGATGCCGACAAGAAAGATGTTCTAGGTCTGTTTTTCCCTGATGTTTTCTGACTTCAGTATTGTATGTTATCATAAACACTTTTTCACTACATAAGTACTCGTATATGAAAAACTCCTAGGAAAAGCTACATACTTCTAGATGTACATGTAGTTGACATTTCCTTTATCTTAAAACTAGAGTTATTGAGAAAATTCTATAATGTATAATCATATGTGCATTCATACCTGTATTTACATGTACGGTGTATAGTATACTAACCAAAAAACATCTCTACAAATATTTTGACAAGTGATTATTTAAAAAAACCTTTTTTTACAGCCAACGAAGTCTAGCCCACAAATGAAGTAAATCTAACCTCTACGAGCAATACAAGGAATTCAGATGTAAATTTAAAGATGGACGACTGTCACACCAATACTTCAAAGACTGTCTTTACATTAAAGATGGTTTTAGATTTTGGAGACCTAGAGCAGAGATCGATGCCAGCTTTAATATTCAGTTTTCATCTTATATTAATATAAAAAAAACAATGTAATACATACTGATTCTTCTAAGCAATTTTTGAATGTATTCTGTTCATTGAATGCAATGAATGATCAAAGTGTAACACCGAGAATAAATATCTGCTCAATCCACTCATTATAAATTGTATTAGATAATTATTTATCGGTAATTACTTACACTGTACTAACGTTTGCCAAATATAATACCGGTTAACCATGGTGAAGCACTATGATATGAGATTGGATGACGTCATTACCTGAGTATCAAAATTGGATCTAGTCATTAGGAAAACGGCTATGGACAATATTTTAAAAATGAAAATACAAATTTATGAGACTGGTAACAAACTAGTAGCACGTAATCAGTCATGCTTTTCTGAAAATTCACGTGCAACTATAGGCCGCATGAGGTATTATTATTAACGTAATCCCAGCCTAGATATCGCCATGCGCAGATCTGAAAAGGAGGTGGGGGGGGGGGGGGTCAGGGGTCCAGACCTCCTGGGATTTTCAGAATATTTATATACCAGTAGTAAAGTAACCAAAAAAAAATTACCTTGGACCCCCCTTGAAAACACTTACCTCCTGGTAAAATGGTAAGGAGATTCATATTTATGAAGGAAAGCGACTTGTCTCTCGATCCCATCCGTAATAAATTTTTTTTCGGTTTGGAGAAGTTGTTAACTTTATTGGGGTATGCTTTTGTTTTTTACTACATGTCGAAACATTTCTGTGAGGGACTACCCTCTCCCATTCCGGACAAATTTCCTGGATCCGCGCATTATCACCTTAATGACAACAAAAACGGATATTTATTTCTTCAGTAACAAAAGTAATTTTAAAAGTTACAGAAATATATGAAATTAAATGTAAATGATTTAGATTAACAAGCTTCAAATATCTTAACCTTGTTAATAGAACAAATTCGGTCATTTTCTTCTTTCAGCTTTTTTTTTTTTACCTCCGTTGTTTTGTTTAACTTTCGGACATTTTCAGACGTTTCTCTATATATATCAGCTTAACCAGTTTAGGAATTTCATGGTCTACACCCCTTTAACAACGAGGAGAGTAGAAAAATTCATCAAAAATTATGTAATATTCAAAAATCTTTTACATTTATATATGAAGGAATCACTTATAGACATTTCTAAGAAACACTGCATGCTTATAAGTACAAGTAATGGTTATAAGCCTCAAACTGTCCTTTATGTCAGATATTATAGCTGGTCCGAAGCGCATTAGCGCCGAGGTGAGTTTAATACTAATATCTGACATAGTGGTCAGTTTGAAGCTTATAACTTACTTAAAACATTTCACCAATGTCGAACACTCCCATTGTTAAGTTATTGGACACCTACATGTAAACTGGTCTCGTTCTACTTTGGTGACATTACCTCGTACTGTCCATTAAGTTGGGCCAAAGAAAACGAGTTTCTGAATTTACCACTGTAGATTTTCAATAGTAGGAATCATCACTTTTTATATCGATAAATATAAACATTAACTTTGTTTAGTCTTATTTATCCGCATTGCAACATTTTTAAATATATACTACGCATGCGTAAAAGTTAATGCTATTTATAAAAATTCTTGACAGTTTATTTATTTTACAACGCAACACTACGGATGATGACGTACATTTTAAAACCACGGTGAAGAACACCAAATTGCAAGCTAAAGCTTGAAGTATATAATCTTATATTTTGGAGTTTGCAAGAAACAGTTTCTCGATTGTGCAAAACAACAGGATATTATGGATTTTATTCCAACCACTTTTGAAGCTTGATTTTTTTTTCTAGAGAGAAATTAGGAGATTATTTCTGATATTTTGTTTTAATTTGCAGCAGACAATTTCTCGATTATGCGCATGTTTTGAAGGATTATACTCCAGTCACTCCTAAAAAAGAAACGACAGACACTCGCTCAAATTCGGACTGGAAGGGCAATGGTCACATCTAACGAAAATACAGGTTAACATCACAGAATCAGTCAAAATTTGGTGAACGGAATAAAGAAAAATGGATGTTCAACTGAGCAAAAAAGCTTAAGAATGTGTTTAAGGAAACACGTACATTAATCACATAAATTTTTAAATATCTTTGGAAAAAAATGGCACTTTTCTCTTTTTTCTCCTTTTATCATGAACATTATCAAGCATGTGTGTACATAGCTAACAGTTACCGCTCTGTTTCCAGTACGAAATCACTAGGAGTATAGGATCCCAGGTTGGGGGATATTGAAAAAAGGCTTCATGCTTTTAAAATTCCTCTTCCATAATGAGCAGTATAAGCATACTGTGCACATGATGATGATAATTTATAAATCCATAAACAATAGTGATGTTTTTCTTCTTCAGGGTAGGGTTAACTTGATCATATTCTATTGCCTTTATTGAAAACTAGATGAAATCCCATGCAAGCGCGGGGAATTGAATTTTTAATTTACCGCTACGGACGGAATAATTTCGTTCTTTTACTCGAGAATTAATTACATTCTTATAGCAAAGAAATATTTTGTTTGAAATTCCGCAGTCAGATTAGAAGTAGATATATACGTCACAAACCCAAAGCCCCCTTCTATTTATTTATTTTCTTGGGGGGGGGGGGGCTTGAAAATACGAATTCCCTTAATTGCTGAAATGTTGAAAATCACGCTAGAGCTTTCTTATGTAATATAAATTCTAAGTTGTTCCAATCACCCCCCCCCCCCCCTCCATGGGTCTGGTGAAATCACAGAGGAGACTATATTTACATTGGACTTTATAAGAAAATAATTTCAAAAATCTTCTAAATAATTAATTTCCAAGTTGTGTAAGATTCATTTTTTTTTCTTTCAAATTATTAACCCCGGGGTTAGAGTTGGCTAAAATCTGGATCAAATTCTTCTTCATAACTGCATGGCCATATTAGTCATATTGATATTGAAGCATCCCCATGTTGGTGTGGATTCTGAGAGCAGAGCCCCTTAGAGTTAGGGAGGGGGCATAATATGGGGTCGCTATTTTTCAAATGAATTTAAAAAAAAATCTTTAAAAATCTGATGAAGAACAGCAGGACTTGTTACTCTGTTGAGCATATCGTGGCCCATGGGCATCTTGTTTGGTAATGCCCTCTCCCCAACTAAAAGAAATTGTTTCCTGTTCAGCTAAAGAGGAAAAATAGGAAGAATATCCATCAAAAATTACTCAACAAATTGTACAAATTTTATTCAATGTGATGTAAACACCATAACTAAATGCACAATTATGTCAAAATTACTGAATCAATCACATTCTAATAATAATACATGTATTTAATAAATGTAAGGGTCATACAAAAATATAATCTGTCTTTGAAAATGTATCCGATCTTTGTAACAAAGACCTATAAATTAATCAAAATACAGCTACCATAGATACATGAATCTTTTTCAAGATTAGACATTTTGCTTCTGTATTAGCCATTCAGCATGATGAGCTTTTTTAATTTGTATGGCACTTTTGTATCCTTGCAATCAATACAAATGAATTGTTCTCAGTCATCAAAAGCACAAACTTTCAACAAGTCTTGAAAAAATTCTATACTTTATATAAAACTTTGGAAAGGCTGAAAATAATATGAACATATGGAATCCATACAGTCAAGCCTTGTTAATCTACATTTGTCTTCCTGAGCAAATTGTCCAGATAAATTAAGCATACTGGTTACTGAAATATACTTGGTATAACTAAACATATTGTTCCCCACAAATTTCATCCAGAAGCTGAAGCAGCTGGATTATTGGTGTCCGTATTAACAATGCTCCACTGTAATCTACAAGTACCGGTGGTACTCATACTGTAGGATCAGATTGACCAGCAAGAGTTACCTTTCTTATTCCACCAGCATTTATTTACATACTGTTCAGATATTATAAATAATCATCTATCAAGTGATATAAGCAAAATGTTTAATATTTCGACATTGGATAACACTGTCTTGATTATAAATTACATACAAAGAAAACAGTTGATCATTAATGCTGTACAAATCAGCAAGAAACAAAGAAAATCTTTAAAAAAACTTCTGTTACCAAAAACTTAAACTTAATGACTATTGGAAAACTTGAGATCAATTCTCATTGACTATCAAATAAGTGGATCAGTCTAGGGGTCTCTTATTACCAAGTAAATTTTATTCCTTTTGGAGTTTTCTGACAAATTGGGTCACTTTGAAAAAAAATTATTATCAGATAAGTGGGAACAATTTAGAATTATTTTAAATTACCAAATATAGGGGATCAATCTTTGTAAATAACCAGATAAATAGGATCAGTTTGGGAGTTTTATTGACTACCAGATAAATGGGATTAGTTTGGGAGTTTTATTGACTACCAGATAAATGGGATCAGTTTGGGAGTTTTATTGACTACCAGATAAATGGGATCAGTTTGGGAGTTTTATTGACTACCAAAAAAAATGGGATCAGTTTGGAAGTTTTCTTGATTACCAGATAAATGGGATCAGTTTGGGAGTTTTCTTGATGTGCTCATGGAATGCTGGGTCTCCTCCATATCGTTTGAAGGCTGACTTTTCCTGGAGGGGAATTCCGCTGACCTTGGTGAGGAGGAAGGTCAGGAAGATGGGGGAGATGACGCTGACATGCTCCCACCCCCGGAGAACTGAGGTGGAGGAGAGGTAAATACCAGACCACATCATGATCTCCCCCAGGTAGTTAGGATACTGGACAATGCTCCACAGGCCATGCTGAATAAATTTACCCTGTAAAATAAAGATAGACAGGACAATGCTTAGGCCAAGCTGGATAAATTTACCCTGTTAAATAAAGATAGACCAGACAATGCTTAGGCCAAGCTGGATAAATTTACCCTGTAAAATAAAGACAGACAGAATAATGCTTAGGCCATGCTGGATAAATTTACCCTGTAAAATAAAGATAGACAGGACAATGCTCCACAGGCTATGCTGGATAAATTTACCATGTAAAATAAAGATAGAATGGACAATGCTTAGACCAAGCTGGATAAATTTACCCTGTAAAATAAAGATACATGTACAGTTGAACTTTGGTATCTCGAACACAGATATCTCGAATACCATGGATATATCGAAGTAATTTTGAAGTCCCAAGTGCTTATTTCTTAGTGCTTTACCCTGGATATCTCGAATCCTCTGATATCTCAAAAGTATTTTCTTGGTCGCGTGAAGTTCGAGATAACGAGGTTTGACTGTATATTTCTTTGGACTTTTGGCCCCTGCTTCACAAGCTGTGCTGGATAAATTTTAATTTATAATGTAAGCTAAAGACAGATTAAGGTTGGAGTTCTGAGCAGTGCTCTACGGATAAACACAATATGCTAGTTGATTCTTTTTTGTAAAATAGATTCACATTTATTTAGGGTGTCTGTCAAAGCTCAATACTCTGTACTAAATGATTCTCTCCTGTAAAAAAAGATTCACATTTACACTGCCTCAAAAACCCACAATATGTGCCCTATAAATCTATTCTGTAAAAAAGAGACACATTTACACTAGCTGCCTCAAAAACCCACAATAAGTCCTCTACAAGTAATAGCTTTTCAAAAAGCTTGCCTGACTAATCAATCAATATCTATGGAACGTATAAGCAAGAGAGGTGCTATAAACATTTCCGTCATCAAGGAGCGACATAGTTGCGATACTTCATTACACAAGATGTACAATTGACTTTCTTAAATCTCATTACCAAATACTGCAGATTAACGAATATCTAAGACATGCCACTATTCAATCATTTATTAGTTAGCCAACGGGCTGACAAGTTACTTTGGTATGAAACTCTAACTTTAAGTGCGATAGCGTAGATTATAATTTTTGGGGAAAAGAGTTAGATGATTTTTAAAGAAATTCATATTACATGTACTCTCTTACTAGAGGGCGCACTTCTCTGGTCAGTGATAGATTGATGAGGCCGCCTCTTTTTATAGATTGGTCTGTTTTCCGTCGTTCTCGACGTCGAAGTAAATTATGAACAGTTTTAACTGCCTTTTCTTGAAGTGTTTGAGACAAAAATGCTCCAATGCTGCTCTAGAACTCAAAGTATATTCACTGTACACTTTAAAGCTAGAGCAAAACAAGATACTAATAACACCCCTACCCCCCCCCCCCCCACCTCCCGGACGAAACTCATATACATGTACATGTATTATAAATGAGTTTAAAAATACATCTTTATGTGCAGTTTTAAAATTGTTTAGTTTTTCTTTTTTTAATCGATTTCAGGACCTTTCTCATAATTTTAATAACGTGCTTTTATATGAAATGAAAACTAGTACAGATCATGATGTCTTCTTCATTTTGCCGATTCTTTGCTTAGAACCTTACGGGAGTTAAGCCCATTCCTTTATGGGTACTCACCTACTATTGTCACTATCCTTGTTCATCACAAAGCATGAAATGATATGCTACTGGCTGACTTTCTAAGCTTTTTTAAAAACTTAATCTTGTAACGTACATTATTAATAAATGTAATATTGAAAGTAAAGGTGGGAAACAGACTGAATCAAGAAGGGATGTCCCATTTACTGGGTCGAGGGAGTTTGCTTATGATTGGACTAGTTCACTTCTAGGATAAATAGTAAGAATAATCAGCAAATCCATTGCTTTAGTGTTGCCTGCCCATATACAATGTGTTCTTTTAAAAATGAGATAAAATTTACTGTTAATAAAAAATCTGAAGGTTAAGAATCAGGTTAAAAGAATAAACGTTATTTATTTCCAGAGAAGTTATCACAACCATTCAATAGAACAATCCAAGAAAAAGGTGCGAAGATAATTAACATGCTACATGATTGTGTCACCCTTTTGTATAAGGCAAATGGACTGATCCAGTAGTTTAGAAACGCAGAAAAAATGTTACACGGACATGCCCGTGCAAAGAATCGCAAAGAATAAACATGTGCATGCCAAAAAACTGAAGGAATTAAACACATCATTATTTTGCATCATTAATACGATAATCATTATTTCTTCAGCAAACTGTATTTGTTTAAATGCAGGTAACAAATTCCAGTGTAAATCAGCTTCCAGAAAATCTAGTTCATTAAGAATGATCGCTTAGTTTCGGATCTTGAAAATATTAATCCTTATACTGCCTGACGCACGTGGCGTCAGGCAATAAATTTATTCTGTAAAAAAGAGACACATTTACACTGCCCAAAACCCACAATATGTGCCCTATAAATCTATTCTGTAAAAAAGAGACACATTTACACTGCCCAAACACCCACAATATGTGCCCTATAAATCTATTCTGTAAAAAAGAGACACATTTACACTGCCCCAAAACCTACAACCTGTGCCTGATAAATCTATTCTGTAAAAAAGAGACACATTTACACTGCCCAAACACCCACAATATGTGCCCTATAAATCTATTCTGTAAAAAAGAGACACATTTACACTGACCCAAAACCCCACAACCTGTGCCTGATAAATCTATTCTGTAAAAAAGAGACACATTTACACTGCCCCAAAACCTACAACCTGTGCCTGATAAATCTATTCTGTAAAAAAGAGACACATTTACACTGCCCAAAACCCACAACCTGTGCCTGATAAATCTATTCTGTAAAAAAGAGACACATTTACACTGCCCAAACACCCACAACCTGTGCCTGATAAATCTATTCTGTAAAAAAGAGACACATTTACACTGACCCAAAACCCCACAACCTGTGCCTGATAAATCTATTCTGTAAAAAAGAGACACATTTACACTGCCCAAAACCCACAACCTGTGCCTGATAAATCTATTCTGTAAAAAAGAGACACATTTACACTGCCCCAAAAACCCACAACCTGTGCCCGATAAATCTATTCTGTAAAAAAGAGACACATTTACACTTCCCCAAAAACCCACAATCTGTGCCCGATAAATCTATTCTGTAAAAAAGAGACACATTTACACTGCCTAAAAACCCACAATCTGTGCCAAATAAATCTATTTAGTAAACTGAAAACTATATAAAAATTCTGTTACAGTGCTGCACAAATCTTCACAATCCATTTTGATTAAATCAGAAAGAGGATTAATTCAGGGTTCCGGACAAAGCCCGACTGTTCATGCCATTGCCCAGAAAAATAGATTTTAACTTTGGTATCTCGAACACAGATATTCTGAATACCATGGATATGTCAGGAAATTCTGAAGTCCCTAAAGCTTATTTATTAAATATTTATCCCTAGATATCTCAAACCCTTGCATATCTTTAAGTATTTTCTTGGTCCTATCATGTTCGAGATAACAAGGTTTGAGTATATAAGGAACTGAAGTCAGTAAGTCAGCAAACAGCTTCCCTGTAAACAAAGGAAACTTGTTTTGCAATTATTAAGCACACAAAACAAGTCTGAACCAAGCAAGATGAAAAATTAAAGAGCATAGGAATTATTCTTTTTAATTTTCTATTTGTTTTAGATTTCCTGCATCAAGTTGAAGCAAAAACTAACAATGCAATGCCTAAATAATGACAAACATGTTCTAGAAACTTTGGAAAGAGAAGATTGCTGATGCACAATAATCTGGAATGGTCTTTATTTCTTGGAACAAATGCAGATACACTATTACAGGCACAGAACTCTCACATCAGATCAGACTCTCTCATCTCGTTTGATCTGATGATCCACATCTGTCAACAAAATGTGATCCAGCTCTCTGGCTCAGTTACCATTGGACATATGGATTCAAAAAAACCATGGTGTGGTGATAGGGAAAGCTGGATCAAACTGTGATTGTTTGAAATCAGCAGTAAAATTGAACGACACACACATGGATACAAGACACACAGATGGATACATGACACACAGAATGATACATGATACAGAGCGCTTAGTACCTGGTTTTCTGGATTTCCTCTGAAGGCGGATTTCTGGTAATCCGCGATGCTCTCGATCAAGAATCCGGCTGTCCACAGGGACCATCCGATATAATCACGTGAGTTCAAAGGTTGGTCCTCTCTCTTGGTGTTCACAATCAGTGTCGGAAGTAGTGTCAGGAACACCCACATACCTTCAGACAGAGCAGAAAAGTCATTTTAATGTTAGAGGGTAGCGGTACTGAAACATGACAGAATTGAAGCAAAGACAATTTAAGAAGGGAGGAATGTAATGGTTTTGGCCATGGATACTGGCCTGGGTAGCTCAGTCAGTAGACCACCTGACTAGTAATGCAGGGGTCCCGGGTTCGATTCCTGGTCCAGCCATATGTTTTCTCTATTCCTGTTACATTTGCAAGCCTATTGTACTGCTCCACCCTAGTTCCTAGAACTGATACATGTATTTGATTGGTATTTGACAATCTGATTCCTGAGATTCTAATTTAAAGGACTAAGAGTGGATTACAACCATAGGACCAAGAGTGGACTAAAACCCACTTTTTGCAACTATTCTTCATGAGTGAAATTTCTGGACAGTTGATAGGAAAGCAAATGCATTCAGAAAAGTGTATATTTACTACTTATCAGCTGGCTCCTCAGTTAATCATTATGACTACCTGGTATATATTAATCAGAAAGAAATAGTTTTTTTTTCAAATCTGTTTTGCTTGAGAAAAAGGCACTCTGACTCAACATTGAAATGATACAATTCTGATTTTTGATTCTTTAAAGAAGAACTTGGAACATTTTCTGTTTGTTTGTTTGTTTGTTTCATGATTTATCCTGGCCCAGTAACAGATCTATTAGACTAAGTGAACCAGGAAAAATGCATCAAGTATAAAGTGTTATTTATTTGTTTGCTTTATGTCTCTTTTTAGAATTTTTCACTCACACTGGGACTTCATCAATTGCTGGTGCATAGGTGCAAAGGACTATATTCGGTGATGAACAATATTTGCCCCCAAAGTCAAACTTTGATGGAGAAATCTACAATTCTGTTCTAAACCAGGGGGATATCTGCAGACTTCAAAGCAATAAATATTTACATCAGTCATGACACCATATGACGTCAGAAAAGTGACATAAATTCATAATTTCCATGATTTATAGAGAAAAAGGTGTATATTACGTTGATATTTTGAGTAAAAGTCACCAAGCACAGGTCGCTCCAACTCAATGTTTTGATATAATGTGTAGAGTGATAATATCATTGAAATATGTGGAATATTGTTATGGAGCAGGTTTGTGCTCTATATATTATATCGTAAAAATTGAACAAATTTTGTTTATTTTGTCCTTTTTTCAGAAAAATGACGCAAAATTCAAATAATTTGTGATGTCATAGAAAGAACAATTGCCAATAAAATTCTTCCAAACTATATTTTTTGTAGATTCAGACTTTTCATACAATATTACAATTCAGCACATTTCAAGAAATTTTCAAAATTTGACTTTTATGGGGCCAAAATAGGCATATACCACATATAGCTCTTTAGACTTGTAATTGGCACTTATGGCCATTGAAGGATCTTTTACCGTGCCAGAATCTACCAGAAACAGGTCACCAGTTTATACGGTCTTATCCTAAAGACAGCCTCCAAATCTCCACATGAAAGATTATGCATACATGAATAATTTTCAAACTTTGTAAGATTTTCACCTTGAATTGTCCAGTACACAAAGAACGTCCCGGGTTGGTCCCTGACCTTGTTAAAGCGACGATCTTGACCTTCTTTTAGAATTCTTGTGAAAAGGAACAGACCAAGTCTACAAGGGAAGAAGTGTTTATGTGTATTTCATGATATGCTTTATTGTCAGAGCTTGTTATCTCTAAATCAATGAGACTGAGAGAAAATTAGAGATGTTCAAGGATTCAAGATGTATGGACATGAGATTAACAAACATAAAGAAAAAGTTGTTGGGACTTCCAACTTCGACATATCAACATAAATTTTTGAGACAAGGATAAATTGCTACAGTTTATGATGGTAACAAGAACCATTGTTCTCAGAATTATCTACACACTTTCCTGAGTCTGAATTATCTGATAAGAAACATTTATGAAGAATCAGAAATTAGACTACAAACCTGAACGCCCAGGAGACAACCATTCCTGTGTTGACTTTCTGTCTGAGGTGATACCGCCTTCCCCATTTCAGACTCTGTAAGGCTAGATATATAAACGTCCCCGATCCTACAACAAGGAGATTCCATATAAGTCACTGACTGAGTGTTAGAATTAACGTCCCCAATCCTACAACAAGGAGATTCCATATAAGTCAATGACTGAGTGTTAGAATTAACGTCCCCGATCCTACAACAAGGAGATACCATATAAGTCACTGATTGAGTTTTAGAATTAATGTCCCCGATCCTACAACAAGGAAATTCCATATAAGTCACTGACTGAGTGTTAGAATTAATGTTCCCGATCCTACAACAAGGAGATTCCACATAAGTCACTGACTGAGTGTTAGAATTAACCTCCCCGATCCTACAACAAGGAGATTCCATATAAGTCACTGACTGAGTGTTAGAATTAATGTTCCCGATCCTACAACAAGGAGATTCCATATAAGTCACTGACTGAGTGTTAGAATTAATGTTCCCGATCCTACAACAAGGAGATTCCATATAAGTCACTGACTGAGTGTTAGAATTAACATCCCTGATCCTACAACAAGGAGATTCCATATAAGTCACTGACTGAGTGTTAGAATTAACGTCCCTGATCTTACAACAAGGAGATTCCATATGAGCATGATAAGTCATTGTTAAACTTAATCATATAAGTCATTGTTAAACTTAATCATATAAGTCAGTGTTATACTTAATCATATAAGTCATTGTTATACTTAATAATATAAGTCAGTGTTAAACTTAATCACATAAGTCACTGTTATACTTAATCATATAAGTCAGTGTTATACTTAATCATATAAGTCAGTGTTATACTTAGTCATATAAGTCACTGTTATTTTTAATCATATAAGTCACTGTTATACTTAATCATATAAGTCATCATGGTCATTGTTATACTTAATCATATAAGTCATTGTTAAACTTAATCATATAAGTCACTGTTATACTTAATCATATAAGTCATTGTTATACTTAATCATATAAGTCATTGTTATACTTAATTATATAAGTCATTGTTATACTTAATCATATGAGTCACTATTATACTTAATCATATAAGTCACTGTTATACTTAATCATATAAGTCATTGTTATACTTAATCATATAAGTCATTGTTAAACTTAATCATATAAGTCACTGTTATACTTAATCATATAAGTCATTGTTATACTTAATCATATAAGTCATTGTTATACTTAATTATATAAGTCATTGTTATACTTAATCATATGAGTCACTATTATACTTAATCATATAAGTCATTGACTGAGTGTTAGAATTAATGTCCCGGATCCTACAACAGGGAGATTCCATACTGTAGATTCCTAAATATACGTGAGCTTGAGGAATTAATTATCATGTAATTTCGCAAGAAACACCACTCATGAAATAAATCTAATCACTTTCATTTTTATGGTACTGAAGTCCATATAATATCTCTTGACCAACAGTCCACTAGAGTTCGTTGGAAGACTGTCATCGATGGCCCATGTTCCTAACGGAACGACAGTCCTAAGTAAGTATGTAACAGTCCACTAGCGAATTACTGTTCTCGCGATTTGACATCAAACTGAAAGAGCCATTCTGCTATATAAAGTACTCGTGAAAAATAAGGAATCTATAGTATAAGTCATTGTTATATTTAATTCATCCGAGTATTAGTATAAATGTCAAAAACATCAGAGGTGGGATCAGGTGCCATGGAGGAGTGAGCATATCCTACTAACTGGTCACATCTGCCATGTGCTCTAGTCATGATTGGGAAAAACGGAAAAATCCGTAGACAATTCAGTGTGTGCCATGGAAATGACCGGTCACATCCACCATGTGCTCATTGTTATGACTGGGTAAAAGGAGAAATCTGTTGTCAATTCAGTATGAAAAATAATGGCCTAACAATTTTGTATTAAAGACGTCATTCAATGTTCGACCTAATGACAGATTGTAATTTGCAAACAAGGTCATAGTATCAATTATTGAACTTGCAAAATGTTGACTTCAGCCAAGATTGTAGATACTCTTGTATCCTTAACTTGTTTGTCAGTAGCCTGCCTCATTTTACAAAATTTTTTGTACAAAGAACATGCTCTTGTAAATAATAAAAAAAATAATCAACAGAACTTACAAATGTTTCCATATTGCTATGATATAGTATGACTGTCTCATACACAATTCCTTGTAAAACTTGGATCCCCTATTATAGTCCTTCCCTCCCCCTGGGAGCCCTGGCCCCAGGATCATGAAACATCTTAAGCTTAAGTCAAAATCTTTATGTTGTACTAAAATGTTATAGAAATCAAGCAAATCAAAATTAAAATATATCTCAAAATTGCTCCACAAAAGAGTTGTTACCCAAGAATTTAGAAAGTAATTCAATAACTATTAAACATTTTACAGGCGATTGAAAATTTGACTTAAGTCGAAGTCTGTTTCATGATCCTGGCCCCTGATCTTATCAAATCTCAGTCTACACTTAGTCTACCTGAATCTACACATTAAGTTTAATCATGGCCCTGCTGTACTTAGGATTTTTAGAGTCTTTCTTATATACATGTATAATATCATGTAAAACTTTCATCTCCTATTGTGGTCCCACCCTACATGTACCCCCTGGGGGCATGATCTGATCAAAGTTGAAAGCCTTGCTGTTCTTCAGAAGAAAATTGTTAAAGAATTTGTCCTACATATTCACATGCTATTTTTTTTTTTATCCCTTTATGGTGACCCCACCCTACCCCATGGGACCACAATTTGAACAAATTTGAATGTTAATACAAGTTTCATATAAGTTTCATCGTTTTTGATCAGCAACAGTGGTTTTTGAGAAGAATGCTTTTAAAAAGATGTCATTATATTTAACCAATTATTAATTATTTCCCCACGAGAGAAGGTGTGCCTCTACATTTGAACAAATTTGAACCCCCTTCATCTAAAGATACTTACCCCATCCCCAGGGCTATTATTTCAAAACAAGAGGCCCACGGGCCTTATAGGTCACCTGAGTATCATGCAACAACTCATGCAACGCCACAATCAAATTGGATTCATGTTTTAAACCAGAGGCCATGAAATTCACAATTTCAAAAGAGGCACACTTGCTCATCATAATTTTACATTTAGTAAGCTTACTTAATACCCAGAAAGAGAGCAGAGGATTATCAAAGAATGCATTTTCACTATGTAATCATTAGAGCCCTGCCCTAACACCAGAACCATGACCCAGGGGCCATAAAATTCACAATTTTGGAAGAGGCATCCTTACATATCATAACTATACTCTTAGTTCATCAGCTTAATACCCAGGAGAAAAAAAAGATTTTCAAAGAATTATTGCATTTTTACTATGTAATCATTAGAGCCCCACCCTAACACCAGAACCCCTGACCCAAGGGCCATGAAATTCATAATTTTGGAAGAGGTACCTTTACTCATCATAACTATGCATCAGTTTGTTTGTTAAATACCCAGGATCAAAGAAAAAGATTTTTAAAGAAATAATGCATTTTCACCATACATGTATATTCAACAGAGCCCCGCCCTTACACCAGAACTATGTACTATGTAATCATTAGAGCCCCACCTAAAACCAGAACCCCTGACCAGGGGCCATGAAATTCACAATATAGGAATAGCCACCATTACTCATCATAACTATGCATTCAGTTTGTTTGCCCTGGATCAGAGAAGATTTTTAAAAGAAATAATGCATTTTCACTATATAATCAACAGAATGCTGCCCTAACACCAGAACCCCTGACCCTGGGGACATGAAATTCACAATTTTGGAAGAGGCACCTTTCATCATCATAAATATGTATTTATTTTGTTTTCATAATATCCAAGAGCACAGAAGAAGCTTTTCAAAGAAATAATGCATTATCAATATATATTCAACAGAGCCCCACCCTAACACCAGAACCCTGACCCTTGGGGGCCATGAAATTCACAGTTTTGGAAGAGCCACTCTTTCTCATCATAACTATGTACTTAGTTCATCGGATTAATACCCAGGAGCAGAGGAGAAGATTTTTGGATAATTAATGCATTTTCACTATATAATGATTAGATCCCCGCCATAACACCAGAACCCCTGACCCAGGGGCCATGAAATTCACAATTTTAGAAGAGACGCCTTTCTTCATCATAACTTTACATATTGTTTGTTTCCTTAATACCCAAGAGCAGAGGAGAAGATTTTTTTAAGAATAATGCTTTTCACTACATATTCAACAGAGCCCCACCCTAGCACCAGAACCCCTGACCCTGGGGCCATAAATTTCACAATTAAGGTAGAGGGCTCAATGCTTATTACATTCATGCCAACAGTTTGCCTGTTTGATGCCCAGGAGTAAAGAAGAAGATTTTTAAAGATTGCATTAATTCTGATGGTTTTAGCCCCACCCCTCAGGCCCCAGGGGGGTGGGGGTCATGAATTTCACAACTTTTACTCCCCTTCACATATAGATGCTATGTGCCAAATTTGGTTGAAATTGGTTCAGTGGTTCCAGAGAAGAAGCTGAAAATGTTCAAACGTTAACGCACGACGGACGACAGACGACGCACGCCGATGGACGAAAACAGATAGCAATAGGTCACCTGAATAAACTCAGGTGACCTAAAAAAAACAAGAGGCCCATGGGCCACAGCGCTCACCTGAGTAACTTTGGCCTTGCTGTTTTTCACCTGATTTCTCTCCCCCCCCCCCCCCCCCGTAGTACTTATTGTGGCCCCACCCTACCCCTGGGGATCATGATTTGAACAATTGGAATCTACACTACCCCAGGATGCTTCCAAGTAAGTTTCAGCTTATCTGGGCCAATGGTTCTTGAGAAGAAGATTTTTAAAGATTTTTCCTATATATTTCAATGTAACACTTGGATTCCCTATTGTGGCCCCGCCCTACCCCCGGGGGTCATGATTTGAACAATTGGAATCTACACTACTCCAGGATGCTTCCAAGTAAGTTTCAGCTTATCTGGCCCAGTGGTTCTTGAGAAGAAGATTTTTAAAGATTTTTCCTATATATTTCAATGTAAAACTTGGATTCCCTATTGTGGCCCCACCCTACCCCCGGGGGTCATGATTTGAACAATTTAAAATCTACACTACCCCAGCATGCTTCCACGTAAGTTTCACCTTTTCTGGCCCAGTGGTTCTTGAGAAGATTTTTAAAGATTTTTCCTATATATTTCAATGTAAAACTTGGATTCCCTATTGTGGCCCCGCCCTACCCCCGGGGGTCATGATTTGAACAATTTAGAATCTACACTACCCCAGCATGCTTCCACATAAGTTTCAGCTTTTCAGGTCCAGTGGTTCTTGAGAAGAAGAATTTTAAAAGATTTTTCTTATTAATTTCAATGTAAAACTTGGACTCCCTATTGTGGCCCCGCCCTACCCCCGTAGGTCATGATTTGAACAATTTAGAATCTACACTACCCCAGCATGCTTCCACATAAGTTTCAGCTTTTCAGGTCCAGTGGTTCTTGAGAAGAAGAATTTTAAAAGATTTTTCTTATTAATTTCAATGTACAACTTGGACTCCCTATTATGGCCCCGCCCTACCCCCGGGGGTCATGATTTGAACAATTTAGAATCTACACTACCCCAGGATGCTTCCATATAAGTTTCAGCTTTACTGGCCCTGTGGTTCTTGAGAAGAAGATTTTTTAATGACCCCACCCTATTTTTGTCTTCTCTTGATTATCTCCCCTTGTGAGGGGACTTGGCCCTTCATTTTAACAATTTAAATTCCCCTTAACCCAAGGATGCTTTGTATCAAGTTTGGTCAAAATTGGCCCAGTGGTTCTTGAGAAGAAGTCAAAAATGTGAAAAGTTTACAGACGGACGGACAGACAGACAGACAGACGGACAGACGGACGGACGGACGACGGACAAAATGTGATCAGAAAAGCTCACTTGAGCCTTCGGCTCAGGTGAGCTAAAAATGAATCTTAACTACACAGAGATGCTTTCATATGCTCCCTTATTGGGACCCCTCCTTATCCTGCTGACTCTGACATGGATAAAAATCTGGGATATATAAACATCCACTTACTCTCACAGAAAATTAATTTACTATAATGATAACTTTGATTTACTTTCGTAATCACTTTGAAAACTTTACTGTAAAAATATACATGTAGGTCCCTGATAAAATCAAATCCTGTCAATGACCTAGCACAGAGCCTAGAAACATAAATTTTCATGCATATGGGACATTTATTGCATATCTCTTTTTTCAAATGTTCCAATTAAACAGGCCCTTAAAGGTATACATCATGCGTTGCAGATAACAGGATAGCAAAAATGAAACTGAGGAAAATCGGTACATGAATAGTTTAGGTTACATAACTTGAACTGTTATATGTGTTAACAAAATGGCCGAGGCTATCCGCACGACGGTCGTGCTAATTACCGGTGTTATCCGCACGACGGTCGTGCCGATTACCGAAGTTATCCGCCCGACGGTCGTGCTAATTACGGAGGCTATTCGCACGACAAACTTTGAAACAATTTTATATATTTTTTTTTGTTTATAACTTTATATTATTTATATTTGTAAATACTTTATTTATATAAATAAATTTTTACTCGATGTTTTGGTATTGTATGTAGAATTTTACATATTAGACGGACACAAAAAGTGAATTTAACCCTACCATGCTTATTCTTCAGAAATTCCTAGCTTATTCAAAGGTTATGCCGCGGTATAATTACGATTACGATTTTTCAAAAAGAAAAACAACGGCCTTTTTTTTTTCGAAATACGACACTCAAATTTCAATTTTATATATTAGAAAAAAAAAGCTTCTCGACAGTCCGACACTGACGGTTAATTTATCCCATTCTGTGCAAGTAGTGCCATTAAAAAAAAAATAGAGGGTTTTTTCTTTAAAATCCTCTGGAATGTATATGGAGTGGAATGGGTTGATATCAGATAGAAAAAAATGTCTGGATTTTTTTTTTCAATTACAATAGTGGAATCTTTGCTTTTAGGAAGGGTATAAAGAAGGCTTTTTCACCTGCTTCTCAAATTTAAGGGAATTTGAAATATGTGCAGTGTAGAGGTTATTTGAAGTGTCACAGCATGGCTTGTACACTACAAATTTTCCTGAGATTCAGAATATTTTTAGACTGGAATTGTTCTAGCTCTGTGCCAAATGTCAGGTGAGTTTGAGGCAGTCAAATTCTTTAAATTAATTTTTATGTTATAAAGGAATATATTGTAGCGAAATAGTGGTAGTCTGTGTCCTATGATACTGTACATGTACACGTGAATTATTTTATCGGAATCCAAGATTACGGTCTCAGTATTGTAATAAAGTAGACTAAATGTGAATCTTTCTCATGCTTCTTCTTCTTCTTTTTTTTTTTTTTTTTAAATATTTATATTTACTTATCTGAAATTAAATTCAGTGTCTTTTGTCTTTTCTTTCATGAACATGGATTATATCGTATCATATTGATTTTGAAGAATTTTTGAATGAATTTAAATGGTTCCTCAGTGTATATTTGAAAAACTCCAAACACGTTTGATCAACGTAC
Organism: Saccostrea echinata; assembly: GCF_033153115.1. Taxonomy (NCBI): domain Eukaryota; kingdom Metazoa; phylum Mollusca; class Bivalvia; order Ostreida; family Ostreidae; genus Saccostrea; species Saccostrea echinata. The sequence continues at coordinate 8,170,610 of NW_026889795.1, read as the reverse complement.
TTAAATAAGAAAATATTTAGACGAAACTTTATATATGTTCACTATCAAAGAATATACATGTAATATTGCATAAATTTACTAAAAAATCATCCTCTATGAATATATTAGAAATTAATCGATTTACTATTTAAAATAAAAATTTATTTTTAAATAAAATAAATAGGGAAAATATGCACGGAATCACAAATTCTGTTCAATTTGCGGATAGAAAATTATCCGATTTTTGATTGCCTTTGCACGTCTTAAAGATTTTTTTAACTTGTACGCTTGATAATTTTGTAGGATAAGTCCAGAGACTTACGAGTATTCCTTTACGAGGTATCTGGTTTTATCCTTAATTTATAACCCAACAGGAAGTCTATGTATCCCATTCGTAGTCTTATTTTGTATCGAGATAATTTTCGAGGAAGAAATGAGCGGTTTACAATAAAGAGGATCGACCAGTGACGCCCGAAACGATTATTTGACAAGAAAAAAGTCTTTCGAAGCGAACGATGTCATTTTAAAGTACATGTAGGTTAATGATTGATCTATAAACAAAATACGAGCTTGAAGCGGGGGTGCCTGATTAAATTGAGTTAGGTACCTTGTGGTAAAAATAAGTAGGGGTGTCCCGTATACGAAACAAGTGCCTGTGTACAGTATACTGGAAGGAGAGAGAGAGAGAGAGATTATTAAGCCATCCAGAAAAATGGAAAATTATGAAAAGAGAATATAAACACCATAAAAACGAAAGAAAATTATTGAAAATAAATAGCTATAATTTTTTTATATTTCCAATCAAAATAACGTTAGAAGTACGTTACATGTACCCAAGAGATGATATAAAGGACGAATAAAAAATTAAATTCTTATTATACTGTGCCACGATGATTCACGAAGAAAATTCAACGTAAGCAAATTTTGCTTAACTGAATGTTATAATTAGTTCTACATGTGTGTGTTATGTGCATCCCTTTTTTCTTTGGATTAAATTTTAGGTGAAAAGTTTACGTTTGTTAATGTATATAATGTTAGAGTTATCTCTCAGGTGTCGTGCGGATAGGAACTGTAATTCGCACGACCGTCGTGCGAATAACGAAAATAATCGGCACGACCGTCGTGCCGATAGACACTTCCTAACAAAATTTAAAATTTTATGCAGTATGTAGGATTTTACCTGCCAAATCGTAAAATTTCTCAGTCTTAAGACTAGCTGCCACCGCCCAGCACGCCCACTGAATGCCGAAATCTACTGCCGCAGCCTTGGCCAAAGAGTTTCCCATGATTTCCAGCATGGGCAAAGGTCTTTATAGCGTAGTATCGATCAATCTCGAGGATTCCGAATTATTGTAAACAAACTTTCGGAACTTAAAAGTAAATGTCAAAAAATGATGATAATAATTTCCGGACAGAATTTTTTGTTCTAATGCAGAGATAGAGAAATATTGCCCCCCCCCCCCCTTTTCCGTCATGCTAATGTTACCACACCTTTTGGACTGCAATGGTTCCATAACCGGTAAACATGTATAAACATTTTTTTTTTTTAAATTGAAATTGATTGAATGGGGGACTTCTTAAAATTCATATATATCATGTAATTAATTATCATTCAATTCTGTGTATCGACTATGTAAATATTCATATTGATTTTTACTGCGGTGTCTGCCTCTGCTGTTAACGATCCTATTTCCGACACTGAAGATAATCACCGATAAAATTAAAGGAAAAAAAATTCAATATGACAGGAAAATATCAATAATGGAGTTTTAATTCCATTCTCTGCCAGTAAAAGCCACACAGAGATCATAGCGGCAGGAAAGTACAATGTATGTGGAATTACGACCCTGGAAGCTACCAAACATTGAATTATCAAAAACCGCCAGGGACTTGAACAACTTTTAAGAAAATTTTCATGGATTGTCAAAGGTTTGTATAAAGATTTCATCCGAATTGCGTCTATTTTGAAGCACTGAAAACAATTTGCATTATTTTTTTTCGGGGGGGGGGGGGGGAGGTAAAAAGTGCTTTAGAAAGATTATGATCATCTGTAAATAATCAAAGAGAGAAAATTGCATGTTTTTATTGATTTCTTAAGAAATGCTATATTTTTACCCATACAGTATGTACGGTAAGGTCCCCATTCATTTTTTTTTACCAATGTGACTGTACGGAAAAACGACAGGAAATTAATTAATTGTGCTCATAGAAAAGTGTATAGAATGAGCTTTATCAAGGTTGTTATGCATTCTTAATTCTTAATAATCAGTTATCTAATTGTTCTATAATGGCGTAAATACGGAATAAAAACACAACGATATAAAATGTGGGTTAAACATATCAAATGTCTATGATCCAAGGTGTTTAACAAATTGTTGAAATATAAAGGCATTTATTTCCTTCAAGTTTGAGACAGTTAATTAAACAATTTAAGTATGCATTTGCAGAAATCAAAAAAATTATAAGACGAATATTTGTATGGATGTTCATGCATGCATTATACAAAGACAGCTGGATATAATTTTAAAATCATTTAGATTACAAAATATAAAAGATATTTCCCCAATCAACAATTAAATGATAGAGGAACATGAAAAAGGATCAACTGGTTTTTCATTCTTCGGAGTAAACTAATTACCCAGGAGGTATTTCAACGTTGAATCAACGTTGAATTTTGGTTGCAAATGAAAGTTGAGGCAACGTTGAGATATTAACGTTGTTTCAACGTCATTTTTCAACGTTGAATAGACGTTGAAAATGGGTAGAACTTTGGTTGATTTGTAGTTGAAATTTGGTTGCAAATGAAAGTTAAGGGAACGTTGAAACTTCAAGGTTGTTTCAACGACAAATATCATCATTGAAAAAAGGTTGAACATTGGTTGAAATTAGGTTGACTTTTGCTTTAAAGTTTTTGGTTGTACAAGTGTTGATATTTGGTTTAAATCACGTTGAATTCATACTGAGTTTTGCTTTATAAACAAATACATTTCACATTCAAAATAAAAGTTTTTATTCAAGTTGCGAAATATGTAAGTTGTAATTCAGTATTAATATTATTAATATATTTAATAAATATTAATAAACGCTCAACCGAACACCCCACCCCCACCCCCGGAAAATGCAATGTACACGTAAATCTGAATTGAGTGTTAATATATAAGTTTTTTTTATTCCCAGATCGATAGAAATTTACAAACAGTTCTTAGTTACAATACATTTCTTTATATAGTTCAAATATTGCCCGTATAATAAGAGTGATTGAGATAAAAAAAAAAAAAGAGGGTCGACTGTAAATGCGATATACTGTACATGTATATCACGTGACTTACTGGTCAAACATAAAATGTATGCATTCCCTCACCCTCTTCGCACCCCATTCCCCTTTTTTCACAGCAGGTGTACGTACATCAAGCAGTTTCTGTGCAAAATTCAAGAAGGAATTTCTTTCTTAAGGGGTTATTCTATTCGAATTCGTTATATACACAGGTTAGGTTCCCGAGACCCCTCTGTATTTAATATTGGGTGCAGATATAGAGGGGTCTCGGAAACTATAGACAGATACTTATACATTCTAGAGAAAGCTCTACCCATATTTATTCTGCTATCGAAGTGTAGCAATATAAGCATTTTCTCCAATGTTTAATATTCTTCTCTAAAACAAAAGCAAACAAAAAATATTGACTGCCAATTAACATATAAAGCACGTTATATGCCATGTGTAAATATTTCTCGACTTTTGGTGGATCAAGGTCCATAAGCTTCCACAGAGTATAAACAACATCTACAATCTATTACATGTATATAAAAGTCTCTATATGATTAGTAATATTTCCCACTATGATTGTATATTCAACAAGAGGCCCATGGACCACGCCGCTCACCTGAGTCACTATGGCCCTGCTGTTCTTCATCAGCTGATTTTTTCCCTATACATTCCTATGTAAAATTTTGATCACCCTTTGCAACTTCACCCTATAGCCCGGAAGGTCATGATATGAAGAAACTTGAATCTACACTACCCGAGGATGCTTCCATATCATTATGAATAATCAAGCCCTTGCTCTTCTTAAAAAAGATCTTGAAAGATTTTTTCCCATATATTACTATTTAAAATTTTGATAGTCCATTGTTGCCCCACTCTACCCTAGGGGGTTATGATATAAACAAATATGAACGTACATTATGTAATGAAGCTTACACATAAGTGTCAACTCTTCTGGCCCAGTGGCTCTTGAGAAGATTTTAGAAGATTTATCCCTATATATACAAGTATATTCCCATGTAAAACTTTGATCACCTATTGTAGGCTCCACCTTACCCCGGGGTTAGGATTTGAACAAACTTGAATCTACACTATGTAATGAAGCTTTAAATAAGTTGCAACTTTTCTGGCTCAGTGGTTCTTAAAAGAGATGTTACCATATTTTCACTAATTTTTAATTATCTCTCCTTGAAAGAAGGATTGGCCTTTCATTTGACATATTTGAATCCCCTTCATTCAAGGATGCTTTGTGACAAGTTTAGTGGAAACTGGCCTTGTGGTTCTTGAGAAGAAGTCGAAAATGTGGAAAAAAGTTTACCTATGGACGTAGCGACAGACGCCGGACAGACAGACAGACGGACAAAATGTCATCAGAAAAGCTCACTTGAATTTTCAGCTCGGGTGAGCAAAAAATATAGATTACTGTTTTAGAGAGAGAGAGAGAGAGAGAGAGAGATTTGGCATTTAAAATAATGCAGCTATTTTTTGTGTATGTCGTATCTAAAGACGGAAATTCTCTTTATGATTTGATTGTTGTGTTGACTTGATTTGTACCATGCTGTACAAACACAACTTAAAGCAACTTACAATTTATATACATTTACCTGTATACGAAGCTTCTGATAAATTGACATTGATTTAAACAGCAGGCAAATAATTCCGGATCAAAAGACAGTCATATCAATTTTATAGACCCTTAGATACACAAAACTCAGATATACCTGCAGAAAACCAGGGAAAGGCCGACTTCTTATGTGTACATACAAAAATTTGATTAGCGGGCTATAATGCCTGTGACATTTCTGTGGAGTCTTTGACCACAGTAGAGCTTAGATTTAGAGTCCCATTCCGATTGCTGATCGATAGCCCTGCTAAGACAAATGAACGTAGTGATTTCCCGGGGGCTAAACTGACCGTACAGGGAGGAGCATATGTGAGCTTGAGATGTCGCAGACAAGTTATCTGAACACATTTCGGAGGTTGAGGTAAACTTTACTAGACTTAGTTAAGAAACGTGGTATTAGACAACATTTATAAATGGAGCCTGATTTTAGATGTGTATATGAATATCAGATATTGTGTTAATTTATATACATGTAATACACATTCAAAGTTTAATTAAAATTTTCTGTTCATGTGATTATAGCACAGTACTTTTAAGAACGTGCATGTACTAATTGTAAGAAAAAATTAAGAGACGAATTAAGGTGGATAAATGTTTAACGTTGTATATGTAATTGAATAGGTAGCATCATCGACAAAATCGAAGGCAAGCAAAGTATCTCAGCGCATCTATGAATTATTTGGAAAAGTTATACTTTATGTAAAGTATACATGTAATGGGATACATAAAAAAAAATCATTCCTTTTAAATAATTATTCAAAACATTTTCAAAAGCGTGAAAAGTCTATTCGTCATAATAGAACTAGGGAGTAATATACTGTATGTTTTAAATGCATCACCCAAATCGATGTATCTATATGGATTGATTAATGTATTTAATTGATTATTGGTGTATATGACGTCATTACCTGGATTTGTGTGTACGGGCCTGACGTCTTTAAATGTTTTTACCTGTAATAGATTACAGGTAGATACTGTGAAGTGTATCGCTTCTCGCGGAGAACATGCGTCAGACCTTAGAGTTAACGACTCTAAAGATAAAATGGGTATTTTCTCTGATTTAGAGTTCAAGACACTTTAAGCCATATACTGAAAAGGGATAGAACAAAAATGCCTTTCTGAATTAGTCTCTGTTTTTCCACTATATTATGAAATATACACTTTCAGAGAGAGAGAGAGAGAGAGAGAGAGAGAGAGAGAGAGAGAGAGAAAGAGTACAGTATTATATTCTCTCTCAAATTACATATGTAATGAACTGAAATTTTCAATATCAATGATTCATAATTTAAATTAACTTTAAATTATTTGATACATCCACCTTTTTCTCCATAGCAAAGCAGCTCAAAGGATAATCTAACTTAACACTAAACTTTTAACTTTAAATTCTACTTAAGGATTTAAATAACACAATCAAACTTTTTCAGAAATCAGCAATATATCTAATAAAGATGTATCCATAAATAATTTAAATAATGTTTGCTAATTTAAAAGTAAAGCAGGAAATTGTTATAATGTCAAACAATGAGTGTATAAAAATGGTATACATTTATACATGTGTAGAAATTGTATAAAGTCGCATATACGCGTGTATTTGGAACCAAAATAAATAAATAAATAAATAAATAAATAAATTTTACAAAGAATATACCAAAAAAAAATTCGATTTCTTAAATATATTTCCGGAATTTATTATTTATTTCATTTCCGTTAAAAATCAGTCAAAAATTATATAGGATCCATGAATCATTTTTGTTTGTTGTGTTATTTATCCTTAGGAACAAACATTTCAAGGGATGGTACAATTGTGTGCCCGAAATAAGGTTTTTTTTTTTTTTTTTTTTTTTTTTTTTTTTTTTTTTTTTTTAAAATTCATCTCCTTAATCATAAACAAAATATTTACAGGAAACAGTACAAAATCCACACAATTGATAGCATTTCCGTCAGTTGTCTGTCTTTTTTCATCGCAGAAGATAAATTGTTGGAGATAACGACATCTCTATAATCCCGATAATCCCTCTATGAGTGCATTTAGCACATTAATTAAATACAGGCACCTCTTATTCAATAAAGTAGACTGCATGAAGAAACTTAAGTGGCATAAGATAGACGCAATTACCTTTCCAAAAAGAATTTTAAGGAGACTTTTACAAAACGCTGGATAGGTTAAGATAAGCGATAAATTGATATCCTTAAGGAGGGAAAGGTATTGCGTGCGGTCTATATACAATAAATATCAAGATGACAGTCTTAAATCGCCGGTGACTATTACAGATTTAACAGTTCTGTTCTATTGAAACTACACGTTGACTTTTAGTTTCAGCTAGGAATCACCGAGAGAAATCTGCTCTTCAGTGGACAAATGGTCTTGCAATTTACTGATTTTTATTTATAAATTAAAACAAGTACACGATTTACCACAGGTACTTGGGTCTTGGTTTATAATTATGTATGTACCTTATGGATATTTAAAAAAAAAAGTACTTTTTTTAACATATCAATAAGGCACATACATATTTATAAACCAAGACCCAAGTAGTACTTTTTTTTTTTTTTTTTTTACATATCAATAAGGTACGTACATACATATTTATAAACCAAGACCCAAGTACCTGTGCGATTTACAACCAGAGAGAGAGAGAGAGAGAGAGAGAGAGAGAGAGAGAGAGAGAGAGAGAGAGAGAGAGAGAGAGAGAGAGAATTTAAGCCCTTTTGAAAAAAATACGAACAATAAATTCATTTTATTTACATCTCACAATATTCATTAGAGGATTTTTTTTAAAAAAAATCTCTGGGGTAGAGGAATGGGGATAGAATTTATTACCCTTTCACAGCTACAGAATTTTGTAGAATGTTGGGACAAGGTCAGACTGATTTAATTTAACATCGATGTCTTCTTCATGTGACTATCGAGTTTTATTCAAGTCACTATTTGACTCGAGTATTTAGTGAATAAAACAGTATTTCAAACAATAAAGATCACCAAGTGTGATAAAGGTATTTGAGTTGAATACTGGCATAATTTATATTTTCCACCCCTTTCTGAGTACTATTCTATTTTTTATGCGCCCGGATCGATAGATCGGGGGCGCATATTGTTTTTGTCCTGTCTGTCTGTTTGTCTGTCTGTTGTCAACTTTAACCTTCGCCATAACTTTTGAACCATAGGAGATAGAGACTTCATATTTGGTATGCATACTCCACTAATTAAGTTCTTTCAAATGACACCAAGGTCAATGACCTTATGACCTTGACTGTGACCTATACGCTAAAAATAGCTTTTTCGAACTTTGTTGCCGCCGGGTGCATAGTGTTTCACAAACACATCTTGTTCTCATCATAATTTTTTTTTTACATAGAAAATCTAAAGGGGAGCATAGCATGGGGGTGGGGGGTCGAAAAAGATATTTTCCAATTCCACAGCAATTTATAGTCAAGGTCCAACTCCATTTTCAATTACGGAATGTTTTATTCCTCTCGAAATTTAATATAGAAATGTGACTGTACCCTTCAAATTAACACCTGTGTCAGAATAGATGACTTCGATGAAAATATTGCTCTAGTTCCAGTGGTATACGCGTCGACTGAAGGAGGATTTAATCTTACCCTGTGCTATCGATTTTAAAGCTTATATCGATCCCTTGTTAATGAAGTCATTTGTTCGTTGTCAGCGGTCACAGTTTTTAATCGATTTGATGTTTAATATATTTGATGTTTAATATATTTGAATGTACACGGTATAGACATTGACACTATATCAAACCGCGCGAAATATTGGGAAATACCATTGAAAAGAAAGATTCGTTCATTAGAAAATAAAGTGAAAATTTATTATTCACCATGCAGAACACCTAAAATTCATGAAATGTTTTGCTAAAATCAATTTTTATAGTTTAAATATAAAATTCATCGATCGGCAAAATATTTCTTGCTTACATACAAATTTTTACAATTTCACAATTAATTGAAATCTGCGAATAGAGATGAAGAAGGAAAAATGACATAAATTATAAAACGCCAAAATGTGGTTTGATATTTTGTGAAAAAGCAACTACATGTGCGGTTGTCTGTTTTGAACTTATACTTTAATAATTTCAAGGTATTCTTGTTTTGACAGAATTAAATTTTCCACTTTTGAATTTCTGCCAAATAACATATCGAAAAGTGAAGAGCTATATAGTTGAACGATTTTCTAAAATAAATCACGTTAAAAACACGTTTCTTCTTCTCTAGAGGGAAAAGAAATTGTATTTTTAAAAAAAAAAAAGCAGTTGAAACATTGGTTGTCTTTTAATTGGCAAGTAAAAGATGGTTCTTTATAGTTTTGAAAATAATATTAATATGTTTGTTTTCAAGAAGAGATGATTTTGTTTTGAAATAAGGACGCATTTCAGTTCTTGCGTTTAAAATGTCCTTTAGCAAAACTTAAAAGTCTTAAGTCCATACTCAATTCAAAAATCATGATTTTGCATGAACACGTTCGTCTTGATTTAATGCAAGTACGTAATGATACCGTTGAACTTTGATATCTCGAACATCGATATCTCCAATAACTCGATTTGTCGAAGCGAGTTGGAAATCCAAATCACTCTTTTCTTTAAGAGTTTGGAGTTTATTTTATCGACCCAACAAAATTCGAGATAACGAGGTTTACCTGTTTGCTACCTTTTAAAAGACCCGGCAGTTTGATTTTACGAGTAAACCTTCCAAATATGAAATTCTACCGCCAGCATTTGGCATTATACATGGTACCACTCGCAACTTAATTACAATGTAGCTTCCAACCTCAAGAAACATCATGCAACCTGTATGTATTTCAATCTGAACATGTCGAATCTTCGGATATCTCAAAAGTTTTTCTTTGGTCCCATCGAGGTCTGAATGACGAGGTTTGACTGTAAATAAAGGTGATTGGCTTGATTTATGGATGATTTCATATTACATTTATTATTGATGTTAGTTACGGCGGATCGTACTTTTACATATCTTTTGTTCATCATGTAACATTTACTGGTCACGGTAATCTAGTGGTAGGGCGCTCGCTTCGCGATCTGGATGTCAGGGTTTGATTCTCGTTCCCGGCGCCTCGTCAAACTCAAGATTTTAAAAAGGTAGTGTGTGTTCCTTCGCCAAGCGTCCGGTGCACAAGTGTAGAAATGAAAGTTAAGAGTCTTTCGGATGAGACATTGAAAAACCGATTCCCGTGTCATGGTAGGTGTTTGCACTGCTACAGCCGTAAGCGCCTTGCTTGGGTCAACATTTGTGGCACTTCACCTAAAGCAGGTATCATCTCTATATTAGCGAAAAATTCTCGAATGGTACGTTAAGCAACATACATTCAATTCCTGTAACATTTTATAACATATGGCATTTGAAAAACAGCATAAAAATACATGATGTCCTGCCTAAGTCTTAATCCAAACATTCTAACTGTCCAGATTGTGTCATTGAAGTACTTGTATTGTGAAATCAATTCATTATTGAGTCTGTGACCTTCATCTTGAGATTTGACCTTGAGATAAACATCATGCTATACTGTTGGATCATTGACAACATACAGTGTGTATATGCACCTGTTTTTGAAAGCCTTCCAAAGGTTTGCCTGAACGTTTTACGAGGCGCAATTTATGACAGACAATTACATATATATAAGCAACTTACCAAGAGAGGCATACAAAATATATGTTTCCAGTTAAAAATCATTGAAATCTGAAATTGACTATCATTTTTTTGACGTCTATTCTGACTGTTCAAAATCACATCTAACTATAAACTACATGTATAAGGCTTTGTGAATGAAATATTTTAATTGACAGACGTGACAGTCGAAGAGAAAGTCAGAAAAATCCCAACAAAACCGATATGTTTCTTTCCGAAGGAAAGCAAAATGAAAAGAAGACATATTCCTTTATTTTGTACATTGGGTACAGCTATAGATTTTTCTTTATGTTCGATTTTGGGTAAGACAATTGTATTCATTTATGCATGAAACGTTGTTTTCTTATATAAGTAAAGCCCATCAGAAGACGTAAGTATATTGATTATAACAAAGTTTAGAATCTTCATTTAAATTTAATATCGTCATTGTCGACCAGGGCATAAAAGAGGATGAGATATTTTCGTACATAACTCTTTTTGTTCTTTCTATCTGATCAATACATAGGGCTCACGGCCGGTGTGACCGGTCAACGGGGCTGCTTACCCCTCCTAGGCACCTGATCCCATCTTAGGAATTTCCGGGGATCTGTTTTATGCGCTGTTCACAGATTTGTATTGTTGTAAATTTTTGAGAGTCGATCACTGTTTGTTATGTTCACCCTTTTCATTGATTATAAATTCTTTGGAGGAATATCATAAAACTTTTGCACGAATTGATCATCATTCAACAAAAGATTTACACGAGCACAAATATTATTTGTTCATAAATAACTGATTTAAATTTTCGGAAAATATGAATGCTATTATGTAAACGTTAAAAAATTGGAATGAAAACATAGGTAAGTTTAGTTTGAAAATAAGTAAACATCTGTTTTTAAGGCAAGGTATCCCCTTTATACATGTACTCTCTTTTGACTTTCTGCCAGATAAAATATGGAAAAAAAATAGATAGCTAAAGAATCTAAAATAAAATCAAACTCATCTCTATCTCACTATATAAATTCATTAAATCTAAAAGTATGGTATATTTGTCAACTTCCATGATGTTATTTATGTCAAATATAGAATGATGCTGCTTTAACATTTCTCAGGGGAGTGGGGTATAATTCTACCTTAGTTATACCTATATGTCAGTTATCGATCACTTATCGACGACTTGTGATTGATTTATTCGTGTTTGTCGGGGACATTGTAAGTAGTTTTTGAAGCGGAATCAATCCAGTTGACAGATCAATACAACATAAAAATCTCCATGTATGAGCCAAAGGAGTGAAAAGGAATAAAATTATAATACTAGTATACAATAAAATGTCTAAATAAGCGATTGAAAGATAGAAACTATTCAACTTTGTTTATTATATAAAAATTGAAGTTTCTACACATGAAATAATGTGCAAAATGATACAAATGTATCAATTTTAATAAAAAATTATATTGGGGTAATAACGTAAAGAACATCTTCGTAAAATAAGCTAAGAATTGCAATAGATGTGAGTATTTATTATGCCCAGTAATCGAAGATTCGTTGGCATACAGTTTTTGTTCTATCCGTCCGTCTAGCTGTTTGTCTGTCTGTTTGTCCGCAAAAAAACTTTAACCTTACCCTTAACTTTTGATTGGTAGGAGCTATGGTTTTCATATTTCACTTGTGTATTTCTTAAGACAAGGCCTTTTTTGGGTACCAACATATTTGACCTTTTGACCTCGGAGTTTTACCCACTTTTGCAAAATATTTTCAAACATTGCCTTTGGTCATAACTTTTGAACTGTTGGTGCCAGGGTTTTCATATTTCACATGCGTATTTCATGTGAGAAGACCTTTCCTTGAGTACAAATATTTTTTGCCTTTTGATCTTGACCTTGGATTTTGACCTACTGAAAAAAACTTTAACCTTGGCCATATCACTTTTGAATGGCTTTCATATTATATGTATTTCTTGTGACATAGGTGCAGAGCTGTAGTGTTATGGTTTTTTATTTTAGTCTTTGACCAATAAACTCATGCCATCCGACAACAAATTCACAACAAGCGAGTTTATTGGTGTAGAGACGACTATAAAGGATCAGGAGGTGGATAAAATATATAGGTTGGTTATAGAATATGTCTAGAATTAGGGGATGGAAGGTCGTTGATTGACTAATGCTGAAAAGTGGCGAAATATATCCCCAAAGTGCGCTGAAAATCTTGCGCCGTAAATTTGCACTTTATTTACATTACGGGATCTGTAGCATTATGGTCAAAGACTAAAATATAAAACCATAACGCTACAGTTCTGCAGCTACTTGTGACAAGACCTTCCCTTGGGTACCAACAATTTTGACCTTTTGACCTTTGAGGTCGATCTACTTCTGAAAAACTTTAACCTTTGTCATAACAGTTGAACAGTTGTTGCCAGGGCTTTCATATTTCACATGTGTTTTCCTTGTGACACCTTTGGGTATCATTAATTTTGTCCATTTGACCTTGGCCTTTGAGTTTGACCTACAATTGAAAAAGTTTAACCTTGGTCATAACTTTTGAACGGTTGGTGTTGGGGCGTTTACATTTCACAGGTGTATTTCATGTGAAAAGACCTCTCTTTGGGTACCAACAGTTTTTATCTTTTGACCTTGAACTTTGATTTGCATTTGTGAAACATAAACCTTCGCCATGAGCAGCCAAACGGGGGCATCAGTGTTTCACAAACACAATTATTTTCCTTTAAATTAAGATTACTTAATCCTCTTACTATACTGTCTATTAAATGAGGGAAATTATGTTAATGAATACTGCGATTATTTCAAGATATGATATATATGTATGTGCACTTTAATCGAATCCTTCTTGCATTTTAAAATTCTTTTGAAGAAAACTGTTTTTTTGCTTTCTATAAATAATATTCATTAAAAAAGAGATAAAAACCACGTTTGTGTAGAAGAGAACTATGCCTAAATGTAAACCCATTTCACTGAAATAGTTTAGGTAGTCATGCTCTTCTTTCACAGATTTGTAAATCACGATTAAAATAACTCACTGTAAAAACAAGAATTTCATCAGTTCAGATGCACTAAACGTTTTATTTCGATGCTAGTGTACTGTTGTATAAGCAATGACATTGCAATTCTCGTAATATTGTTCAACACGCAATTTCATTTTGCAAACAAAGTCTTGCGTTCTCTCTCGAACGTGATCATATGAAAATAAACTGTCTTTTTTCATCAATTAATGTTTGTGTGAGTGTATGCTAGTGGGGGGTGGGGGGATGAGTTGATGGCGGGAGCTGTGTTTGCTTACCGGAAACCATAATGAAAAACTATGGTATTAAGGCTAAATAAGTGAATAGCCTTTTTGATGCCATTTCAATAGCGATTGAGATGACAAGACGGGATTAATATTACCGTGTCGTGTCCATTTAAAGGAATTTAATTAACACGATGTGCTGATCTTTTAAATAAATGACACACTGTAGAAATTGAGCATTTTGTGAAACCCCATTAAGGAAAATAAAATTGAAATTTCTTTTCTTTTTTTCAGTCAGAGTAAATATTAAATACCGGCTAAATAGTTACTAAAGAGCTAATATATTGTTGTTTCTTTAGAATCGAAATGAGTTGCATTTTGTCAATATCTAGCCTTGCTTGGGTCTGATTTTGCCTTGTGTTGAGTTTATCTTCATGAACAGTACAAATAATGGTTTCTAACAGCTCAGGCTTGGGAGGTATGCCGTTAGAACTGAGAAGATAAAGTTATGTTTATGCCCTTTAAGTTCACATGTTTTTAATATGAAAAGTGTTATCAGATGAAAAAGGAAGTAATTAATGGTACTCCCTTTCTACAAGTAACTCAGTAAAACATGTTAAGTACATGGCAACTAATTGAAATGGGGTCAGCAATCAAGCTTAGAACATTAACGAATAAAGAAGGAAGTTTAGATTGAAAAATAAATATATATTATTAACTGCCATCATAATAAAATCTTGTTCAGAGTAATAAAATACTCATTCCTGGTGAATTCACCTAGAAGACATAAAGAACAATTTTGATTTTAGGTTTGCATATTTAAAGGAACTCTCGGTAACATAATATAGAAAAGGGTTTTATTGGTTTATCGTAAAGCCTTGTATAGGCTTTTCATACTGACTTATAGTGCAGTCAATGTAAACTTTAAAAGTTCACGAAACCATATAACCAAATATTTGAATGTTTTTTGTTTTTCCAAATTAATTAATTTATTTTATATAATTTATTATTTAGTTTTTCATTACAACCTTTAGTTGTCAAACGATCATAATAAGTCATGTACTTAAAGGTGCTTGGACACAGATTTGAAGTTAATATTTTCTCAAATTTTCTGTATATTTTAATTTCATGACTTACATGTTGCTATAGCATTTCATACTAAAATATAATAAAAATCTTATTTAATCTCGAAGTTATTGAAACTTCAAATTTCTGGACGCTTTGGATTGACACATCCTTGCACTTTCACAAATTTTAATTTTATTCTAATACTTAAGAAAAGTGGCAATTTTGTTGTGTATTAATGAAAAATATCTAAACTATAATCCAGAAAATTCAGAGTAGAAATGTTCGAAAGCAAAACCAACTCACAGTATTGTCAGTCCGTGCTCAGTGGTGTGTGCAGACTTTAACAATTGAACACACCCGGTGAATCGTAAGCATTAACAATAACAGAGCTCGTGCCCTGTTTACAAAAACAGTTTACGTTTCACGGGTGTATTCAATTTGTTAAACTCTGTACACAACACTGAGCTCGGGCTGACGATATTAGTGAAGAAAGTTTGCTTTCGCACATTACTACTCTGAATTTTCTGGATTATAGATGTAATGTTTTTCATTAAAACACAACAAAATCGTTTCTTTTCTTAAATATTAACGATAAAGATAAAATTTGTAAAAGTGCAAGGATGTGTTAATCAAACGCGTCCAGGAATTCGTAGTTCCAATAATTTCCAGATAAAATAAGTTTTTAATTATATTTTCGTGTGAAATGCTATTGCAATATATAAGTCGTGATATTATACAGAAAATTTGAGAAAATATTAACTTCAAATCTGTGTCTAAGCACCTTTAATGACAATAATGGATTAAATCTGAAAAAAAAAAAAACATTGATAAGCCTAATTTTCATCACTTAGAAAGCCTTCAAATATCGTTTATTAGTAAAACACACATTTATCATTCACTGATTTGCTTTAAGGACTGGATACAGCTTTTTCTTCCTCTTTTGTATATATTAGCTCTCCCCCCTGTATACTGGCTTTTTCTTCCTCTTTTATAGGAGATCTTAGCTTTCCCCATGTATACTGGCTTTTTCTTCCTCTTTTAGATAGGATATCTTAGCTTTCCCCCTGTATACTGGCTTTTTCTTCCTCTTTTATAGGAGATCTTACCTTTCTCCATGTATACTGGCTTTTTCTTCCTATTTTTTTGGAGATGTTAGCTTTCCCCGTGTATACTGGCTTTTTCTTCCTCTTTTATAGGAGATCTAAGCTTTTCCCCGTGTATAATTTTATAGGAGATTTTAGCTTTCACCCTGTATACTGGCCTTTTTCTCCTCTTTTATAGGAGATCTTACCCCCCCCCCCCCCCGAGTACTGGCTTTTTCCTCCTCTTTTATAGGAGATCTTAGCTTTCCCCCTGTATACTGGCTTTTTCTTCATCTGTTATAGAAGATCTCAGCTTTTCCCCGTGTATACGGTCTCTTCTTCCTCTTTTATAGAAGATCTTAGCTTTTCCCCCTGCCTATGGGCTGTATTACGATTATCAAAAATTTTACTGTTTTAAAAGATTTTTAAAGTTTCTAAAACTAAACTCTTCAGGCATCGTCAGGGAACTCAAAGAGTTCCTCAAGCGAGCGATAAGGGTTCACAGTTTCTACATGGTCTTAAATTGAAAAATTCTAAATTTTTGTAGAGGACACTATGATGAAATACAGTATTGTGGATCCTTCCATTTGGTGGGAAAAATTCTGGAAGTACAAGAAATGTTTTATACATAGTAATTTGTTGTCCTTGATATCAGATTTGTACATTAATTCATAAAGTTTATTAGATTTTTTTCTAAGGAAGTTATGAAAAGTATATATATATACATGTATACCTGTACATATGGATAACTTTAATTGATTTTTTTTCAGCTTACGAACCAGATCATGAAAAAAAAATCGATTATTGTTTGTTCGTCGTCGAAACAAATATTTAATTCTTAAGAAGGGGATGGGGTTGAGGTTTGGGATGGGGGTGGTTGGGTGGTGCCTTTTTCAATTAAAAAAAATAGTCTTTTGTTATAGAATCTATAGCATTCAACACCGTGCCCCTCATCCTGTCCCCACACAAACACTCATTTTTGATTCAGCCAGGTGCAAATAAAGTGTACCATACTATTGGATTCAGAATTTGCCAAAAATATAGAGGAAGATTATACTCCCCCAAGTTTTCGACAATAAATGTTTTTCCTTGCTTGTCACTTTTGCCCCCCCCCTTTTTTTGGTAAACGTTGCATTGGGCTCAGCTGTCTTGTGTTTGTCTCTCACACTATGATCCTCGAGAAAATAAATCACTTATAATGTTAGTTTAGTGACTGTCAAAAGAATTATACTGGGTTGATCAATCTCATAGACTGCTCTGCTCCGCCTCGCCTTCTATGAGATTGATAAGTCCGATATATTTCTGTAGACTGTCAGTAACAAACCTGATAAGTAATAATATGCATCGTAGACACTGAAAATTTGTGCAATAATGTTGTATGCATGAACAGAAAACACAATTTAAATGGAAATAACCAAATGATATAAATATTGTGTTCTGTATGTGACATTTATAAATGTATATATGTGACGGTATACTCCATTTATGATTATTAAAAAAGGAATGTAAATTCTATAGTAGTATGTTTACAGGACCTATCTAATAAGTAGTTTCTCTGCAAATACGAGAAAACCGATTATATCCTGATATGGTCCTATTCACGTTAAAGTACACAGACAAATAACCATCATGTAACCTATTGACGTTAAAGTACACAGACAAATAACCATCATGTAATAACTAATGGGAAAATGGGTATTTGTGTACATTCCATTAGACATATTTCTGTTTGGATTAATGATACAGATGTTTAATTTGTGAAAAAAATATGCATTTTTGAGATTTTCCCTAGTTTATGGTTAAAAGGAATCGCCCTATTTTTTTTAAGTATTTACAAAAATATATGCCTGTATGCCAATAGCGTTAGTGGTTCATAATCTAACCTTGAGAAAAAAGTTTACAAGTACTAAGATTATATCTAAATGTTTCTTGTTCAATCCCAGAACATGCTTTTTATTCTTTGTCTTTAATTTTCAAACCGAAATGTTTTATAGTTTCTTTTAATTTTACCTTAACATTTCCGAAAATAATTCTTGATGTTTAGTGTTTTTTCTTAGATATTGTGATTAATGAAAAAAGTGAAGATTACGAACTGTGAACAATTAAAACTGTGAACAGGGTATATAAAACACAGACTTCGGGAAATTCCAAAAGTGGAATCAGGTGCCTAGGAGCAGTAAGCATCCCCTGTGTACCGCTCACACTCCCCTTGAGTCCTATGTATTGATCACGTAGATGAATAAATTTTAATAATCTTCACACATTGACCATACCTCTATTATTTTAAAGAAAAATACATGTACACGCTAATTAATTTATGATGTTTTCATCATGATTCTGTCAGTTTTTAAATCTAGATATTCATATCTTATGCTTATGCTACCGTTCACGGTAGCTCAGTCGGTAGAGCGCTCGCTCCGTGATTGGGAGGTCGTGAGTTCGAATCCCGGCCGCGACTGACCTAAGTCGATAAAAAATGGGTAGCAACTGTTCCTTCACTATGCGCTCGGCACTTTGAAGTGAAAGTTGCGGGTCCTTCGGATGAGATTTTAAAAACCGAGGCCCCGTGTCACCGCAGGCGTTGGCACGATAAAGATCCCTCAATGCTCAATGGCCCTAAGTGCCGAGTAAAGGTCAAAATTTGAAGCCCTTCACCGGTATATGGTGACGTCTCTATATGAGTGAAAAATTCTCGAATGGGACGTAAAACAACATACAATCAGTCAATCAATATGCTTATGCTTGGGGAGGATCTAAGATTATTGCAATGAAAATTGGAAAGCTGAATTCTTCATGGATAACTCATTTTCACTGGCTAATAACCAGATATATCATAGACATAAAAAAGTACTGGATTAAAGAAAAATAACTACAGCAAAATTTATTATAATATTTTATGATACACTTCCAGTGCTTAAATTCATGAGATTACTATTTTCCTTTACAGTTGTATTTCACGTACATGGAAGAGTAAGTACCTCGATTGCATGATATACCAAATACATTTCAATTTGATTAATGTTACCAGGAATTCCAATTTATGTGTGCTAAGAATTGATAAAAGTAAAATATATAAACAAACGACATTCATTGGTTCTTACAAATATTAATTTTATATTTTGTATATTAAATTCCAAAAATACTGAGTAGTAAGATGCAAGTTAAAAAGCATTTATGACAGGTAAAAAAATGCTTTTGAGTTACAAGAAATGTACATCTTTACTAAAGGAAATCTCATCACTTGATATTCATTGTTGTCTTAAAAAGCTAAAGAAAAAAAAAGGATTATCGGAAAGGAAAGCGTGTTTACTTTGTGAAATTGATCAGCATTTAATGGCTAGATAATGAAATGTAAAGATTTATCTGCACAGATTTAAAAGCTTTTGTGTTCAATATTCAAAGACATTTCTAAATTATTAAAATGTTATGAAACTTAGGATGAGCGTATTTCAATTTTTTAAATTTAATGACGAGAAATAACTTGCTTGATGGAAATGCGGGAGAAAGGGCCTTTACATTTAAAACCGCATGCCTTAATTTCGATTTTTAAATTGATAGACATTTTACGTCTAAATAAACATCAACAACGAATTTTGCTGGCATGTATTGGAAATTTTCAAAGTTTGATTTTGCTATCGATATTTACATGTTATAAGCAAGCTGTCCTTATTATTTTGGTAGATTTACTAAACTCTAGTAACTAGCAAGGAATAAAATGGGGTCTCTGTCCAAAATGTTTTAATATCCAGGTTAATCGTAATATGACATTATTAATACTTAATCAACACTTATTTTTTCAATAAAGAACAAAATCGAAATTTTCAAAAAGATAAAACTTTTATATATTTTTTATGTGTTGAGAAATGATGTTTCTATTAAATTTTTAAGTTACTTATGAAAAAGGATATCAATATGCTGCATTAAGAATAAATGTCAAATTACCTGGTGACACCATTATGTAAGTGTAATTTTACAGTGCATCCGGATTTAATTCTGTTCACTGTTTAAGAAGACAATTTTCAAACGATTTGTATGCTACCAATTTTCATGTACATTAATATAAAATTGTTGATGATAGACTAGTTGATGACTTCTAAGGTATCTGGAGATGTGTTTGATTTATTTGTTCATGATAGTCCAGTTGATGACTTCTAAGGTATCTGGAGATGTGTTTGATTTATTTGTTCATGATAGTCCAGTTGATGACTTCTAAGGTATCTGGAGATGTGTGTTTGATTTATTTGTTCATGATAGTCCAGTTGATGACTTCTAAGGTATCTGGAGATGTGTTTGATTTATTTGTTCATGATAATCCAGTTGTTCAACATAGTGAGTAAAGAGTTCTGACCTACTTTTTAAAATATAATTTAGGTGATGAGTTGTAGGGTTTGTTGTAAGAGGAAAGTGTTTTTGATCTTTTTGTTGACGATAATCCAGATAATAAGTTAGAAGGTATAGTGTCTGAATGTGTGTTTGTTCTACTTGTAGATGATAATCCAGTTTTTGACTTAGAGGGCGTATTGTCTGAATGCTTGTTTTTACCTACTTGTTTATGATTAATCCAGTTGATGAGTTGGATGGATTAATGTCTGAATGCAAATTTTTTTATCTACTAGTAGATGAGAATCCAGTTACTCGTCTAAGATTATATAGCTTGAGAGGGGAGATATTAAAATATCACTTATTCTTTTGAAATTGATAAAAGATAAAGTGCACATAATAACTTATCAGTTTTTCCTGTAGGAGAGAAAATGAAAAAAGTAATCTATTCTCCTTATTTATGAAATATGGAGATAACGAACAGTATTTAATCTCAAAGTCCATTTTAAAACAATAAAAATCGGGAGCAGCGCAAACACGGACCTCCAAAAACATCAGAGGTGGGATCAGTTGCCATGGAGGAGTGAGCATCCCCTGCCGAGGTATATATATTAAGTATAACTCTTTTTTCACCCATCTCCGTCATGTCCGATTTTGGGATCAGATCAGAAAATGATAATTGAAGCATGTATTTCTTTCTGCGTAAAATATCTTTTTCTTTAGTGAGTGATAGTATGCCTGTGTATTATACTTATTAAGTAAGCATATTTATTATGACGAAACTTAAAATTTCAGTCATTGATAAAAAGCCAATAACAAAAAGGGTGATATTTTTAGGAAATTAACTCTTTCGATTATAAATTCTGTTGAAGAATATGAGTTTGAGGAATGCGTTGGCGAAGATTGATTAGCGTTCAACAGTGCGATTTACATCAGCAGAAATATTTGTTCAATAACTACTGTGGAATCATCATTGTTCGTGGGGGATCAATGTTCGTGGATTTCGTGGGTAACCCTTACCAACGAATTTACATCCCCACGAACAATTATTTTGTCAATGTACTGATAAATTAAATCTACCAAATCTGTCATATAAGATATGGGAAAATAGATGCTTACAAAATCTGGAAAAAAATCCATTTTAATCAGATGTCTACATCACTATATGCAATAATTTTAACATGTAAAGTTATCTGATTTATGGTTTGTTCGTCAACTTTGACAAAATTGTACCAAATATAGAATGATGCAGCTGTATGATTTTAAACAAATACTAAACGTCTTTTCCCATCGTTTTCATATTCTATATGTTCAAGGTCAATCATGCTTTTAATTAAATTTTCCAGGATTCTGTTTTCAAATAAATATTTTCATATAAGATTGTAAAATGGTAAGATCTTTCTCATTTACAAATGATTTCAATATAAATCTAGTTTCTTTCTTCCTAAGAGCTGACTGAAGAGGGATTTTAATTCTACCTTAGGTGTACCCTTATAGGTTATCGATCACTTGTGATTGATTTCTTCATGTTGTCGCTGACTTTATCTGTAAGGAGTTGTCAAGAGAGAATCAATTCACTTTATATTACTTTCAGGTTGTTAATTTTAGAAGTGAATGTGGAGATTAATGTATGTTATAAATTTCACGTCAGCGCAAAAATGTAGATATAAAATCCAAATGAATAAAAATTGAAATGAAAGAGAAGAATAACTTCCAAGTAAGCGAAAACTGCAAAACTTTTTTTCAGCTTTGGTTATTATGAAATTCTTTGATAATCTTCACTATGAAATTATGTGCAAATGATAACAAGGTTTCTTTGCTCTTAGAAAATTACATTCTATTTGCGAATAAAGTCTCGCGCTCGCAGTATATCGTGCTCAAAAGTCTGTTTTTAAAACACTTTTGTGTGTGTGTTTGTATGTGTGCGGGGTTTGATTTGATGGCGGGAGCTAAAATGAAAAAAAAATCTTTAGCGGTATTAAGGCTAAACGAAAGAATAGCCTTTTTGATGCCCCTTCAATAGTGATTGAGATGACATGAAGGGATTAATATTACTGTGTCGTGTCCATTTAAAGGAATATAATTAACGCGATGTGCTGATCTTTAAATAAATGACACATAGAAATTGAACATTTTGTGAAACCCCATTAAGGAACACAGAATAAAAAAATTCTTTTCTTTTTTCAGTCTGGGTAAATATTGAATGCCGGCTAAATAGCTACTAACGAGTTTAACTATTGTGGTATCCTTAGAATCGAAATGAGTTTGCATTTTGTGGAATATCCCCTTGTGTGGTTCTTATGTTGCCTTATGTTGAAATTTTCTTCATGAAATTTACAAATGAGGTATGACTTAACAAACTTTTTCAAGTCCAAATTGAGGATTTATTAGAGCTTAGATGCAAAATACTTTTATAGGTAGGATAAAATCATCGTTTTTATTTCCTTTAACTTCATTTACTTTTAAAATGAAAAGTACTATCCGATAGGTAAAGGAAAAAATGATGGCATGCCCTTTGACATGTAACTCAGTTAAACATTTAATGCCAAGAAAATAGCATCTTACAGAAATGGTATCAGCAGCCAGGCTTGCAATATTAACTAAGAATAAAGAAAGAAGTTTAAATTGAAAAAATACATCATGAATAGTGACAATTATGAATTTTGTTCACAGTCATTAAATGCTCAATTATTGCTGGTGCTGGTGAATACGCCAAGAATTCACCATTTTAATTTTATGTTTGCATATTAAAAGAAACTCTCGATAAAGAAATCTTCACAACTTTGTCTGTGGTTGATCTTGAAGCCCTTGGACTCAAAGATGGGCTTGTCGTACTGAATTTAGGTGCAGACACCGATAAACTTGAACGTTCACTTATGTAACAAATTCTATGGTCGACACACTGACCTTATTGGCAAATACTATCTGTCGTTAATTCGAACATTGATTGACGTCTTTCATACAAAATTGTTCGATACAAAACTGTTTACCCGATCCTGACAAAGAGAACACGGCGGGTGTGACCGATCGAAAGGGGATGCTTACTCTTCCATGGCACCTGATCCCACCTCGGTTTTCAGAGGTCTGTGTTGGCTCTGCTCATGATCTGTATTGTTTGGCTGGACTGTTGGGAATGATCGCTGTTCGATATTTTTACATTTTATTTTCCTCAAGAAAGATATCGCTGAGAATAGGACGCTTAGTACTCCTACATTTTAATTTTTCACTGATAAGCTCTAAGGCTTCCATACGATCTTTCATCCTTTTTTACTAAGATCTCTCTCTCTCTCTCTCTCTCTCTCTCTCTCTCTCTCTCTCTCTCTCTCTAATGATATTGGGGATCCTTTCATCTAGTGAAATTATTTCTGTAATTACCAGTGATGTTTTTTTTCTTTTTCTGGAAATTCTTAGGCCTTGATGTTAATTTGTGCGTTGCTATATGTAGATCACATATGTTCAAAAGAAGGAATCAAAAGGTTAATGGACGTTTACAGCATTGTTGATTGACCATCATTTTAATTCGCACGAACAAAGAAGGTAATTCATCTACAAAAATATCCCGGAGAATTGACACTGTATGGAGTTTGGTCAGAGCCATTACTATAAATTAACTTTTTTTTCAGTAATTCAAAGAGACCTACTGCTCGCAAAAATCTTCAAATACATTATATATGTATAATGGATTAAATAGTGAATATTATAAATTCGTGAACTTTTTTCCCTTATAAATGTTAAATTACTAAGTTGTATTAATAAGGTGTTTATTTATATTCATATATATTTCTATTAAAAAAAAATCTGAGAAAAGAATGATGGGGCAGATGTGAGTACCCTTTATTTCTTTATAATTGGATCTAAAACACGATTATTCTAAAAGTTTATATAACACGTCCGTTATAATATCCCACCATAGTCAACATACAAACAAAAGCACTAAAGAATAGATATTGTAAATTATTAAAATTAAAATTTCATTAAAGGGCTAGTGTACGTAATCAAAGTATAGGGTTCAAATACCTACACATATACTTGAGGACATTTTAGGAAGACTTTTTTCTTAATTATTTCCGACTAGGAATGAGAAGAAACTCGCATAAATATACACATTCCTGAAGCATCGATATCATCTTCACTATACCATTGTCCACAGAAGTAGATAAAAGGCATCTATAATCATTGAAGCAACATATACAGAAAGCACGATGTTAATGAGAATTGATAAAAATAGATAAGTTCGTCCTTTATAGGTAACAAAACACTTTGGTGACGGCTTCTTGTGTAAACTGATTATTTGAAGAAAAAGGCCATTTCTATTCTGTGTTGGTATGTTTACAGGACCCATTTAATAAGTAGGTATACTGCATAGAAAGAAGCCTTGTGTTCATAAAGGGATGTGCTCTCATTGACGGTAAAGTGCAAAGACAAATTATTAACATGTCATAACAAACAAAAAACTGGGTATAAGTGTACTCTATATAGGATACTGCTGTTTGTATCAGTGATCGCGATTTTTGTGTATTTTCTGATATAACTTGATTATGCACCTCTGAGATTGCCCCTGGTTTATGATTAAAAAGGAATTGCCCCAATTTTTTTTTCCATTTACAAGACACATATGCCAATAACATAACAATGGTGCCCCATAATTTAACCATGAGAAAAAAAGTTCTATGAGAAAAAAAATTAAGATACTAAGAAAATATACAGAGATGTAAATATTTAACGTCTTGATAGCGTAACACAATGTTAAGCTCTAAGTCTTTAATTTCCAGACCGTAAATTCTTTTCTGGTAAATTTGATTTTAATATAATTTCATTTCTTTAATCCGAGAAATGTGGAAAGTGTAGGTTAGTGTAATACTTCTCAACAGTTAAGATAGATCGTGATCTTGTGTTCTCAGGCGACTCAATGGTTCTCTTTATATAAATACTCAAAAATTTACACCAAGAGACAAGATAGATTTATACGAAGAATTTTGTTCTGAGTAAATAAATGCAATTGATTTTCTTTCTCGTTTTTTTTTTAATTCTCAATAATCATTCAGTATGGAGCAAGAGACCATTTTCTCCTGCAATTTCCCATACTTTAGCAAATCACGTGTAACAGCAACAATACGACCATGAAATCGTTAGAAAAAATAGGTCTCAATAGTAAAACGGAAAACGGTTCTGATGTTCAGAGGATGTTCAAAACTTTTCTATCTTTAGGTGTTTTCTGTTAAGTAATAGAACTTCTACACACTGTACACTGAGGCGTATCCAATAAATTGCCTTAAGGAGGCATGAAAAAGTAATACAGAGGCAGGGGGTCTAGAGGCTGCCTTGAGGCCCCTAATAGATCTTGGACGAAGATCTGGTGGGGATTTCGGGAGGGGGGGGGGAGCTCATGGATTCTAGCAATGAGTAAATTTAATTTTATAATTAGCCTTTCTACTTGTATCCAGGTGGTAAGGTACACCCCCTAAAACGTTTTAGTAACATCATCAAATTATGAGAGGTTTTTTTCGTCATCAGTTTTTTTATTGTCAAGCTCATTTGCTCGTCATTGAATTGTGACTTGACTTCTTCTACTTACATTACTTGATATGAGCAAAATTGCACCCTTCTCCACCATGCACTTCATTGTGTCTAAAGATGCATTTTCATCAATACATCTTTTTTTTATGAATCATTAAATTACCAAATGTCACTTTTTGAGACTATTGAAAGCAAATTAAAGAATTTCTGAGGCAAGGAAATTGATGTCATAGTGAAATGTATTTAAAAAAATCTTGTAATTAAAGAAATACTTCGATGGGATATTTGAGGAAATTATAGAATTTAATCCAGAACTTGCATTATTTGCACAGCAAAGTCATTTTGATTCTATAATTTTTTTGGGTGAAGTTAATAATTTCTTGTCGATGGGCAATCGCCATTTTTACCTTTAAAGATAATATTTCTTCACTTTCCGAAGTAACTGAAGGCATTTAAAAGAATATCTGAGAAAAGTTAAGTGGCATCTATAGAATTGATATTTCTTAAGAATCATTTGGTAGCATGTAGCCGATGGCAGGTCTGTACTATGGAAAGCAACGATTATGGAAACCATTTTCCAGCGATGTACATTGCTTGAAATCAACTATACCCCAAGTAATGTTAAATTAATTGTGAGAGTATGAAAACTTTTTAATATAAAAATTATCTATTTCAAGGGATTTAGACATCATCATTTTCATACATGTATAATGACAGTTTTCTTCGTATATATTTTTTTAAAATCCATAAGAATAAAAATGGCAAGGATAGAATCATTTTAATGTTTACATTCTTGGTGAACTTTCCTTAATTATGTAGCATTATACCATTATCACCTGCATATAGTATTTATGTCTCCAAGCTGAATGGATACGCATGTTCTACGTACGAACAATGTCTTAACCGAGGCAGGCTACTTTCAAATAAGTTGATGATACAACCTCGTTAAATGTTAATATTTTGTAAATTCTATTACTTTTTGCAAACACAAATATGCCCTTACAAAAAAAAAATACTATAGTAAACTATAGTTAACTATTGTTTACTATAGTTAATAATAGTACCAAAGTAAAAACTTTGGAACTTTGATTTACAATAGTAAAAACTTTGGAACTTTGATTTACTATTCTAAAAACTTTGGAACTTTTATTTACTATAGTGAAAACTTTGGAACTTTGATTTACTATAGTAAAAACTATGGAACTTTGATTAAGAGCGATAAATCCCGTGGAATTATGTTTTTGATTCCCAGTCTTTACATTTTATGATATTTCAAGTTTAAGATTCATAAAAGCTTTAGAGAACATTTTAAAAACCCGACTCTTCCCCTAAAAGAATAATGTACAAGATATGAATTTTAATGTAAAGGTTGTCGCTTGCGCCGATAAATAAGCAATATTTATTTTATTTTTTATTTAATTTTAATGTTATGCAGATGTAACATAAGTCTTATTTATGGAGAAAAAATAATATATTATAAAAAAAATTGTGTCAATATCTGCTTCATCAACTTCAGTCAACATGTATTTTTTTTTTAAAATTTATAAATGTAAATATTGCATTTGAATTAACTACTTTTGTATATTTAAATAAAGATGTACAACAAAGCCCAGCCCCAACTAACCCCATATCCACCCCCTCCCCTAAAACGGCTAAATGATAATAAAAAATTAATATAAAAAATACATAAGTTGTTAAACTAGCGAAAAAACTTTGAAACTTTGATTAAGTATAGGGAAAACTTTGAAACTTTAATTAAATACAGTAAAAACTTTGAAACTTTAATTAAATACAGTAAAAACTTTGGAACTTTGATTTACTATAGTGAAAACTTTGGAACTTTGATTTACTGTAGTAAGAACTTGGGAACTTTGATTTACTATAGTGAAAACTTTGGAACTTTGATTTACTATAGTGAAAACTTTGGAACTTTGATATACTATAGTTAACTATAGATTACCATAGTATTTTTTGTTAGGGTGTTTTTAGGTCGAAATTGACTTGCTTTTTCATACAAATTGCTTGGTCATTATTTTAATACTCAATTGTCTTCGGATTTCTCCGTGTACCCGATCATGACAAGGAGCTCAAGGCGGATATGTGTTGTGACAATTGACAGGGGATGTCTACCCCTCCTTGGAACCTGATCCCACCTCTGATGTTTACAGGGGTTCGTGTTTGCTCTGATTTCAATCTTGTTTAGTTGGACTTAAGAGCATGATAAGAAAGTCTAAAAATATTTTTGTGAGCATTAAGTTTTCGAACTACCGAATTTGAAACATAAACTGCGTTAAATTAATGTGCGTAATATATACATAAAATCAATGGTAATGTTTTAATGCATTTCCTATAGTATTTAAATTGAATATGGTGTATTTTTGTATCTTAGAAACATTCTATCAAAGACTACAAACTGTTTATTACATTTACATCAGAATTCTTTTATTTTTCATTTGGATATTGACATCTTTAAAGTTTCTGAACATATGAAATCCAAATTCCCTTAAGATAATTTGCATTCATCATTGTTGACGACCAAAGTATTATAGATTTGAAAGTGTAATGTTTAAAAAAAGTGATAACAGTAAATCTGACGTCCAATGCTTAGATTTATGTTGATTGATGTTTTTTTTTACACAGTTGCATTTCAAGAGATTTAACGTTGGATAGGTATATCGAGAGTATAATGCACTACACGTTTAAATTCGAACCATGTACCAAAAGATTCCATCTTTTATGAGTGAAATTGTGATCGAAATTGAAAGTATATAGGAGCGACATTGGATCTTACGCAAATAAAATTTATGTTTTACATTAAAGCCGCAAAAGTATTGAGTGGCAATATGTAGGTTAAAAGCATTAATGACAGGAAGGACGCATTTAATTTTCGCATAAATGTACCAAAGGAAATTTTATTATTTCATATTCATTGGTGTCTTAAAAAGCTGAAAGAAATTACCAGAGAGGAAAACGTGTTTACTTTGTGAAATTGATCAGTGTTCAATAGCGAGATAATGAAATGTAAAGATCTATCTGCACTAATTCAAACGTTTTTGTGACTGGCATTAAAAGAAGCATTTCTCAAATATTTAAATATTATGAAACTTGGGATGAACGTCTTTTAATTTGTAAATACATTGACGAGAAATTACTCGCTTGATCGAGATTGGAAGGTAAAAGGCCCTGTGTATATAAAACCACATGTCTTATTTCGAATCTTTAAATTGATAGACATTTTACGTTTAAATACACATCAACGTTCAATCTTACTGGCCTGCAGTGGGAATCTCTTTAAGCTAGAGTTTGTTGTTGGTTATTTTTTTATAAGAGTAAGCTGTCATGAATATTTTGGAAGATTTACCTAATTCTAGCAGGAACAAAATGGGATCTCTACCTCAAATTGTAATTACGAGGTAAAATTTTGAGATTTAATTCTTAATTACAAATGTAATTAATTTCATATTTCGCATGAAATTGATAGCATTTTCTAAAAAAAAAAAAATTAAAAAAAGAAATAGTGAAAGCGGTATTTTTTGCATATTGGAGAAATGGTGTACATTGTATCTATATAATGCTTTTCATAGGAATTTCAATACAGAGCTGTATAAAAGCAAAATTGACACTTTCATGTGAGTGCAATAATCATCTTGAATTAAAGGGAAAAACTGTGTAAGCAGATGTTCGAAAGATTTATGTTGCACAAATTTTCCTATATATTCGCTCGTTTGATGATAATTATCTATAAGATTTGATGACTGCATAGTTATAGATCTAGTGTTTTAGATCGAGCGTGTCCATTCTAGTTGATGATAAATCCGTAGATGAAGTGGAGCTTAAGTGTATGAGAGTATGATTAACTTGCACTATTTTTTCTTTCGCTCTTTCTTTATCATCACCTCGCAACGGAGTTGGAGGGGATTTAATATGTGAGCGCATGGGTTAGTTTTTCCTTGTGTGCGTAATTTTCATTGGGATTGATGTCAAATGATGTCTTGATTTATAGATATGTTCGTTTGCGATGGGATGCTCCGCTTTGCGGTTCCCTTGTTTTCTGTATAGACTTAAAATATTCTTGGCACATTTCACATCTACAAGATATTGTATATTGTAATAACATGGCTACAAGGACTATATTGACTTATAACGTAGATATAAAACATTGCCTCCTGGTTATTGGCTATACATGAAGGCAAAATCTCAAGTTTATTTTGTTTATATTCAGTAAAGCCTTCAGTTAGAGTTCATACATGATGTCAACATCTAGTATAGATTTGGACTTTTTACTCAAAACTTGAAGTCAAAGTAATGACACACCTTTTTGTTATGTACAAAAATAAAATTAAGTTTGAATGCATTCTACACAGAGGTTTAAAAGATTTAACCGTGGGAAAATTAAATTTTGCATTCTTGGCATCAGTGTTTATTGGAGTGATGATGCACTGTCTAGTCACACTTATAATTGCAATTAACCATTAGTTGTTTCTTTTTAAGGGCTTCTGGAAGCAACCCGTTTGATCCTAATGCCCACAGTCAATATGCAGGAGAAAAGTTACAGGTATTTCTCATCATAGACCGGAAATAAAACATTTCAAAGACGCAGCCGCATGTACATTTTTATCTCACCACAAAATTAAAACAAAAATATGTTCAATTTCAGAATTTTTGATACGAGTTCATGCCGTTATTTTCTGAATTAATTTCAATATATATATCTGGGTAGGACAAGTTTATTCTAGGACATTGTTCGAATAAAGTCATTATTTTTCCTCTTTTTACATTTATAGGTGCGTTTGGTTACACTGGATGAAAAATACAGAAGCCACTTGTTACATCAACAGATCAAGGCTTTCGAAGAGAAAGTGTACACGTCCTACGACAACTTTAACGTGGACATGATGTTGAAAATGTTCCGTGAACTTGCCAGAAGATGTAAAGGATCCCAGGACATTTATACAATAGGCGGAATTCGACAAGCTATCAATCAAGAAATTCGAAAACTACGCATGCGGAAAAGGAACAAACGACTTCCTCTTTCGGAGGACATGGGCACCGAAAATGATGACGTAATGGAATATTTCAATTGGTTTTTCAAGAATCTGTCCTATTTACGAGAACTTAGGAACAATTTTGCCAGTCGCATATTCAATCCTTTGTTTAAGTACTTTTATAATGTTTCTCATGGAGGGCCGGACCGTGAACGTTCAACTGATTCAGCCATGTCTATGTCGAATCTAAGTGTGGCGTCCCATCGTTCTTTTGACAGTGGCATTACGGGTATTTCCGGTTGGAGTTCTTTCCGATTTTCGGATTCTGAGAGCCAAGCTTCGGGAGATGGCGATATTCAGAGTGCTCGGAAACACATGATCTCGAAAGCCGCTCTCCAACTTTTAGGTCGAGAGCTACGGGATGTGAAGAATTTATACGACACGACCGAGCTTGAAAAGACGGCCCAAAGACTAGCATTAATTAAGGAGCAGCTTGATTATCTCATTGACAACGAAGACGCCATTAACCAAGCTCTCTTCAGTCAGGATAGCGAAAGGGTGGTGAGCCACCTTAAAGTTAAGAACTCTCGGACTTATTATCTAATGCGATTGATCCCTGATATTCTTGTTAAATTCCAAATTTGTGCATGGCTAGCCAGGAAATGGTTGGAAATTGACGACAAGAAAACAAAAGATCTGAAAGAAAGACTTGCCAAACTTGTATCGCTGGAGGATCAATTATCCAGGAGGTTGAAGATGCTGTCCACAGACATCCAGAAGCATGAGAAAAAACTAGAAAAAGAAACAAACGAACTACAGAAGCTCTTAAAAAGAGAAGAGCGAACAAACGAATTAGAAATGACACTTCATGGCTATGAGAATCGGGAAAGAGACTTAAAAGATTACATTCAGAAACTGGAAAACGAGAAACAGGAACTTACGACAAAGTTAAACAACATGATCAAAGAAAAAAAGACAGGGGAGTCCAAAGCTCTACAGACAATGTTGGAGAGGAACAAGCTGCAGCTCTTTGCGATGGAGAGACAGCTGGGGACTCTGAACTACCATAAAACCATCGTACAGAACGACATGCAGGTAGAACTAGAGGTGAAAACAAACATCATCCACTTCACAAACGACGTACAGGATCAGTGCGAAGAGCTCGAAAAGATGTTAGAGACGGAGAAAAAAGAGAAAAGGACTATACAGGCCGCTCTCATTCCTATAGCCCAAGACTCGGAGGAAATCAGAGAGCGCCTGCGCGAGAAAGCATATCCGGTAGAAGAAAATGAAGGCATTGTTGCTCAGTATATTGGGAGTAGTAGGATCCCGCTCTCTACAATGAGTGTCGTAGAAATGAAAAAGAGGTTTGCAGCTAAAAATCCTAATCCCAAACATATTCCCGTCTTTGAGAGTCCGCGAAAAATGAACATATTTAAGACTGAGATTGAGCCTTATCCTAAAACTCCTGAGTTTGATTTTTGACATTTTATTAAGTTGTTTGGGAAACTCGGTTTCCTCTGTTTCCTCTGTTAACTCTGCTTGGTATGCTAGAAATCATATAGATGCTGTGAGATTTTTAATTTCAAAGAATTAATAAGGATGATATTTAGTGAATAATTCTTTATGTTTTTTTTTAAAATAATAATAAATTAGTACTCTTCGTGGGGTCAAATGATCGTGGTTTGACAAAAATATATTGGTTTGTGGGGATTAGAATTCGTGGTTGAAGAATTATTAAGTTGTAATATATATTTTAGATTCAACATTTCGTGGAGGTCCTAAATTCGTGGGTCTTTTCATACCACAAAACAACGAAAATTATCCCCCCCCCCCCCCGAAATTCAGTGATTTCACAGTATTTTTTTTTCTTAAAGATAAGCGAAGAAGCCGAAAAAATGCCTTTGGTTCGACAAAAAAGTGAAACATAATACAGAATTGTAACACTATTTTCTTTGAAATATCAGCTAACTTTAATGTGTACTTTATGTTATCTCCACCATAGTAAGTTTTGTTTGTCATAATTTCATACATTTTAATATTTAGAACTCAGTATACTTAGTTCACAAACTGAATTTGATTTTTATACGTCTGAAACTACGGGCATTTTGCATTCTTTACAAGAGTTTTTCGTTAAGTTTTCATTATATTTGCCAGTGTATGGGACTGATAATTTAATATTTGCTGTTTTGGAAAAGAAATTCAGTTAGGTTGAACATATCTTCTTTTGTGCTATACTTTCTTTTAAAATCCTATTCAAAGTACCATTGATAAAATTAATGATGTTGATTAAACATGCATTACTCAGAAACATTTTGCTTTTATACTCTTCTAATGGCATTGTGTATCTGTCTTTAACTCTCAAAAGAAAGTAGGAATGCTAGTTTTTAAACCCCTGATTATAGATGTAATAGATTTAGACATGCCTACCTTATGTAAAGAACAAACATTATATGTATATATTTATTTCCTTGAACTGAACATTAAAGAAATGATTATTAAATAAATATCAGTGGCATTCATTTAGATTTACCGGTATCTAAGTATATTTAAGCAGGACCCTCAATGGTTCCTTCAAGGAATATGATTTATCGACATTACGTTTAACAGCTTCAATTATACGTACAACTATTAACCTGTAAGACAGCTGCTTTGATATGAAATCATTGAATGTTCAGACTATACTAGTCATGCAATCTGACGTTCATGATTCAGTGCATTCCATGGTAAAATGTTTTAGTGTTGGGGAAATAAAAATGATGATATCAATAAATTACTGGTGAGCTCTACATCTTAAGAAAAAAAAGATCGTTTTTCGTAACTGCAGAAGGACAATGGATACTGTATTCAATGTTTGCCAAAATATTTTTCAGACACAGCAACCAATTGTGCCTCAGATGTGAGCCTGCAGTTTGAGGACGAAGCACCATCTGCTCATTTGAACATATTTTTTTTCTGAATTCATAACAATTTTCTAAAAGAGGATGGAGATAGAGCAGGCAAACTGAGCTCTCCATAAATCAGAGACATTGAGACAATAACAACTGGAGATAAAAATATTCTATTAGAAACGAAGTCCGAGATAAATTTTGGAGTTATCTTTCTTGTCATATCTCCTTAAAGAAATATTTACTCTGTGGGTTGTCGAATCAAATGTACACAAGGATATTACAAATAATGGTGTGTTTCTGTAGAATATTTATTTTTAAAATTCAGATCCCCTAGCCTATATTTGACGAAATACATCGTTTTCTTGTTTTTTTAAGCTTCCACTTCAAAGTGCAAGACATGAGCAAGGGGGTTTTGAGATCATGTTTCGATGATTAGTTAACGAAGAACAATAAGAGATTAAGAACATTTAATGCCGAAGATGGTTATAACCTCTTTATAATAAGTTAATGCTTAACACTGAAACATAGACAAATAAAATGAAACTTCATGAATTATAACAAAATACAGGAATATTTTGAAAGTTTTCTTATGTCCCTTTGCTTATTTGGGAGTCTACGAGAAATCCATTAAAAATCAAAACGTTTGTTATGGATGATGTATTCCAATTATAAACTTATAAAATGAGCTCATTATTTTTGAAATACGTACATTCAAGATGTGAAGTACTTTTTAAGTTTCATTTGGATTAACGAGTGAAAAATTTCACAATTGAGATTTTTGAATAAAGATAGACTTAGATAATAACACATTTTATTAAAATAAAATTTGATTGAATGATTTCATAACAAATTTATTTTCAAACATTCTGAGGTATGATGGCCGATAGTGGCCATCACTTTACACCAACGTTTTGTTTGTAACGTATTTTCACTGAAACTCACTGTCACCACGTTGCACCTAAAAGTAAATGTGTACAAAGTGTAGAGTATCATTGCAAAATTCCATGTACACTCTTCACCAACGTTTTATGTGTGTAAAGTGTTAGGGAAAGTTTCATATGCACTCTACATTTCAAGGCGGTATCAAATGTCAAAATAGATCCAGGGTTTCTTGGTGTTACCCACGCAAGTTTCCTCTTGGAGTTCACACAGATCTAGGAAAATGCTGACAAGGTTCCTTGGTAATTAAATAAATACTCACAAAGCATCAATTTGAAAATTGTTTTATTTATTTTAAACTTGATGTTTGTGTATAAAGAGATTGATCAAGTATCTTTTTTTCAGTTGATGAAATTCTTAACTAGTATTCTAAACGAAGTTATACCTACGGTGGGAATGAAAATTTACTGCAGAATGTAGTACAAAGTATGCATGTAGTAGATGTAGTATAAAACTAGTGTTTCATAAAAGGTTAAATAGGACAATCAATTGTATTAAATATACTTAAACGGATCTAGTTAGTAGTATTTGAAACCAAAGTTTTTAAAGTAATTTTCATAATAATATTTTACTATTGCTATAGGAAACGGCTTTGGATGAAAGTTTGTAATGCTTTTCAAAAGTTATAAAGCGAAACATTCTTTTAACATGGCAGCAATAAATAAGGGCATTTCCACATGATGAGAAAAGAAAAGAAGAAATGTTGATGTGTGTGAAAATAAACACTTTCCATTTTTCTTGACTGGGAAACTTGAATGCTAATGTATGAAATATATGGAGATAACGAACAGTATTCAAGCTCAAAAGTCCATTATACAATACAAAATAGGAGCAGAGCAAACACGGACCTCCAAACATCAGAGGTGGGATCAGGTGCCATGGAGGAGTGAGCATCCCCTGCCGACCGGTCACACCCGCCGTGTGCTCCTTGTCATGATCGGGAAATAACGAAAAAATCCGTAGACAATTCAGTGTGTAAATAATGGTCTAACAATTAGTATGAAAAACGACAGTCAGCATTTGACTCAATGATAAATTGTATTTGCTGACAAGGTCATTGTATCGACCGTAGAACTTACGAAATGATGACTTTAAACGAGATAGCTGATATTTTTGTTTCATCAACTTATTTGTCAATAATTTACCTCGTTTTAGAAATTGTACATACGTAGAGCATGCTCTTGCGTATCGAATCAACTGAGAGATATATACCCCGTATGCAGGTGATGAAGGTATATTGCTGCATAAGTAAGGGAAGTTGACGATTGAAAAGTTAAAGTCATCACGTTTATCATAAAGCTTGGTTGTTAGATTACCATGAACGTCTTTTTCAAGTAAAATATCCAAATAAGAAACAGATGTGTCAGACTCTGTGGTATCTTTTATCTCAAGTTCACCAGGATATATCGTATCGACATAAGAATGAAAATAGCCATTGTTAATTGACAATACGTCGTCGATATATCTAAATGTCGAGTTGAACGCCACAGCAAGTGTTTTCTTCTTTTCACGTACAAGATTTTGGACAAATTCTGCTTCATATGAATACAAGAAAAAGGTCTGCTAATAACAGGGCGCAATTGGTACCCATAGGAATTCCAATAGATTGTTGGAAGACCTGGTCTCCAAAAATCACATAGATATTGTCAATCAGAAACTCAAGCATCTTTTTAATGTCAACTTCAGAGTACTTGTGTGTACAATCAGAATGTTTTTTAACAAAATAATTTTGCAAATGACCAATGACAAGGTAAGTATATTTACGAGTTCCATTTTTATTGAAAAAGCAGCTGTCAATGATATCAAAAAGCCTGGACTTTAATTTATCGTGGGGAATGGTTGTGTATAAAGTTGAAAAGTCGTAAGTTTTTAAGCTGTTGATTTTGGTAAAATCTTGTGATTTCAAATTTTCCAAAAGTTCCATGGACTTTTTAAGTATCCACATCTGATTTTCACCACTTCTCGAATATATTGTTGCGCAGTACTCTTGA
The DNA here is from genome assembly GCF_033153115.1 of Saccostrea echinata. Lineage (NCBI taxonomy): Eukaryota > Metazoa > Mollusca > Bivalvia > Ostreida > Ostreidae > Saccostrea > Saccostrea echinata. The sequence goes on along the minus strand of NW_026889795.1, from coordinate 8,134,077 downwards.
AGTTTCTCCTTCACCACTGTTAATATCTTAGTGAGGAGTAAAGATAGAGGCTTGGTTGAACATTTACTGGAACCCGCTATGTATCTTTGTTTGTAAGGATTTTTATGAAGTTTCGGAATCCAATATAAATATGGTAATTCGAATTCATTTTGGTTGTTTGGAATATTAAAAATATTCAAAACTGACATATGATTTTGAAGAATTTCATCCTTAGAAAGGGAACTATGAGTATAAGTTGGATTACCACTTGTAGAATTAAATCCAAGTTCCTCTAAAATACATTTAATATAATGAGCCTTACAAACAAAGACAATGTTGTTACCTGCAGGGACCAGTACGCACTGATCATGTAATCTATCTAATTCTTTTTTCACTTCTAGATTATTGAATGCAGAAGAATATGTGGTTTTCATATTGCCTCTCAATCTTTTAATGCGCGATTTTAACATACATCTGATACATTTAATCCATTCTGACAAAGTATCAAGGTCTTCTTTTTCATGTCTGGCCCATCGCCTGGCGTAGTCCTCTACAGAATCCATAATATTTATGAAATTCTTACGCCAGTTGAAGGATCTGGGTTCCCTAAATTTAGGACCTTTTAAAATTAGTGATCTAAGATCCTCATTATTAACTATATTTACGTCACTAGTAATAACGTGTCCAGCAGGACTATAGTTATAGGGCGAAGAAGAACATGAACACGATGGAGGATTATGTCTCAGATATTCGATATCCAGGCCCTGTAAAGTTTTCTTGTAATTAAAAAGTTTGGAAGCAATAGTCGTATATTTGTAGGAAATACAAGGTGTAGTCTTTAACTTGAAATATGGTGGAATACAAGACTGGACCCTTTTGTGATTAAGGATATTACTTATATTAACCGCGTCAATTCCTTTGTTGGCATATTGAAGTTTAAGGAAAAAACGGATTGTTTCAGCTGCATTTTCCTCAGTAAAACGCGGGGGTTTAAAAAGCCTGTGACTGGCAATATCCATAACTACAGATCCGGGCCTATATTCTGGTGTCGAGGAATCAACAAATGGACTTTTCTTGACCTTTTCAAGAAGACTATTTAAAAGTTTCAAAGGGACAGAGTAAAGTTTGGTGCGAATATGATGTAACCCTAACTGTTGATTTACGTAAGGTAGTAATGAATCAAAAGAGACATCGTGTATTAAAGGTTTATTGTAAGACCGATGCCCATGACTACGTTTACGTCTCTGTGTATGGTTAAAAAGTCCCATCACATTTACATTGTTACACTGTGGACTGGAAAGATTTCCAACACTATCGACATTATCATTACATCCATAGGAAAGGCTGTCCCTAGCTTTCTTATCCAAAATTCTTCTCGTTGTCTACGGAAAGGTATCTTTCCTACTGGCTGGCTGACCCGTTTTTCAAGCTGTGTTCTAAATAGTATTTTCGATAGTAATTACACAAAAGTTATCACGATCTGATTAAGTATATTAAACATAACTGACGATCCTGTCTTACCTTTTTTTAAAACACTAATTTAGTACTACATACAGGCATTGTACTACGTTTTATACAGTATGTTTTAATAGAATACTCATTTCCCAGAAGGTATAATTTTGTTTAGAATACTTAATCAGGAATTTCATCTACTGAAAAAATATACTGCGAAACCTGAACATTTCAAAATTACATATACAATACGAAATGTAATTATGATGCTTTCTGGGTATTCATTATTTACTAAGGAACCTTATCAGCATTTTCCCAGATCTATATGAACTTCAAGAGGCACCTTGCAAGGACAACGCAAAAAAAAAATAATAATAAAAAATTTAAAAAAAAATTGATAATTTAAAAAAAAAAGTGGTTCTATTTTGATACTTGATACCATCTTTAGATGAAGAGTGTACGTGAAACGTTTCCCGACGCTTTACACACATTACACATAACGTTGGTGTGGAGTGCACATGGAATTTTGGAATGACACTGTACACTTTGTTCACTTTTACTTTTAGGTGTAACGGGTCAGTGAGTTTTCAGTAAAAATGTTGTACATGTTACACACATAACGTTAGTGTAAAGTCAGCCATCGTACACAAGTGCTTCGAAATTCATATTAAACGGATGCTTGAGCTTCTGGTTACAATATCTATGTGGTTTTTGGAATGAAATATGGAGATAACGAACATTATTCAAGCTCGAAGTCCATTTAGACAATACAAATCGGGAGCAGAGCAAACACAGACATTCAAAAACATCAGAGGTGGGATCAGGTGCCATGGAGGAGTGAGCATCCCCTGCCGACCGGTCACACCCGCCGTGTGCTCCTTGTCATGATCGGGAAAAACGGAAAAATCCGTAGACACTTCAGTGTGTAAATAATGGCATAACAATTAGTTTGAAAAACGTCAGTCAGCATTTGACTAAATGATAGGTTGTGTTTGCTGACAAGGTCATTGTATCGACCACAAAACTTGCAAAATGATGACTTTAAACGGGACTATTGATATCCTTGTTTCAACTTGCTCTTGCGTATCGAATCAACTGGCAGACAAAAAACCCATATGCAGGCGATAAGGGTATATTGCTATATAAGTAAGGGAAGTTGATGATTGAAAAATTGAAGTCATCACGTTTATCATAAAGCTTTGTTGTTAGGTTACCATGTAAGTCTTTATCTAGTAAAATATCCAAATATGAAACAAATGTGTTATACTCTGTGGTATCCTTTATTTTAAGTTCACTGGGATATATCGATCAAGTCTTCCAACAATCTGTCAGAATTCCCAAGGGCACCTATTTCGCCCCGTTATAAGCAGGCCTATTTTTATCTTCATATGAGACAGAATTTATTCAAAAACTTCTACATGAAAAGAATAAATCTCTTGCTGTGGCCTTCCATTCAACATTTAGATATTTCGAGACGTTTTATCAATAAACAATATTTATTTTCATTCCTACGTTGATTCGATATACCCGTTTGAACTCTAAATAAAAGATATCACAAAGTCTGCCACATCTGTTTCGTATTAGGAAATTTTACTAGAAAAAGACGTTAATGCTAACCTAACAACAACCTTTTTGATAAACGTGATGACTTCAACTTTTCTATCGTCAGCTTCCCTTATTTATGTAGCAATATACATTCATTGACTGGCTTCGAGGGCATCAGGTAAACAGTTTGGTTCTTAGGTCCGACAAAACGCATTTTGCCCGAGACACACAGTCAATAAATGTTTTGTTATACCTTTTATTTTTTGACATACGTTTTTTTGTGCTGGCTTCCATGATGTAAATTCCTTTATCCGCACTGCGGTTAAACTAGGTCGACTCCGTCACTGTCGAACACCAAGGAATGCAAATGAAATTTGCTGATCCCGCCCAAATGTGTCGTAAGCGGTCCAATATCTTATCGACAGGTCAATATCTCACTCCGCGGTCAAACATCGAGTTTTTATGACCGCTGATTAAAACATTAGAAATATATTAAGATTTTTTACTATAGATAACCAATTTTTATTAATATCAATATACCAATATAAATCAATATATAGAAACCAATTTTTATAAGGTATAACAATATGATGACCGTCAAGCGAAAACCACCTTATGTGCATTGTGACGTTATCGAGAAAACGAGCGCTAAAATTGACGTCATAAATGTTTGCCGTATTTTGCAAATAAATGCAGTGTGAAGACGCATCATTAATTAGAATATTTCTTTATAAAGTAAATGCCTAGAATAGACAACATAATGAGTAGTCTTAAGTGTAATTATTAAAGCCTACTGTTTTAAAAAAATATATTTTTTTAACGATTTTTAGCAAACTTAAGGTGAAAATCTTTCGAAGTAGCGAATGCACGATCTTCGCCCTTGTTTTCATTTTCAAGGAGCATTTTTTTTTAACTTCTAAAACACAAATATAGGGAGAAATCGCATATTATCTTGAGGCTTGGGCAGTAACAAAAAGAACATAGATCTACTCTTATTCAACATGATTTTTTGTCACTATTAATTAATATTTCTATATTTATAATAAAAAGCATAGAAAACCTAATCAAAGTGTAGAGCCAAGGTGTTGGATTTTATACAAAGGTATGGAAGTGTATTTGCATACTAAACAGCATTATGTACCAAAAATCAAAAACAAGCTTGAAGGAATCACAGGAATATAATTTATCAGTATATAATTTAATTTGGAAAACAAAGCTATAAATTTACAGTTGTGCACCCTCGGTACAATTTGGCCAGTTTTTACTATAACAAATGAAAAAGTTCGTTTGGCTTTGTTATTGCCTGTCAAGAATCCCCGTTTTGGTCTGTTTTGCTTGCCAAGAATCCCCCCCCCATTAAAAAAAAAAAGAAATGAAAAATGAAATTGCTTCCTACGTGCCTGAAATTATCTACATGGATCTTAACATGTACCAGTACCGCTATTGAAGGGAAGTAACCTGCATTATATAATTATTTATTGTTACCTGGCAACAGGAAGCGTTCGGTATTCACCACTTCCTCCAAAGATTTTTCGGTATCTGTGTGTATTTTATTTTCATGTTTATCGATATTTAGAGGGGAAAGTATAAACTGTTAATTATTCATCCTATAAAATAGTTGCTAAAAAGAGTTTAAAACAAATTGATATTTAAAAAAAAAAATTAATCTGTTCATACTCTGAAAGGATTAATACTGCAACATTATGTATGAATCCTTCGATCAGTTAATCAGTGACAAACACAACCTACATGTCTTGGGAAAAGATGAGAAATTATCATGAAAATGAAATCATTTAGACTCTAAACTGTGTTGTATACTAAATTTATGGAAATAATACTAGTAATACATGGTTTAGGGTGGGTATAAGCAACTTTTACTTTGATGAGTTCATAGAAGTAAAATTAATTAAATTGATTCAAATAAAAGTTGAAACTGATGTAATATTTAGTATGTGGCGAATAACTCTATGTAAGCTATTTTAATGTGTCGTTTAATCGACCAATCAAACCACAATTGTACAACTGTGTTAGAAACTTCTAGGAGTTAGCGTGCTGTCGGGTTATTTCCCTCCTTCTACCGTGCAACCACACCAAAATGAAGTTTATTAAAGTATGGTCTCGCTCAGCCAGCAGGAAGTAGACATGCAGTGGGATTAACGCTATTCAAGACTCTTTGTACAGCCCGCTGCACCCTTCTCAACAGATTTACGACAGTTGCATTATGCACTGGACTATTCTGAAGCGCTTTCAATTCCGCACCACGTACATGTACATCTATGCCAAGTTGACCTACTGTGTTTTGGAGTACATATTTGGTCATGCATGGTACTTAGTGCATATAACGCTCTCTCTCTCTCTCTCTTAAAATCTCAAAAAAGGAATTCTTTTCATGCTGCATTTTTGCACATATCTTCTCATGCCACTCTCGATCTGCATAAAATCTGTCCAGAATTAATGTGCGAGGATCGTATACCGGTATTTTGGTCATTGTTTCCGATGGTGTATTTCAGGGAAAACTTCTTAGATTCTAAAGGCGAAATCAGGTGTTATTTAAAAGTGTACTTGTGACAATGCTTCACATCTCATTTCTTTTTAATATAAAAATGTGAAGCAGGAATGAATTTTGTTATATGCATTTATGCCTTGTATTTTAAATGTAATGTCGTTATTAATGTTTTCATGCATATATTGGTATACTGCCTTATCACCCATATCATTTTGTTTATATTTACAAACCTTCTCAGATAATAGCACGTGTTGCTTCCATCAACTCTTATGGGTAAATGTTTATGTTTGATGATCTAAATTCTCATTGACTATCAATACGGAAGTTAACCTAGCTTTTAGGTGTTACTAATTTCAGTCAAAATTCATACCCTTGGGGTGTATTCACTAGATTTCAAGTTAAAGATTCTATTGTTTACAAAGAGTATATAAACCCGTGTAACTGTTAGACACGTGGGGAATCTTGGAAAGCATTAACTTGCTGCAGGTTCTCTCACTTTAATAAAGGTTAATTAGGTATTTAACAGGTTGCACTCCTAGAAATTATGTTAAGATATTAGGCATTTGACTAAATTGTCGTCGTCTATTGCTCCTGTTAAATTTATTAGGCCATAATTCTAAAAGCTAGGAGATAGGTTTTAAGGTATTCTTAAATAAATAAGGGGTTTTCTAAATTACCCTAGGCCTTTTTCCCCGGCTAGGTTGGGCTAGCGTTTCCGTACGCTAGGTTGGGGGGTGATTTTTATACGGTTGTTAGGATTTTTCTACAAGGCAGGAATTTACAATTGTTATATTTTTTATACTATATATATATATATATATATATATATATATATATATATATATATATATATATATATATATATATATATATATGTATATATATATATATATACAAAGGTAAATAAATTTTGTTGTTTATTGGAACCGGTGTTTTCATTACGACTGACATGAGGTTTTGAATTAAGGTACAAATAAGCTCGGAAATAAGACCAAGCAGAATCTCAAATCAAAATAAGAACCTGGGAAATAATAAACATGAAAATATAGGAGAGTGTACAAAAATATTCTGGAACCACTAATGAAAATGGTGTTCTAAAGTTAACACCTATTACAAATGTATGTCACGCCAGGAGGAGGGGTGCACGAAACATTTGCTTAAAAGAGAAAGCAGCAGTGTCCCTCCCTCATGACTGGTCTTTAAATTCTACGTTTTAGAAACTTTATTCTGTGCGGAAATCTTCATCCTGATAATTATTTTTTCAACAAAAAAAAATATGGACCCCAGTCACACTGCAAATTACGAATTCACTTCTGGTAATGCATTTTTATCTGCATAGCTGAAGCAAATACGTATGTAGGTCAGGTATTATATAATTGTCTTAATTTTAGCAAAATTGTCGTCTACAATCAAGCAGGAAAAAAAACACATTCAATTTGTCAATTATTTTCAAATGATTAATTCTTTTCCTAAAACAGACATTTATTTATCATGAAGACTTGCTATCAGTTAAAAACTTTACTTCCATGCAAGTCCTGTACCTTGATAGGAGGTGGTGGATGTTGGACTTCCTCTAATAAGTAAGCTATATAGACGGAGAGAAGTTGATTGATTTGTGAGCTTGCTTTCCACCACGAGGAGCGAGAAGTGCACATTTTCAGCAGATAAGAAGGGGAAGGGGACTTCCTTCCGTTTACTGGAAAACGAAGTTCAGTGCCAAAAGCCAAAAATTATATTACAGCGATATGTATTATATGCATCTTTAATGCAGTGTCTCTTCAGCAAATTTTGTTCCTCTGTTTCCGGTAAAATGTGTAGTGGCGGCTAGAGAGGATGAATTCTTTATAAAGCTCTTTGGGCCATTTGTGCGAGATGAATAGAAAGATGCAATCAAATCTGCTCCTCAAACTGCTCCAAAAAAGAATAAATTCCGGAACAAAATCATCATTTGAAAAAAAAAAAAACCCACCAGGACAGAAAGTATTTTCGACGAACGGCTTGATTTAATTTATATGTGAAATAATATATTGATTTCTCTCTCCCTCTCTGGAAAATGGTGGGGTCGTTTGTTATCAGAATGCCCCTTATTAGCAGACCTAATTTTTTGTAATCATATGAAGCCGAATTTATTCAAAATCGTATATACACATGAGAAACAGAAACACTTTCTGTGGAAATACACATTTAGATATATCGACTACGTATTATCAATTAGCAACATTTACCTTCATTCATATGTCGACTCGACATATCCTGATCATGAAATTGTTCAATTTTCGATCATAAAATGGCGAATAAAACTTCTCTAGCATAGACCATATAAAGGGCATAAAGGCACAATAAACCCCCCTCCCCCAAAAAGAAAAATAAACTGAAAAATGATTAAAAAAAAATAAGAAACAAAACATCTCGTGTCTCTTTTGTATAAAGGAGGGGAGGTAATAGAAACCTGATTTTTCTTCTAAAATGCTAAAATTATCGATCATAAAAATAGAAAATAACAAAGTTATTAAATAAAAATCACATATGTAATGTCATTTGTAGTCCGGGGTGATTTTTCTTGTGCAGTTTTTAAAACACAACCATGGAAATGTGAGAACAAAATAAATGACGTTTTCCGATAAAACACAGCGTCATGACAAAGAGTATGTATTTTTTTTTTATTTTAAATTGTCACTTATTTCTAGTTTATAAACAATGTCATGTTATATATCATTTGAAAGAAGAGAAAATTGTATACCAGGATTGCTAATTAACTCAAAATGTCAAATTTTTGACTTAAGGGTGGTTTTTGCTTGACGGTCATCATATATAATAATCACCCGCTTATGGGGTTTATGTTTCGCAGATGATTCGATACGTAAGAGCGTGCTCTACGTACGAACAATTTCTAAAACGAGGCAAGCTATTGACAAATAAATTGATAAAACAGAATATCAACGTCTCATTTAAAGTCATTTCGTAGATTCTATGATGGATACAATGACCTTGTCAGCAAATACAATCTATCTTTAAGCCGAATGTTGACTGACGTTTTTCATGCAAATTGTTAGGCCATCATTTTCACACTGAATTGTCTACAGATTTTCCTTTTGCCCGATCATGACAAGGAGCATACAACGAGTCTGATCGGTCGACAGGAGATGCTTACTCCTCCATGGCACCTGATCCCACCTCTGATGTTTTTAGAAGTCCGTGTTTGCTCTACTCCAAATTTGTATTGTTTCAGTGGACTTCTGAGCTTGATTACTGTTTGTTATCTTTATATTTCATTCAAAATGAGTTATAGTTTCTACATCTGATACCCATGTTTGGCTGTTTGATGTAGGATAAAGCTTATAAGGAGGTATGGGAATCTGTTGGATGAAAATTTCATACAGTCCAGCCGATAGGATGTAAAATCCATTTCAATGCCTTTTATTTGAAAAATGTATTTTTTTTTAAATACACATACCTATGAAGTTTCGTGTGTAAAAGATATTCTATGGCCTTTATTTATTTCTTAAGAATTAAACAAAATACATATTTTACATTACGAACAGCGTAACATAAGTTTGATCTGGATCGAGATTTGTTTGCAGACAGGAATGGGTCATACTTAAATACGTCTGCCGAATCCAGCCAAGGAAAGGAGGGAGGACAATATATGTTTAAAGGATATGTTTTACTGCCCGATTGCTACATTATCATTTTTAAAAGTAGTCATAAAATATTAAATATGCGATACGTAAAACTGGTATGCATTTAATTATATTTCCACGACAGACGTACTTTATTTCAATAGGCGTTATTTCAAGGAAATCAGACAATCGCGGCAAAATTCCGTCTAGTGGTGTATGGTGAATATTGTGATAGTTCCGACTCACTGACTGCCCTAAAGACACTTCCCCAGATCCATCTCATCGGAATAACATTACTTCATTCAAAGTTATTTATTGAATTGCCTCAGTAACCATCGAGTCCTCATCAAATGTAAAATTCCTGGCAAAAGATTCTAGACCGTGCAGATATGTGTGGAACCAAAAGGGTCCAAGTCTGCGAAATGAATGATACTCATTTGGCCTATAGGCCTCTTTTACGACTTCTTTTGCCCTTTATTAAACGACTTTTGTTTTTGTACAATCAGTATAATAAGATTATGTATATTTTTTTCCCCGCTGTTATTGAAGATTTGGGGGCATATAATTTTTGCTCTGTCCTTTCGTCTGTCTATCTGTCTGTCTGTTTGTCTGCAAAAACGTTAAACTTGACCATAACTTTTGATTGGTTAGAGCTATATGACTTTCATATTCCATATGTGTATTTCTTGTGACAAGACTTTTCTTTCTGTACCAACATATTTGACCTCTTGATCTTGGAGTTTGACAAACTTTTGCAAAATTTTACTGAACTTTAACCTTGGCTATAACTTTTGAACGGTTGGCGCTAGGGTTTTAATTTTTGAAGTGTATATTCCAGGGATGGGGTCAATTACTTTAAAAAGTAATTAATTAAATTACAATTACTTTGACTTTTCTTCAATTAAATTACAATTAAATTACAGGCTTTCTAAGACATGTAATTAATTAAATTACAATTACTTTGGAAAAGTAATTAATTAAATTACAAATTACATTTTTAATTTTTTTGAAAAATTTATAATCCTTGTCAATGAATATACAGAACATCATTTATTTGTATATAAGCTCAGCCTCTGCACAAACAGTACAAGAAATAATATGCCTATAGGCGTTGTGTATCATAGTGGTTTAATTTATAACATTTATTTACAAAACAATAAGAATCTCTTAAATCAGTTTGATGCAGTTTCCACCACACAAAACCTACATGTGATCTGGAGGGCAATTATCTCTTCCCAAGAAGAGAGAACTTAATTAATGACACACACCTTCTTTTTCTTTATTATTGATCAAACAACAAAGATTGAAATATAATAAATGTGTGTTTCATAGCTGAATAGACCTATGAAGGGTGGTTCAAGATTCATATTTATAAACATAGATAAAAAAATTCAAAATTTACATAATGATTATAGAAAGAAACTAGTTTATTATTATCAAGCCAATCATTTAATTATTTGTTTGTAAGCATTAACCTAAGATTTTGTATAATTGAAGGATTGAGGATATGCTTAACAATAAAATAAAAACCAGTAAAATGGGGAGGTAGTGGCGACGATATATCATGAATATATCATGAATGTGTATTATGTAAAGTAATTGAATGTAATTGAAAAAGTAATTGAAATTACATGGTATTTTTTCAGTGTAATTTATTAAATTACAATTACAAGTAATTGAAAAAATGTTCAATTACAAATTACTTCCAATAACTTAAAAAAATGTAATTAATTACAGTCAATTACAATTACTTTTTCAATTACCCCATCCCTGGTATATTCCTTTTGACACTACTTTCCCTTGGGTACCAACATTTTTCACATTTGACCGTGACCTGTAATTTGACATACTTTTAAAAAAAACTTTAGCCTTGTCCATAACTTTGAACGGTTAATGCTAGGACTTTCATATTTCACTAGTGTATTTCCTGTGACAAGACGTTCCCTAGGGTACCAACAATTGTGACTCTTTGACCTTGGAGTTTGACTACTTTTGAACAACTTTAACCTTAGCCATAACTTTTGAACAGTTGCTAGGGTTTTTATATTTCACCTGTTTATTTTTTGTGACAAGACCTTCCCTTGGGTATCAACAATTTTGACCTGTGACCTTAAACTTGGCGTTTGACCTACTTTTGAAAAACTTTATCTTTGGCCATAACTTTTGAACAGTTGGTGCTAGGGCTATCATATCTCACATATGTATTCCTTCTGAAAAGACCTCCCCATGGGTATCAACACTTTTGACCTTTTGTCCTTGACCTTGATGTTTGACTTACTTTTGAATAAAAAAAAAACCTTGAACTTTAGAACGGTTGATCATAGGGCTTTCATATTTCACAGGTGTGTTTGTTGTCGCAAACCTTTCTTTGTGTATCAACAGCTTTGATCTTTGACCTTGACTTTGGAATTTGACTGAATTTGAGAAACACTAACCTTCGCCATGAGCTATCATACGGGGGCACCCGTGTTTCATAAACACATCTTGTTGTTAATGATATGAAAGGTAAGAAAGGAAATGTATGTATAAACATCTAATTTCAATATTTTTTCTTTCTATGAAATTTAATGTTGAAAGGTTAAAGAATTTCTGAAGCAGAGTAGCGTATGAAGTATCCTATTATATACTTCTTTTTTAATTTCCACATGAAGGTTCTACTTTTTGAGTGTGCATTAAATATTGTTTAGGATCTTTCAACTGTACGAAAATAGCTTTAAACTTGACAACTTATATATCCTACATGTCCTGTATAATAAATTCCTATTATTTGAAAAGTGGAAAAACCTTGGTTACTTTAAATAGTATTAATAAAGATTTCTTCCTTTTTTTATCTACCGAGAGATAATTATATATTTAAGTTTATTATGCAACACTAGGCTCTACATTAATATTCCTGTCCCTTTGAAAGAAAATGATTACAACCACTTGTAAAATTTGCTAAAATAAGCATTTTTTTATACTCTTTAAAAAGCAAAATGCAGTAGAATTATCGTTTTTTGCAACACCAGCATCTTGCATCTGTTTGAGTTTTCAAGATTGTCAGTTACCGGTCACGGTAGCCTACTAGTAGGGCGCTCGCTTCGTGATTGGGGGTCCCAGGTTCGATTCTCGTTCGCCGCGCGACGTCAAACCTAAGACGTAAACATAGGTAGTGACTGTTCCTTCGCCAAGCGCCCGGCACTTGAAATGAAAGTCACGGGTCTTTCGGATGAGACCTTTAAAACCGTAGGCGTTGGCACGATAAAGAACCCTCACTGCTCAATGGCCCTGAGATCCGAGTACAGATCTAAATTTGAAGTCCTTCACCGGTATATGGTGACGTCTCTATATGAGTGAAAAATTTTCGAATGGGACGTTAAACAACATACAATCAATCAATCAATCAAGATTGTCAATTCTGCGTTCAGTATTACTAATCTTTGGGATTTAAACTTCAATTGTTTCATTTTTTATGAAGAAAGACATATGCTTCTCCAAAACATACATATGATTCATCTTCCTTTCCAACAGTTACGTACACTTAACCGATTGATTGATTGTATGTTGTTTTACCTTCCATTCGAGAATTTTTCACTCATATGGAGACGTCACCGTATACCGGTGAAGGGCTTCAAATTTTGACCTTTACTCGGCACTAAGGGCCATTGAGCAGTGAGGGATCTTTACCGTGCCAACGCCTGCAGTGACACGGGGCCTCAGTTTTTAAGGTCTCATCCGAAGGACAACTTTCACTTCAAAGTGCCGAGAGCATGGCGAAGGAACAGTTGCTACCCATTTTTCATCGACTTAGGTCAGTCGCGGCCGAGATTCGAACTCACGACCTCCCGATAACGGAGCGAGCGCTTTACCGACTGAGCTACCTTGAACGGTACACTTAACTGAAGGTAAAATTAACTCAGAAATAACTAAAGATATACCAAACTTTCGGAAGTAATGTTTTCGTCAATTTATAATACTCTAGCCCCAGATTGATGAGGAACGAACACGTTTTGCAGCCCCCGGGATCAAGAATCAGACGTATATGTACATTTGCTATGATCTAAAATGCAAAGCTTGCTGCTAGGAGCGGTCTGGTGACGCCATCTTTAAAAGCATTTTCACTTGGAAAATTTGACGTTTACACAATTTCAGGGAAATGAACAGATTATCACGTACGTCTGGGGCCATAATTCTGATGGTTACTATCAAATAGTTTGTCATTTAGATGTCCAGAATCAGTAAAATTCGAAAATATATATCGCTTACAAGAATTGCAGACCTCAATACTAACAAAAGGCTAAGCCCTGCATTAAACTTAGGGGGCCTAGAATTCAATTAATGTAGTAAGTCAATCTGCGTAATAGATTACAAAATGACTGGGCTTCAATTTACATTTGTGTTTTTCTTCAATGTTAAAATTTCCTCCTGATTGATGGATTCTCGATATGGTGAGGGTGTAGTAGTATACAGTCAACTACTCCTGTAAAAACTGAATTATAAACTAAAATGCAGAAATTCAAATCAGGCCCTAAGACCATAAACTGAGAACAGTCTTAAGTCGAAAAGTTCTGTAAATTATAATAAGTTTTGAAATCATTTTGAAAAATAGAACAGAAATTTCAACATGCATTTCTACTGTAATATTTTACACTTATTTTTAAACATATTCATTGAATAAAGATCGAAATATTAAGAAATCTAAATTTTCGGCTTAAGTCTATTTTCAGTTTATGTTCCTTGGGCCTGGTGTTTTTAAACTTATGGTTCTCTGATCTGAATTTACCAAATTACCAAATTAATCATTAAAAATATCCCTGTACGTTCACTTATAGCCTAAAGAAAAGGGGGAAATAATTTATAACAACCACTTATAAATACTATTGAAATGTAAGGAGAAAAAATATATTTAGAAAACTAGAACAAAACTGCAATTAGTGGTAAACAACTTGGATTTAAAATTGTAAAGTTCTTAAACATTAAACCATTCTCTCACGAACTCACGAAGAGGTGATTAAAACACTTGATGTGATAAAAAGAGGACAAACTGCCTCTAGTATGTAATTGTCACTATATGTTTAATTAAGCCATTCCTGAGTAAAAAGTGATGAATAATATAACGACATAATAAACGATATATTAAATGATTTGTGAATATTGTAGACTCTATAATATCTTTCTTAAGAATGTATGCATCTTAATTTCATACTGAACGAAGCAAATAGCACTTAGCAAAAATACGACAAGTTTTAAAATGAAGTTCCCCATTTCATTTTGTCATAACCATTGTAAGTAGATTTCATTTTGTCATATACATTATAGTTAAATTTCACTTTGTCATGTACATTGTAATTAGATTTAGTTGTGATGAATCAGTCTGTTTCCTTGAATTTTCTAAACTTATTCATTCTTTATCATTAAAACACCAGAATACGTATTAATTAAGAAAAATGTTTTATACTTGTTCAGCGTTTAGTCTAAAGACGGCGTATAAACAACTCTAAATAGGTAAGAGACAAACAAAGTGTCAAAATTTGTTTTCAAATGCGGAAGTAAAATGACGTTGAAATTTAAAAATAAAGTCCACAGACAGTAGATATAATCTGTATATACATTTTCTACAATCTAAGTTCCAGCTTTTGGCCCTTGATTTTACAGCACGATTTACTGAAAGGATATTTACTCTAAGTTGTACTTTAGCTGCATTTACAACACTTCGATCATGTTTAGGAGAATCTGATGGTTATATCTATGTGTATATATATATATATATATATATATATATATATATATATATATATATATATATATATATATATATATATATATATATATATATAGCATAACTGAATGAAGAGCCAATATGGCTGAAAGCATTTTGAACGCAGCATTCTAGTAAACATTTATTTAAGTACCTAGAATTTAATATCCTTTCAGAAAATCAAATTCAAGCTCAAATTCCATTAAAACAATACAAATCGGGAGCAGAGCAAACATCTAAAATAAAAACCTACAGACAAGACAAATTTGTAAATAAGGCATAAATCACCAACCACTGGAAATTCCAGAGTTTGGATCAGGTGCTTAGGAGGAGTACGCATCCCCTGAAGACCTGTCTCACCAGCCGTGAGCACAATGTATTGATCAGGTAGATGGAATAGAATCAAATTTATTACAAAAAAAATGGCCTAACAATGAGAGTGAACTATTTCAACGAAATACGACCCAGTGATAGATTATATTTGCAAACAATAAACATTATAATGACCATAGAATTTTCCAAATGCTGGCTTTAGAGGAGGTTGTTGAAATCCCTGTAACATCAATTTGTCAGCAGCCTGCCCTGGTTAAAAAGTGATCGTGCTCAGAGAATGCTCCTGTATGGAATAATTTTGGAGACACACACACCATATGTAGATAGGAGTGGAATATTACTACATAAATCTATACTTATAAATTAATAAATTTTGCAAATAAACTCCGAAACGGGTGAACCAGAGTTCTTACTTACTCCTCTAAGAATACACACGATACAAGATGATGTCCGTAAACTATATTTAGATTTCACTTGCATTGTAAGTATCGTACATTAAATTAAAAGTCTATTTTTATTTTCTATAAACAGCCATGAAATAGCAAAAACGTGAGTACGGTGGCGTTTCCGGTTGGCGGATCTAAAAAAGATGTTAAAAAGAAAAACGAGGCGATTATAGCTGCTTTAACATAAAAAAAGCTTTTGTGTGAATGGTCATTGAAATAGTGGTAAATCATTGATAACACTGTAAGTTGTGAGTATATTTATATATCGAAAGACTATTTCATATATATAGTCGGTTTTCCTAATACATTTATCCTTAAAATTTGTATATATTCCTCACTGAGAGCATCGTGGCAACGAACCCGAAGTACAATTTGTACTTTGTTATAAACTTGCTTACATGAAAAGAGAATATTAACGAATAAGGCATTATTCAAATACAATAATGCTGTAAAATTTTGTGCTTTAATAATCAATACATTTCGGTTTTTTTTAATACAGTCTTTTGTATCAAATATTCGGCCTATTCCAGTGGCGGATCCAGAAATCTTGAAAGGGGGGGGACCAGTTTGGGGTTGGGATAGGGGCCCACGGACACACCAAAAAAATTGATTTATTAAATTTTATGTATTTTTTGGACAGAAAACGGGAGGGGGGCTGCGCCCCCCTCTAAATCCGCCAGTGTATTCATAGGGCGTTATATAACAGCTAATTTTCACACAGGTTCTTGGGTCTTGGATTATAAATATGTATGTACCTTACTGATGTGTAAAAAAAGAGGTAAGATACAGTTTTTACATATCAATAAGGTACATACATATTTATAAACCAAGACCCAAGTACCTGTGAATTTTTACCAAAAAAAAAAATCTATTTATCAGTAAATTGTGCATATTCACTGCTTTTATTCTTGACGGAAATGAAATAAGACCATCTGAAGTACAATATTCATAACATAGTATATACAATATCCATAACATAGTATAAAACAGGTTTCACAATAAACGTCAATTAATGATATAAGTTTTACAAGGGGTGGGGGGGATTGGAGACGTACTTCTACTTCATGCGGGATTTTGAACAAAGTATTTCTTCCTGCTATTAGCCTGTAGGCTGTCAGTGGAAACTACAATATATATATATTATTAGATTTTTTCTGTCGGTAGTGGTATAAATTCAATTCCCCGCGCTTACGCGGGATTTCATCTAGTAATTAATAAACATGTTACAGGCGATTGAAAATTTGACTTAAGCCTAAGACTGTTTCATGATCCTGGGGTCTGGTCTCCAAAAACTTCATAGATGATGTCAATGTGAAACTCAAACATCTTTTTAATAACACATCAGAAACTTATGCGTGAAATCAGAATAAGATTCAGCAAAGTAATTTTGTAGATGACCAATCACAAAATATGAAAATTTTCAAGTTCCACTTTTATTGAAGAAGCAAGTGTCTATGGTATCAGAAAGCCTAGTCTTTAATTTATTGGGAGGAATGGTTGTATAAAAAGTAGTAAAATTGTACGTTTTGATTTTACTGAATTTTGAAAAATTTTGTGATATTGAATTTTTCATAAAGTCTTTTGGAGTTTTGAAAATCCACATTTGATTTATACCACTTTTTGAATATGCTGAAGTACAGTGCGGCTGACGTTTCGTCTTTACAGCAGTTAAAATGTTTTTGAGTAGTAAAGATAAGGACTTGGTAGGGCATTTGCTGGACCTTGCAATGTACATTTAATCATTGTTTGTAAGAATTTTCATGAAGTTTAGGAATCCAGAATATGTAGGGTAGATCGCCTTGCCTCCTGTAACTATATCATATTATTCACGAAGCCTGAATTAATTCGTTCATCACCTCCGATTTAGTGAAAATGGAAGGGTATATGGTTCGCATATTGCTTCCTAGGTTTCAAAAACGAGTTTAAAACACGTATTCCATTATGACAAAGTACCAAGGTCATAAATTCGCCCATCGCTTGATATAATCCTCGACAGAATTCATGATAGAAATGAAGTTCTGACGCCATCTGTAGATATTATTCCTATATAGGCACTGATTCCACCTCTGGAATTTTCAGGGGTCCATGTTCTATGCCCTGTTCACAAGTTTGTATTATTTAAATTTCATTTAAATCAATCACTGTTTGGTATCTTCACCTTTTTCATGTTAATATCAAAATCAAATGCATGTACTGTATTAAATATATGTTAAAGATAGAACTCTTGAAAGGTCGATGTAGGTACGTCACTAATCCTAAGGAGGAACACTCCAATATTAAGTGACAATTACAAACCAGATCCACTTATTAATTCATCAAATCAAGTATCCGTAATCTTAATGTTACCAAACCCCACAATAAAATACAAGAAAGTTCATCAATTGCAGTTTTGTTCCAGTCTTTTGATGATTTTGTTTTTTATCATTCCGGAGATTACGTATAGTACTGTACTATAACATATGTATGCAAATTGCGTGTTTTAAATCATTTTTTTCTTCTTTTTTGCAATTCGTAGGCTGTAGGTTAATGTTCAGATCATGCTTGATAACATAATAGGAATCAGGTACTCCCCCTCCCCCCAAATAACCACCGAAATCTAGGATATCCCACAATCTCTATTGAATTAGTAAAACCTTGTTTTTAAAAAGTGTTCAACCATTATCATTACATCACTGACAACAGGCCGGGAATGTATCATTCGATAGGAAATTTTAACTTTGTAGAAAATTCACAACTTCCCCCTTTCGTTATTCAAACATTAGCTGATTTATGAGGAGATGGAGGGGTTCAAGCTCGAAGCTGTCTCGGCGTTTTTCGTGGCATGTATCCTTGGGATATCTGCACAAATTGGCGCAAAGTAAGATTTTTCTTCAACAACAACTCAAAATCTTTTTGATATCATTGAAACGTTGAACACTAGGGTATTAACAGATTCATTTTTAAGCAAAGGGGATGGAATGAAGTAAACTTTGAAACTATGATTTGTTTTTACCTGTAATGTGATGTTAGAAAACGACTATGGAACATGCAGTAAAACAGTACTTGTATATGTCCGTACAAGATATAAGAATTCGTGTAAGCATCGAAAGTAAGATGAGATAGCAAATGGAGATTTTTTTTCTCTCAATTTTCCTATGCAAGCTCTTGCAAGAAACCCTCACAAATGATTGTTAAAACAATTGTTCATTTTGGGAAAATTGATTGTATTTATTTTTTTTTTTTTGCCTAGGAATTTACTCTACCATTAATTTCCTTTTAGGAAAATTTACAAGGAAAACAATTACATGTATATATCAGAATATGTCATTCAATGCATACAGAAGAGAATTAACGTGTAACTTATATCATATTATTATAATAAATTCTAAAGTCACGTCAACGGTCAACCTTAAAACGCCGATTATCATGCAAATAGCAATATTGAAGGTAATGATATGAAATGATAGGAAATGAGAGAAGAATAATTTTCACAAAATGGTAAAATTGTAATTTTTATTACCCGATTAACACTCTTTTATCATTATGATTATCATGGGTAGAGGGGAAAACTAAAATGCTGGAATCTGGAAACATGTTAATTATTGAAAAGGTTTTACATCTCTGCAAAAAACAATTTCAGTACGGGGGGGGGGGGGGGCTCAACGTTAAAGAAATTCTTGACAAGTCAAAAAAAAAGGTCATCATACCTATTAAAGAGAGGAAAAAGCTGCAAATTATTATTTTTTTTATCGTAATGTAAAGTCATACTCAGTCTGGCAAAATAATAAAATGATATTGTGGGGCACAGATGGGAATTAGCTTTCTATAGCAAAGTATATACTGGGAAGTGTCATGGGGGCATGGCCTACCCCCTCCCGCTTCCTACGGGACTGTTATTACTTATATGGAGATTGTGAAAATATTTCTAAAATACAATATATACAGAAAATGCACGCGTATGAAACAGAATATCTGACATTGCAAGTGTAGAGACAACTATCCAGCTATTATCACTCTCTCTGAACACGTGTATTATCTTCACAGCTTTACTCAGAGCTGTAACACTTGAGCGTGGAATTGTAACAATATTAATAGTGCAGACTCTGTATTATCTCTGTAGTTTTAATGACGGTGTCATCTAAATCGTTCTAAGGTTGCGTGATTTAATACTTAACTCTTTAAAGCAATACTGGTGAGAAAGGGTTATTTATTTCCTGTTCAGATAAGGAAGTTTAGACGACAAAGAGGAAAAGGAACGCTAAGTGTATCGCCGCATGGCATTCATTAATGAGTTTCGTGTTAAGTACCATCCACTCATGAATTAATAACTATGGTGTTCAGTATCTTTACTTTCGAGGCTAAAGAGAAATGACCCTCGGTCTGAGAATTGGGTCTAAAATTGATGAATCACCCTGTTTTCTTACACTTTTCTCATCAAGGACGTTTCTCTAATTTTGCCCAGTACAGGAGACTGTTAGATTTCCTAATTTTTTCTTGGCAGAAACAAAATCACTTCGTTTTAATAATGGATCGGAATAGAAAATGTATACTTAGTATAGATATACGAAAGAATTCTGTATTCGGTAACTATTTGCTATTGTTTATTGGAAGTAATCAAACAGTCTGTTTTCATACATTTTTACGTTTTAATTCCGTCGGATGGGATGTTAAATGGTGCCCCATGTCAAGGATTACAATCCCCTTGGCACGCAAAAGATCGTTTTCCTGGTTCTCGAAAAAGAGTAGACTGATAGGGGGCCGCCAGAGAAACCAAAACTGGCCACGGAACGTTAATCTTTACAGCCGAAATATTGCTGAAATATTGCAGACTCGCCGTCAAACAATAACAACCAATCAAACCGTTTGTTCTTCCTTTATCATGGCCGTAGGAACCGGGGGGCAGGGGGGGGGAGGACCTTGCCCCCCAATAATTTTGCCGATATATAGATTACTGTAGAAAACATTTCTATTATATGCTTGTGCCCCCTCAATAAAAAGGTCTGATGACCTTTTTTTTTTTTTTTTTTTTTTTTTTTTTTTTTTGCTTGTCAAGGAATTTTTGGTTGATAGTGCCCCCTCAACTGAAAATATATGGCTGTGCCCCCCCCCCCCTCTCCAAATTGAAATTGCTTCCTACGGGCCTGTCTATTAAACTAATTATTGTCTTTTAGTTATAAAACTTATTTATAATAAGTTACTTTTTTATTTTTTAATTAAAAAAAAGAAAACAAACGTATCTTCATTCACCGCATGTACTTATTTTTCTTGGTGCATTCCTTTGAGCTTGTGTTTCTTGTTTTCTACAGTGTATGCTCCCGGACACAAACTGTTTACCAGAGACAAAGAGTGTGTGCCTACAGAACATGGCTGAGGTGAGTTTTTTTTCTTTTCTTTTCTTTAAGAAGAGTTACTTTTGTGTAAAATGAGTTGAATAAAACATACATATCGGTAAAAAGAAGAATTTTCGTTGCATCGTTCTTGTAACTGCGTTATTGAAGAAAATGTATATAGGAAAATTGTTTCCGAATGATTTGTACAGCATAATTATCTTCACATACAAGAGTTGTCCAGAAGAAAGTTCGTGGACATATACTCCTGACTGTTCAAAATAAGAGAAACAAATGAAACAGTTTTAAATTGTTAAAGGTCAATATTTGATTTATATACATGTATATATATAAAAAGAACACTTTAAATACGCCTTTTAGAGCAGTCCGCCTTTGTATTGTACTCGATCCTAGTCTGTCTGTATAACAACAATATACGTGATGTCGAAAGGATTTCCCTATTTGAGAGGGTTCGTATCAGAAGTTTCATCTTGTAATAGTAGAGGGACCTGATTCGCTCAAATCCGTTATGGAAAACTTCTGGATAACAATAGTAAAATTAAAGGAGATTCCTAAAACCAATTTAATTTAATTTAACCTTAAGGCTTCATTCAATTTATCAGCGTCTCTTGGACTATTGCATCTTTCAGTGAAGGAACCTACATGTACGCTCTTTAAACAATTTTTGGAACAAATCCCGATTTTTCATATATATTTTGTTTTTAAGGGCGTTTTTCTAAAATCACTCACAATAGCCTCTGATCCTTGACCGCACGCTCTTCTATATGAACATCCCACCTCAGGCTTTTACGTAAGATATGACACGTAAAACAATCATCCGTCGTTTTCCTGTTTTAATGAGAAAAGGAAATGACAACCACATAGGAAAAAGTGACACAATCTGCCTAAAGTATTACACGACTTTTAAAAGTCTTCACGCCTTCAATAAACGAAACAAAATCTTCCTTTGATTTGATTCAGGCATTTCATGAAAATTTAAGTTGTTTCCAGTTCCCGAGTCCAGACTCACCAAACAGAGACAAGTATCTCCTACTCCCCAGTCCACACACATCATACAGAGACCAGTATCTCCTACTCCCCAGTCCACACTCATCATACAGAGACCAGTATCTACTACTCCCCAGTCCACACTCATCATACAGAGACCAGTATCTACTACTCCCCAGTCTACACTCATCATACAGAGACCAGTATCACCTACTCCCCAGTCTACACTCATCATACAGAGACCAGTATCTCCTACTCCCCAGTCCAGACCCATCATACAGAGACCAGTATCTCCTACTCCCCAGTCCACACTCATCATACAGAGACCAGTATCTACTACTCCCCAGTCCAGACTCATCATACAGAGACCAGTATCTCCAACTTCCCAGTCCACACTCATCATACAGAGACCAGTATCTCCTACTCCCCAGTCCACACTCATCATACAGAGACCAGTATCTACTACTCCCCAGTCTACACTCATCATACAGAGACCAGTATCTCCTACTCCCCAGTCCAGACTCATCATACAGAGACCAGTATCTACTACTCCCCAGTCTACACTCATCATACAGAGACCAGTATCTACTACTCCCCAGTCTACACTCATCATACAGAGACCAGTATCTACTACTCCCCAGTCCACACTCATCATACAGAGACCAGTATCTCCTACTCCCCAGTCTACACTCATCATACAGAGACCAGTATCTCCTACTCCCCAGTCTACACTCATCATACAGAGACCAGTATCTCCTACTCCCCAGTCCAGACACATCATACAGAGACCAGTATCTCCTACTCCCCAGTTCACACTCATCATACAGAGACCAGTATCTCCTACTCCCCAGTCCACACTCATCATACAGAGACCAGTATCACCTACTCCCCAGTCTACACTCATCATACAGAGACCAGTATCTCCTACTCCCCAGTCCACACTCATACAGAGACCAGTATATCCTGCTCCCCAGTCCACACTCATCATACAGAGACCAGTATCTCCAACTTCCCAGTCCACACTCATCATACAGAGACCAGTATCTCCTACTCCCCAGTCCACACTCATTATACAGAGACCAGTATCTCCTACTCCCCAGTCCACACTCATCATACAGAGACCAGTATCTCCAACTTCCCAGTCTACACTCATCACACAGAGACCAGTATCATTCTCCTACTCCCCAGTCCTGACTCATACAGAGACAAGTATTTTCTACTCCCCAGTCCAGACTCATACAGAGATCAGTATCTCCTACTCCCCAGTTTACACTCATCATACAGAGACCAGTATCTCCTGTTCCCCAGTCCCGACTCATATAGAGACCCGTATCTACTACTCGCCAGTTTACACTCATCACATTGCATACAGAGACTAGTATCTCCTACCCCCAGTCTACACTCATCATACAGAGACCAGTATCTCCTGCTCCCCAGTCCACACTCATCATACAGAGACCAGTATCTCCTACTCCCCAGTCCACACTCATCATACAGAGACCCGTATCTCCTACCCCCCAGTCCAGACACATCATACAGAGACCAGTATCTCCAACTCCCTAGTCTACACTCATCATTCAGAGACCAGTATCTCCTGCTCCCCCGTCCACACTCATCATACAGAGACCAGTATCTCCTACTCCCCAGTCCACACTCATCATACAGAGATCAGTATCTCCTACTCCCCAGTCCACACTCATCATACAGAGACCAGTATCTCCTACCCCCCAGTCTACACTCATCATACAGAGACCAGTATCTCCTACTCCCCAGTCCAGACCCATCATACAGAGACCAGTATCTCCTGCTCCCCAGTCATGACTCATCATACAGAGACCAGTATCTCCTGTTCCCCAGTCCAGACTCATACAGAGACCAGTATCTCCTACTCCCCAGTCCTGACTCATTCAGAGACCAGTATTTCTTTCTTATTTTCTTAAAGAAATCTATCTTACATACCATGCTGATAAGCATGTTAACAAACAAATGCATTTGTCAACAAATAAAAATATTTGTTCGAATTTCAATTATTTTTTTTAGGTATGAATTTCTTTTTTAACATTACAGTCCCAAATTTGTTTGGGCAATCTTTGCCTCATTGTTACACATATTTTCGACTCTAGGCTAATACTTGTTGATGGCTTGTCATATGATTAAATTAAGACTTAATTTTGTGATACTTGAGTGTTACTTTCAAGCAAAATATGTTCAGTTCTATTAGGATCTAATTGATTTTTCAGTTGTTGTTATTACCGGTACGTTCTGAAGTGTTCCTATAAAAGAGTGAGTTACTGCTGCTCTGGATATAGAAATGTCAACAACAGATGCATCCGTAAGTTAATTAGCAGAGATTCAACAACCGTGAGTTAGTAAGTTAAGAAGTTCATAATCAACAACCTTACGTTTATAAGCACATAATCAACATTCTTTAAGTTTATAAGTCAATATTCAACACTTGTAAGTTAATAAGTGCATATTCAACACACGTAAATAATTTTATGTAACTGTGGAATCATGATTGTTCATGGGGGACCAATGTTCGTGGATTTCGTGGGCTATACAGTTACCCACGATATTTCACCCCCTTGAACGAACTTTGTCATAGTATCGATTCATTGGATGTTTTCTAAATACGAGTTATCCACGAAAATACGTACCCATGAACCAGTAAAATTTTGGTTACCCACAGAACATTGAACCCCACGAAATAAAATGATTCCACAGTATAAGAACAGATTTCACAGTAAGATTGTAAGATTATATAAGGATATATTCAACATTCCCTATCAGTTTTTTAAAATATATTTCTTCAGTTTAACAATTTCACTCTTTCTTAGTGAGAATCTGACAATAGTTTTAGTTCAGAAATCTTTGATCTTCATTATAGTGAAAAACAGGGGACAATAGTCTTTCTTATGATAATCACTTTTGTTTTCAGCCGTGTGCTTTGGACAGACAGACAGATTGGGTTGCAACAATGTAGGGACATGTGTAGCTCCAAACACGTGTAATTGTGATAGTGGTTACTCCGGGCCACAGTGTGATAACAGTAGGATTTTGATTTTATTTATTTGCATTTTTTCTTGATTTTACAGAAGAGTGATCGCATTGTTGATACTTTATTTTAATCCTTGGATGTGTCTTAGAGAATTATATCGATGAATCTTATGGGCTGTGATTTTGCCAGAAATAACTTAGTTTTTTCATATCTTAAGCACAACGTTAACAGACTTACAATAATATATTCATAAACTTGATAGGATCAAGAAAAGGAAAACCCAATTGTCTGTATTAGCGGGAAGTTATTGAAACAAACTCAAATCTACACTTAATCGGGATTCAAACATATTTAGTCTGACTGATTGTAATCTAGCTGTTCTTGAGAAGATTCCAATATACCTCTCCCTGGATTTTTCATGCCAAATTTGTGACTACTATGATTACACACTTACAAGCCCGGGGGTAGGATTTAAATAAATTTGAATCCACACTTTATGCGGTTGCTTTCATAATAATTTGAACTGGAAAGGCAGTGTAGTTCTTGAGAAGATTCTTTTTTTCCCTATTAAACTGATATATAATGGCCCCAATGTAGGTTCCTCCAGAACAGCCGCAAGAGAGGCTGGAAAGGGGGAGGTAAAGCTAATAATGTAGCATAATTCTAGTCCTGGTCGGTAAAGCCAATAATGTAGCCTAACCCTAATCCTGGTAGGTATAGCTTATAATGTAGCCTAACCCTAATCCTGGTAGGTATAGCTTATAATGTAGCCTTACCCTAATCTTGGTAGGTATAGCTTATAATGTAGCCTAACCCTAATCTTGGTAGGTATAGCTTATAATGTAGCCTAACCCTAATCCTGGTAGGTATAGCTTATAATGTAGCCTTACCCTAATCTTGGTAGGTAAAGCTAATAATGTAGCCTAACCCTAATCCTGGTAGGTATAGCTTATAATGTAGCCTAACCCTAATCCTGGTAGGTATAGCTTATAATGTAGCCTTACCCTAATCCTGGTAGGTATAGCTTATAATGTAGCCTAACCCTAATCCTGGTAGGTATCGCTAATTGTAGACTAACCCTAACCCTGGGAGGTAGTTAATATCGTAATATAACCTTATTCCTGGGAGGTATAGGTAATAATGTAGCCTAACTTTAGTCCTGGGAGCTGGCTAAGAATGTGACCTAATCTCATTCTTGTGTGGTATAGCTAATAATGTTGCCTAACTTTAGTTCTGGTAGGTATCGCTAATAATGTAGCCTAACTGCAATTCTGAAGGTATGGCTAATAATGTAGCCTTACCATAATGCTGGTAGGTATCGCTAGCCTAACTGTAGTCCTGGTAGGTATCGCTAATAATGTAGCCTAACTGTAGTCCTGGTAGGTATCGCTAATAATGTAGCCTAACCCTGTTCTTGAACATATTCAAACATACTCACACGTAGAATTTTAACCCTCCTCTATATGGTACCACGCAAACACGGGAAAGGGGGGGGGGTGGTATCAGAAAACAGAAATATTTCTAAAAAACAATTTAGAGAAGAAAAATTCTTTTGAATGGTATTCTTTAATATTTTTCAAAACGTTTGAAAGATCAGAATTGATATATTACCTTAAAAATGTACAGTATTGGCGTTTTTTCAATAGA